>NW_027327589.1:0-300000 GCF_047675955.1 Chlorocebus sabaeus | reverse complement strand
GTGAAAAAGGAAATATCTTCCGTTCAAAACTGGAAAGAAGCTTTCTGAGAAACTGCTCTGTGTTCTGTTAATTCATCTCACAGAGTTACATCTTTCCCTTCAAGAAGCCTTTCGCTGAGGCTGTTTTTGTGGTATTGGCAAAGGGATATTTGGAAGCCCATAGAGGGCTATGTTGAAAAAGGAAATATTTTCCGTTCAAAACTGCAAAGAAGCTTTCTGAGAAACTGCTCTGTGTTCTGTTAATTCATCTCACATAGTTACATCTTTCCCTTCAAGAAGCCTTTCCCTAAGGCTGTTCTTGTGGAATTGGCAAAGGGATATTTATAAGCCCGTAGAGCGCTATGGTGAAAAAGGAAATATCTTCCGTTCAAAACAGGAAAGAAGCTTTCTGAGAAACTGCTCTGTGTTCTGTTAACTTATCTCACAGAGTTACATCTTTGCCTTCAAGAAGCCTTTCGCTAAGGCTGTTCTTGTGGTATTCGCAAAGGGATATATGGAAGCCCATAGAGGGCTACGGTGAAAAAGGAAATATCTTCCGTTCAAAACTTTAAAGAAGATTTCTGAGAAACTGCTCTGTGTTCTGTTAATTCATCTCACAGAGTTACATCTTTCCCTTCAAGAAGCCTTTCGCTAAGGCTGTTGTTGTGGAATTGCAAAGGGATATTTGGAAGCCCATAGAGGGCTACGGTCAAAAAGGAAATATCTTCCGTTCAAAACTGGAAAGAAGCTTTCTGAGAAACTGCTCTGTGTTCTGTTAATTCATCTCACAGAGTTACATCTTTCCCTTCAAGAAGCCTTTCGCTAAGGCTGTTCTTGTGGAATTGGCAAAGGGATATTTGGAAGAACATAGATGGCTACGGTGAAGAAGGAAATATCTTCCGTTCAAAACTGGAAAGAAGCTTTCTGAGAAACTGCTCTGTGTTCTGTTAATTCATCTCACAGAGTTACATCTTTCCCTTCAAGATGCCTTTCGCTAAGGCTGTTCTTGTGGAATTGGCAAAGGGATATTTGGAAGCCCATAGAGGGCTATGGTGAGAAAGGAAATATCTTCCGTTCAAAACTGGAAAGAAGCTTTCTGAGAAACTGCTCTGTGTTCTGTTAATTCATCTCACAGAGTTACATCTTTCCCTTCAAGAAGCCTTTCGCTAAGTCTGTTCTTGTGGAATTGCAAAGGGATATTTGGAAGCCAATAGAGGGCTATGGTGAAAAACGAAATATCTTCCGTTCAAAACTGTAAGGAAGCTTTCTGAGAAACTGCTCTGTGTTCTGTTAAATCATCTCACAGAGTTACATCTTTTCCTTCAAGACGCCTATCGCTAAGGCTGTTCTTGTGGAATTGGCAAAGGGATATTTGGAAGCCCATAGAGGGCTACGGTGAAAAAGGAAATATCTTGCGTTCAAAACTGGAAAGAAGCTTTCTGAGAAACTGCTCTGTGTTCTGTTAATTCATCTCACAGAGTTACATCTTTCCCTTCAAGAAGCCTTTCGCTGAGGCTGTTCTTGTGGAATTGGCAAAGGGATATTTGGAAGCCCATAGAGGGCTATGGTGAAAAAAAAAATATCTTCCGTTGAAAACCGGAAAGAAGCTTTCTGAGAAACTGCTCTGTGTTCTGTTAATTCATCTCACAGAGCTACATCTTTCCCTTCAAGAAGCCTTTCGCTAAGGCTGTCCTTATATAATTGGCAAAGGGATATTTGGAAGCCCATAGAGGGCTACGGTGAAAAAGGAAATATCTTCCGTTCGAAACTGGAAAGAAGCTTTCTGAGAAACTGCTATGTGTTCTGTTAATTCATCTCACAGAGTTACATCTTTCCCTTCAAGAAGCCTTTCGCTAAGGCTGTTCTTGTGAAATTGGCAAAGGGATATATGGAAGCCCATAGAGGGCTATGGTGAAAAAGGAAATATCTTCCGTTCAAAACTGGAAAGAAGCTTTCTGAGAAACTGCTCTGTGTTCTGTTAATTCATCTCACAGAGTTACATCTTTCCCTTCAAGAAGCCTTTCGCTGAGGCTGTTTTTGTGGTATTGGCAAAGGGATATTTGGAAGCCCATAGAGGGCTATGTTGAAAAAGGAAATATTTTCCGTTCAAAACTGCAAAGAAGCTTTCTGAGAAACTGCTCTGTGTTCTGTTAATTCATCTCACATAGTTACATCTTTCCCTTCAAGAAGCCTTTCCCTAAGGCTGTTCTTGTGGAATTGGCAAAGGGATATTTATAAGCCCGTAGAGCGCTATGGTGAAAAAGGAAATATCTTCCGTTCAAAACAGGAAAGAAGCTTTCTGAGAAACTGCTCTGTGTTCTGTTAACTTATCTCACAGAGTTACATCTTTGCCTTCAAGAAGCCTTTCGCTAAGGCTGTTCTTGTGGTATTCGCAAAGGGATATATGGAAGCCCATAGAGGGCTACGGTGAAAAAGGAAATATCTTCCGTTCAAAACTTTAAAGAAGATTTCTGAGAAACTGCTCTGTGTTCTGTTAATTCATCTCACAGAGTTACATCTTTCCCTTCAAGAAGCCATTCGCTAAGGCTGTTCTTGTGGAATTGGCAAAGGGATATTTGGAAGCCCATAGAGGGCTACGGTGAAAAAGGAAATATCTTCCGTTCAAAACTGGAAAGAAGCTTTCTGAGAAACTGCTCTGTGTTCTGTTAATTCATCTCACAGAGTTACATCTTTCCCTTCAAGAAGCCTTTCGCTAAGACTGTTCTTGTGGAATTGGCAAAGGGATATTTGGAAGCCCATAGAGGGCTATGGTGAGAAAAGAAATATCTTCCGTTCAAAACTGGAAAGAAGCTTTCTGAGAAACTGCTCTGTGTTCTGTTAATTCATCTCACAGAGTTACATCTTTCCCTTCAAGAAGCCTTTCGCTGAGGCTGTTCTTGTGGAATTGGCAAAGGGATATTTGGAAGCCCATTGAGGGCTATGGTGAGAAAGGAAATATCTTCTGCTGAAAACTGGAAAGAAGCTTTCTGAAAAACTGCTCTGTGTTCTGTTAATTCATCTCACAGAGTTACATCTTTCCCTTCAAGAAGCCTTTCGCTAAGGCTGTTCTTGTGCAATTGGCAAAGGGATATTTGGAAGCGCATAGAGGGCTATGTTGAAAAAGGAAATATCTTCCGTTCAAAACTGGAAAGAAGCTTTCTGAGAACCTGCTCTGTGTTCTGTTAATTCATCTCACATAGTTACATCTTTCCCTTCAAGAAGCCTTTCCCTAAGGCTGTTCTTGTGGAATTGGCAAAGGGATATTTATAAGCCCGTATAGCGCTATGGTGAAAAAGGAAATATCTTCCGTTCAAAACAGGAAAGAAGCTTTCTGAGAAACTGCTCTGTGTTCTGTTAACTTATCTCACAGAGTTACATCTTTAACTTCAAGAAGCCTTTCGCTAAGGCTGTTCTTGTGGTATTCGCAAAGGGATATATGGAAGCCCATAGAGGGCTACGGTGAAAAAGGAAATATCTTCCGTTCAAAACTGGAAAGAAGATTTCTGAGAAACTGCTCTGTGTTCTGTTAATTCATCTCACAGAGTTACATCTTTCCCTTCAAGAAGCCATTCGCTAAGGCTGTTCTTGTGGAATTGGCAAAGGGATATTTGGAAGCCCATAGAGGGCTACGGTGAAAAAGGAAATATCTTCCGTTCAAAATTGGAAAGAAGCTTTCTGAGAAACTGCTCTGTGTTCTGTTAATTCATCTCACAGAGTTACATCTTTCCCTTCAAGAAGCATTTCGCTAAGGCTGTTCTTGTGGAATTGGCAAAGGGATATTTGGAAGACCATAGAGGGCTATGGTGAGAAAGGAAATTTCTTCCGTTCAAAACTGGAAAGAAGCTTTCTGAGAAACTGCTCTGTGTTCTGTTAATTCATCTCACAGAGTTACATCTTTCCCTTCAAGAAGCCTTTCGCTAAGGCTCCTCTTGTGAAATTGGCAAAGGGATATTTGGAAGCCCATAGAGGGCTATGGTGAAAAAGGAAATATCTTCCGTTCAAAACTGGAAAGAAGCTTTCTGAGAAACTGCTCTGTGTTCTGTTAATTCATCTCACAGAGTTACATCTTTCCCTTCAAGAAGCCTTTCGCTAAGGCTGTTCTTGTGGAATTGCAAAGGGATATTTGGAAGCCCATAGAGGGCTACGGTCAAAAAGGAAATATCTTCCGTTCAAAACTGGAAAGAAGCTTTCTGAGAAACTGCTCTGTGTTCTGTTAATTCATCTCACAGAGTTACATCTTTCCCTTCAAGAAGCCTTTCGCTAAGGCTGTTCTTGTGGAATTGGCAAAGGGATATTTGGAAGAACATAGATGGCTACGGTGAAGAAGGAAATATCTGCCGTTCAAAACTGGAAAAAAGCTTTCTGAGAAACTGCTCTGTGTTCTGTTAATTCATCTCACAGAGTTACATCTTTCCCTTCAAGATGCCTTTCGCTAAGGCTGTTCTTGTGGAATTGGCAAAGGGATATTTGGAAGCCCATAGAGGGCTATGGTGAGAAAGGAAATATCTTCCGTTCAAAACTGGAAAGAAGCTTTCTGAGAAACTGCTCTGTGTTCTGTTAATTCATCTCACAGAGTTACATCTTTCCCTTCAAGAAGCCTTTCGCTAAGTCTGTTCTTGTGGAATTGCAAAGGGATATTTGGAAGCCAATAGAGGGCTATGGTGAAAAACGAAATATCTTCCGTTCAAAACTGTAAGGAAGCTTTCTGAGAAACTGCTCTGTGTTCTGTTAAATCATCTCACAGAGTTACATCTTTTCCTTCAAGACGCCTATCGCTAAGGCTGTTCTTGTGGAATTGGCAAAGGGATATTTGGAAGCCCATAGAGGGCTACGGTGAAAAAGGAAATATCTTGCGTTCAAAACTGGAAAGAAGCTTTCTGAGAAACTGCTCTGTGTTCTGTTAATTCATCTCACAGAGTTACATCTTTCCCTTCAAGAAGCCTTTCGCTGAGGCTGTTCTTGTGGAATTGGCAAAGGGATATTTGGAAGCCCATAGAGGGCTATGGTGAAAAAAAAAATATCTTCCGTTGAAAACCGGAAAGAAGCTTTCTGAGAAACTGCTCTGTGTTCTGTTAATTCATCTCACAGAGCTACATCTTTCCCTTCAAGAAGCCTTTCGCTAAGGCTGTCCTTATGGAATTGGCAAAGGGATATTTGGAAGCCCATAGAGGGCTACGGTGAAAAAGGAAATATCTTCCGTTCGAAACTGGAAAGAAGCTTTCTGAGAAACTGCTATGTGTTCTGTTAATTCATCTCACAGAGTTACATCTTTCCCTTCAAGAAGCCTTTCGCTAAGGCTGTTCTTGTGAAATTGGCAAAGGGATATATGGAAGCCCATAGAGGGCTATGGTGAAAAAGGAAATATCTTCCGTTCAAAACTGGAAAGAAGCTTTCTGAGAAACTGCTCTGTGTTCTGTTAATTCATCTCACAGAGTTACATCTTTCCCTTCAAGAAGCCTTTCGCTGAGGCTGTTTTTGTGGTATTGGCAAAGGGATATTTGGAAGCCCATAGAGGGCTATGTTGAAAAAGGAAATATTTTCCGTTCAAAACTGCAAAGAAGCTTTCTGAGAAACTGCTCTGTGTTCTGTTAATTCATCTCACAGAGTTACATCTTTCCCTTCAAGAAGCCTTTCGCTAAGACTGTTCTTGTGGAATTGGCAAAGGGATATTTGGAAGCCCATAGAGGGCTATGGTGAGAAAAGAAATATCTTCCGTTCAAAACTGGAAAGAAGCTTTCTGAGAAACTGCTCTGTGTTCTGTTAATTCATCTCACAGAGTTACATCTTTCCCTTCAAGAAGCCTTTCGCTGAGGCTGTTCTTGTGGAATTGGCAAAGGGATATTTGGAAGCCCATTGAGGGCTATGGTGAGAAAGGAAATATCTTCTGCTGAAAACTGGAAAGAAGCTTTCTGAAAAACTGCTCTGTGTTCTGTTAATTCATCTCACAGAGTTACATCTTTCCCTTCAAGAAGCCTTTCGCTAAGGCTGTTCTTGTGGAATTGGCAAAGGGATATTTGGAAGCGCATAGAGGGCTATGTTGAAAAAGGAAATATCTTCCGTTCAAAACTGGAAAGAAGCTTTCTGAGAACCTGCTCTGTGTTCTGTTAATTCATCTCACATAGTTACATCTTTCCCTTCAAGAAGCCTTTCCCTAAGGCTGTTCTTGTGGAATTGGCAAAGGGATATTTATAAGCCCGTATAGCGCTATGGTGAAAAAGGAAATATCTTCCGTTCAAAACAGGAAAGAAGCTTTCTGAGAAACTGCTCTGTGTTCTGTTAACTTATCTCACAGAGTTACATCTTTCCCTTCAAGAAGCCTTTCGCTAAGGCTGTTCTTGTGGTATTCGCAAAGGGATATATGGAAGCCCATAGAGGGCTACGGTGAAAAAGGAAATATCTTCCGTTCAAAACTGGAAAGAAGACTTCTGAGAAACTGCTCTGTGTTCTGTTAATTCATCTCACAGAGTTACATCTTTCCCTTCAAGAAGCCATTCGCTAAGGCTGTTCTTGTGGAATTGGCAAAGGGATATTTGGAAGCCCATAGAGGGCTACGGTGAAAAAGGAAATATCTTCCGTTCAAAATTGGAAAGAAGCTTTCTGAGAAACTGCTCTGTGTTCTGTTAATTCATCTCACAGAGTTACATCTTTCCCTTCAAGAAGCATTTCGCTAAGGCTGTTCTTGTGGAATTGGCAAAGGGATATTTGAAAGACCATAGAGGGCTATGGTGAGAAAGGAAATTTCTTCCGTTCAAAACTGGAAAGAAGCTTTCTGAGAAACTGCTCTGTGTTCTGTTAATTCATCTCACAGAGTTACATCTTTCCCTTCAAGAAGCCTTTCGCTAAGGCTCCTCTTGTGAAATTGGCAAAGGGATATTTGGAAGCCCATAGAGGGCTATGGTGAAAAAGGAAATATCTTCCGTTCAAAACTGGAAAGAAGCTTTCTGAGAAACTGCTCTGTGTTCTGTTAATTCATCTCACAGAGTTACATCTTTCCCTTCAAGAAGCCTTTCGCTAAGGCTGTTCTTGTGGAATTGCAAAGGGATATTTGGAAGCCCATAGAGGGCTATGGTGAGAAAGGAAATATCTTCCGTTCAAAACTGGAAAGAAGCTTTCTGAGAAACTGCTCTGTGTTCTGTTAATTCATCTCACAGAGTTACATCTTTCCCTTCAAGAAGCCTTTCGCTAAGGCTCCTCTTGTGGAATTGCAAAGGGATATTTGGAAGCCAATAGAGGGCTATGGTGAAAAACGAAATATCTTCCGTTCAAAACTGTAAGGAAGCTTTCTGAGAAACTGCTCTGTGTTCTGTTAAATCATCTCACAGAGTTACATCTTTTCCTTCAAGACGCCTATCGCTAAGGCTGTTCTTGTGGAATTGGCAAAGGGATATTTGGAAGCCCATAGAGGGCTACGGTGAAAAAGGAAATATCTTGCGTTCAAAACTGGAAAGAAGCTTTCTGAGAAACTGCTCTGTGTTCTGTTAATTCATCTCACAGAGTTACATCTTTCCCTTCAAGAAGCCTTTCGCTGAGGCTGTTCTTGTGGAATTGGCAAAGGGATATTTGGAAGCCCATAGAGGGCTATGGTGAAAAAAAAAATATCTTCCGTTGAAAACCGGAAAGAAGCTTTCTGAGAAACTGCTCTGTGTTCTGTTAATTCATCTCACAGAGCTACATCTTTCCCTTCAAGAAGCCTTTCGCTAAGGCTGTCCTTATGGAATTGGCAAAGGGATATTTGGAAGCCCATAGAGGGCTACGGTGAAAAAGGAAATATCTTCCGTTCGAAACTGGAAAGAAGCTTTCTGAGAAACTGCTATGTGTTCTGTTAATTCATCTCACAGAGTTACATCTTTCCCTTCAAGAAGCCTTTCGCTAAGGCTGTTCTTGTGAAATTGGCAAAGGGATATATGGAAGCCCATAGAGGGCTATGGTGAAAAAGGAAATATCTTCCGTTCAAAACTGGAAAGAAGCTTTCTGAGAAACTGCTCTGTGTTCTGCTAATTCATCTCACAGAGTTACATCTTTCCCTTCAAGAAGCCTTTCGCTGAGGCTGTTTTTGTGGTATTGGCAAAGGGATATTTGGAAGCCCATAGAGGGCTATGTTGAAAAAGGAAATATTTTCCGTTCAAAACTGCAAAGAAGCTTTCTGAGAAACTGCTCTGTGTTCTGTTAATTCATCTCACAGAGTTACATCTTTCCCTTCAAGAAGCCTTTCGCTAAGACTGTTCTTGTGGAATTGGCAAAGGGATATTTGGAAGCCCATAGAGGGCTATGGTGAGAAAAGAAATATCTTCCGTTCAAAACTGGAAAGAAGCTTTCTGAGAAACTGCTCTGTGTTCTGTTAATTCATCTCACAGAGTTACATCTTTCCCTTCAAGAAGCCTTTCGCTGAGGCTGTTCTTGTGGAATTGGCAAAGGGATATTTGGCAGCCCATTGAGGGCTATGGTGAGAAAGGAAATATCTTCTGCTGAAAACTGGAAAGAAGCTTTCTGAAAAACTGCTCTGTGTTCTGTTAATTCATCTCACAGAGTTACATCTTTCCCTTCAAGAAGCCTTTTGCTAAGGCTGTTCTTGTGGAATTGGCAAAGGGATATTTGGAAGCGCATAGAGGGCTATGTTGAAAAAGGAAATATCTTCCGTTCAAAACTGGAAAGAAGCTTTCTGAGAACCTGCTCTGTGTTCTGTTAATTCATCTCACATAGTTACATCTTTCCCTTCAAGAAGCCTTTCCCTAAGGCTGTTCTTGTGGAATTGGCAAAGGGATATTTATAAGCCCGTATAGCGCTATGGTGAAAAACGAAATATCTTCCGTTCAAAACAGGAAAGAAGCTTTCTGAGAAACTGCTCTGTGTTCTGTTAACTTATCTCACAGAGTTACATCTTTCCCTTCAAGAAGCCTTTCGCTAAGGCTGTTCTTGTGGTATTCGCAAAGGGATATATGGAAGCCCATAGAGGGCTACGGTGAAAAAGGAAATATCTTCCGTTCAAAACTGGAAAGAAGATTTCTGAGAAACTGCTCTGTGTTCTGTTAATTCATCTCACAGAGTTACATCTTTCCCTTCAAGAAGCCATTCGCTAAGGCTGTTCTTGTGGAATTGGCAAAGGGATATTTGGAAGCCCATAGAGGGCTACGGTGAAAAAGGAAATATCTTCCGTTCAAAATTGGAAAGAAGCTTTCTGAGAAACTGCTCTGTGTTCTGTTAATTCATCTCACAGAGTTACATCTTTCCCTTCAAGAAGCATTTCGCTAAGGCTGTTCTTGTGGAATTGGCAAAGGGATATTTGAAAGACCATAGAGGGCTATGGTGAGAAAGGAAATTTCTTCCGTTCAAAACTGGAAAGAAGCTTTCTGAGAAACTGCTCTGTGTTCTGTTAATTCATCTCACAGAGTTACATCTTTCCCTTCAAGAAGCCTTTCGCTAAGGCTCCTCTTGTGAAATTGGCAAAGGGATATTTGGAAGCCCATAGAGGGCTATGGTGAAAAAGGAAATATCTTCCGTTCAAAAGTGGAAAGAAGCTTTCTGAGAAACTGCTCTGTGTTCTGTTAATTCATCTCACAGAGTTACATCTTTCCCTTCAAGAAGCCTTTCGCTGAGGCTGTTTTTGTGGTATTGGCAAAGGGATATTTGGAAGCCCATAGAGGGCTATGTTGAAAAAGGAAATATTTTCCGTTCAAAACTGCAAAGAAGCTTTCTGAGAAACTGCTCTGTGTTCTGTTAATTCATCTCACATAGTTACATCTTTCCCTTCAAGAAGCCTTTCCCTAAGGCTGTTCTTGTGGAATTGGCAAAGGGATATTTATAAGCCCGTAGAGCGCTATGGTGAAAAAGGAAATATCTTCCGTTCAAAACAGGAAAGAAGCTTTCTGAGAAACTGCTCTGTGTTCTGTTAACTTATCTCACAGAGTTACATCTTTGCCTTCAAGAAGCCTTTCGCTAAGGCTGTTCTTGTGGTATTCGCAAAGGGATATATGGAAGCCCATAGAGGGCTACGGTGAAAAAGGAAATATCTTCCGTTCAAAACTGGAAAGAAGCTTTCTGAGAAACTGCTCTGTGTTCTGTTAATTCATCTCACAGAGTTACATCTTTCCCTTCAAGAAGCCTTTCGCTAAGGCTGTTCTTGTGGAATTGCAAAGGGATATTTGGAAGCCCATAGAGGGCTATGGTGAGAAAGGAAATATCTTCCGTTCAAAACTGGAAAGAAGCTTTCTGAGAAACTGCTCTGTGTTCTGTTAATTCATCTCACAGAGTTACATCTTTCCCTTCAAGAAGCCTTTCGCTAAGGCTCCTCTTGTGGAATTGCAAAGGGATATTTGGAAGCCAATAGAGGGCTATGGTGAAAAACGAAATATCTTCCGTTCAAAACTGTAAGGAAGCTTTCTGAGAAACTGCTCTGTGTTCTGTTAAATCATCTCACAGAGTTACATCTTTTCCTTCAAGACGCCTATCGCTAAGGCTGTTCTTGTGGAATTGGCAAAGGGATATTTGGAAGCCCATAGAGGGCTACGGTGAAAAAGGAAATATCTTGCGTTCAAAACTGGAAAGAAGCTTTCTGAGAAACTGCTCTGTGTTCTGTTAATTCATCTCACAGAGTTACATCTTTCCCTTCAAGAAGCCTTTCGCTGAGGCTGTTCTTGTGGAATTGGCAAAGGGATATTTGGAAGCCCATAGAGGGCTATGGTGAAAAAAAAAATATCTTCCGTTGAAAACCGGAAAGAAGCTTTCTGAGAAACTGCTCTGTGTTCTGTTAATTCATCTCACAGAGCTACATCTTTCCCTTCAAGAAGCCTTTCGCTAAGGCTGTCCTTATGGAATTGGCAAAGGGATATTTGGAAGCCCATAGAGGGCTACGGTGAAAAAGGAAATATCTTCCGTTCGAAACTGGAAAGAAGCTTTCTGAGAAACTGCTATGTGTTCTGTTAATTCATCTCACAGAGTTACATCTTTCCCTTCAAGAAGCCTTTCGCTAAGGCTGTTCTTGTGAAATTGGCAAAGGGATATATGGAAGCCCATAGAGGGCTATGGTGAAAAAGGAAATATCTTCCGTTCAAAACTGGAAAGAAGCTTTCTGAGAAACTGCTCTGTGTTCTGCTAATTCATCTCACAGAGTTACATCTTTCCCTTCAAGAAGCCTTTCGCTGAGGCTGTTTTTGTGGTATTGGCAAAGGGATATTTGGAAGCCCATAGAGGGCTATGTTGAAAAAGGAAATATTTTCCGTTCAAAACTGCAAAGAAGCTTTCTGAGAAACTGCTCTGTGTTCTGTTAATTCATCTCACAGAGTTACATCTTTCCCTTCAAGAAGCCTTTCGCTAAGACTGTTCTTGTGGAATTGGCAAAGGGATATTTGGAAGCCCATAGAGGGCTATGGTGAGAAAAGAAATATCTTCCGTTCAAAACTGGAAAGAAGCTTTCTGAGAAACTGCTCTGTGTTCTGTTAATTCATCTCACAGAGTTACATCTTTCCCTTCAAGAAGCCTTTCGCTGAGGCTGTTCTTGTGGAATTGGCAAAGGGATATTTGGAAGCCCATTGAGGGCTATGGTGAGAAAGGAAATATCTTCTGCTGAAAACTGGAAAGAAGCTTTCTGAAAAACTGCTCTGTGTTCTGTTAATTCATCTCACAGAGTTACATCTTTCCCTTCAAGAAGCCTTTTGCTAAGGCTGTTCTTGTGGAATTGGCAAAGGGATATTTGGAAGCGCATAGAGGGCTATGTTGAAAAAGGAAATATCTTCCGTTCAAAACTGGAAAGAAGCTTTCTGAGAACCTGCTCTGTGTTCTGTTAATTCATCTCACATAGTTACATCTTTCCCTTCAAGAAGCCTTTCCCTAAGGCTGTTCTTGTGGAATTGGCAAAGGGATATTTATAAGCCCGTATAGCGCTATGGTGAAAAACGAAATATCTTCCGTTCAAAACAGGAAAGAAGCTTTCTGAGAAACTGCTCTGTGTTCTGTTAACTTATCTCACAGAGTTACATCTTTCCCTTCAAGAAGCCTTTCGCTAAGGCTGTTCTTGTGGTATTCGCAAAGGGATATATGGAAGCCCATAGAGGGCTACGGTGAAAAAGGAAATATCTTCCGTTCAAAACTGGAAAGAAGATTTCTGAGAAACTGCTCTGTGTTCTGTTAATTCATCTCACAGAGTTACATCTTTCCCTTCAAGAAGCCATTCGCTAAGGCTGTTCTTGTGGAATTGGCAAAGGGATATTTGGAAGCCCATAGAGGGCTACGGTGAAAAAGGAAATATCTTCCGTTCAAAATTGGAAAGAAGCTTTCTGAGAAACTGCTCTGTGTTCTGTTAATTCATCTCACAGAGTTACATCTTTCCCTTCAAGAAGCATTTCGCTAAGGCTGTTCTTGTGGAATTGGCAAAGGGATATTTGAAAGACCATAGAGGGCTATGGTGAGAAAGGAAATTTCTTCCGTTCAAAACTGGAAAGAAGCTTTCTGAGAAACTGCTCTGTGTTCTGTTAATTCATCTCACAGAGTTACATCTTTCCCTTCAAGAAGCCTTTCGCTAAGGCTCCTCTTGTGAAATTGGCAAAGGGATATTTGGAAGCCCATAGAGGGCTATGGTGAAAAAGGAAATATCTTCCGTTCAAAAGTGGAAAGAAGCTTTCTGAGAAACTGCTCTGTGTTCTGTTAATTCATCTCACAGAGTTACATCTTTCCCTTCAAGAAGCCTTTCGCTGAGGCTGTTTTTGTGGTATTGGCAAAGGGATATTTGGAAGCCCATAGAGGGCTATGTTGAAAAAGGAAATATTTTCCGTTCAAAACTGCAAAGAAGCTTTCTGAGAAACTGCTCTGTGTTCTGTTAATTCATCTCACATAGTTACATCTTTCCCTTCAAGAAGCCTTTCCCTAAGGCTGTTCTTGTGGAATTGGCAAAGGGATATTTATAAGCCCGTAGAGCGCTATGGTGAAAAAGGAAATATCTTCCGTTCAAAACAGGAAAGAAGCTTTCTGAGAAACTGCTCTGTGTTCTGTTAACTTATCTCACAGAGTTACATCTTTGCCTTCAAGAAGCCTTTCGCTAAGGCTGTTCTTGTGGTATTCGCAAAGGGATATATGGAAGCCCATAGAGGGCTACGGTGAAAAAGGAAATATCTTCCGTTCAAAACTTTAAAGAAGATTTCTGAGAAACTGCTCTGTGTTCTGTTAATTCATCTCACAGAGTTACATCTTTCCCTTCAAGAAGCCATTCGCTAAGGCTGTTCTTGTGGAATTGGCAAAGGGATATTTGGAAGCCTATAGAGGGCTACGGTGAAATAGGAAATATCTTCCGTTCAAAACTGGAAAGAAGCTTTCTGAGAAACTGCTCTGTGTTCTGTTAATTCATCTCACAGAGTTACATCTTTCCCTTCAAGAAGCCTTTCGCTAAGACTGTTCTTGTGGAATTGGCAAAGGGATATTTGGAAGCCCATAGAGGGCTATGGTGAGAAAAGAAATATCTTCCGTTCAAAACTGGAAAGAAGCTTTCTGAGAAACTGCTCTGTGTTCTGTTAATTCATCTCACAGAGTTACATCTTTCCCTTCAAGAAGCCTTTCGCTGAGGCTGTTCTTGTGGAATTGGCAAAGGGTATTTGGAAGCCCATTGAGGGCTATGGTGAGAAAGGAAATATCTTCTGCTGAAAACTGGAAAGAAGCTTTCTGAAAAACTGCTCTGTGTTCTGTTAATTCATCTCACAGAGTTACATCTTTCCCTTCAAGAAGCCTTTCGCTAAGGCTGTTCTTGTGGAATTGGCAAAGGGATATTTGGAAGCGCATAGAGGGCTATGTTGAAAAAGGAAATATCTTCCGTTCAAAACTGGAAAGAAGCTTTCTGAGAACCTGCTCTGTGTTCTGTTAATTCATCTCACATAGTTACATCTTTCCCTTCAAGAAGCCTTTCCCTAAGGCTGTTCTTGTGGAATTGGCAAAGGGATATTTATAAGCCCGTATAGCGCTATGGTGAAAAAGGAAATATCTTCCGTTCAAAACAGGAAAGAAGCTTTCTGAGAAACTGCTCTGTGTTCTGTTAACTTATCTCACAGAGTTACATCTTTCCCTTCAAGAAGCCTTTCGCTAAGGCTGTTCTTGTGGTATTCGCAAAGGGATATATGGAAGCCCATAGAGGGCTACGGTGAAAAAGGATATATCTTCCGTTCAAAACTGGAAAGAAGATTTCTGAGAAACTGCTCTGTGTTCTGTTAATTCATCTCACAGAGTTACATCTTTCCCTTCAAGAAGCCATTCGCTAAGGCTGTTCTTGTGGAATTGGCAAAGGGATATTTGGAAGCCCATAGAGGGCTACGGTGAAAAAGGAAATATCTTCCGTTCAAAATTGGAAAGAAGCTTTCTGAGAAACTGCTCTGTGTTCTGTTAATTCATCTCACAGAGTTACATCTTTCCCTTCAAGAAGCATTTCGCTAAGGCTGTTCTTGTGGAATTGGCAAAGGGATATTTGGAAGACCATAGAGGGCTATGGTGAGAAAGGAAATTTCTTCCGTTCAAAACTGGAAAGAAGCTTTCTGAGAAACTGCTCTGTGTTCTGTTAATTCATCTCACAGAGTTACATCTTTCCCTTAAAGAAGCCTTTCGCTAAGGCTCCTCTTGTGAAATTGGCAAAGGGATATTTGGAAGCCCATAGAGGGCTATGGTGAAAAAGGAAATATCTTCCGTTCAAAACTGGAAAGAAGCTTTCTGAGAAACTGCTCTGTGTTCTGTTAATTCATCTCACAGAGTTACATCTTTCCCTTCAAGAAGCCTTTCGCTAAGGCTGTTCTTGTGGAATTGCAAAGGGATATTTGGAAGCCCGTAGAGGGCTACGGTCAAAAAGGAAATATCTTCCGTTCAAAACTGGAAAGAAGCTTTCTGAGAAACTGCTCTGTGTTCTGTTAATTCATCTCACAGAGTTACATCTTTCCCTTCAAGAAGCCTTTCGCTGAGGCTGTTCTTGTGGAATTGGCAAAGGGATATTTGGAAGCCCATAGAGGGCTATGGTGAAAAAAAAATATCTTCCGTTGAAAACCGGAAAGAAGCTTTCTGAGAAACTGCTCTGTGTTCTGTTAATTCATCTCACAGAGCTACATCTTTCCCTTCAAGAAGCCTTTCGCTAAGGCTGTCCTTATGGAATTGGCAAAGGGATATTTGGAAGCCCATAGAGGGCTACGGTGAAAAAGGAAATATCTTCCGTTCGAAACTGGAAAGAAGCTTTCTGAGAAACTGCTATGTGTTCTGTTAATTCATCTCACAGAGTTACATCTTTCCCTTCAAGAAGCCTTTCGCTAAGGCTGTTCTTGTGAAATTGGCAAAGGGATATATGGAAGCCCATAGAGGGCTATGGTGAAAAAGGAAATATCTTCCGTTCAAAACTGGAAAGAACCTTTCTGAGAAACTGCTCTGTGTTCTGTTAATTCATCTCACAGAGTTACATCTTTCCCTTCAAGAAGCCTTTCGCTGAGGCTGTTTTTGTGGTATTGGCAAAGGGATATTTGGAAGCCCATAGAGGGCTATGTTGAAAAAGGAAATATTTTCCGTTCAAAACTGCAAAGAAGCTTTCTGAGAAACTGCTCTGTGTTCTGTTAATTCATCTCACATAGTTACATCTTTCCCTTCAAGAAGCCTTTCCCTAAGGCTGTTCTTGTGGAATTGGCAAAGGGATATTTATAAGCCCGTAGAGCGCTATGGTGAAAAAGGAAATATCTTCCGTTCAAAACAGGAAAGAAGCTTTCTGAGAAACTGCTCTGTGTTCTGTTAACTTATCTCACAGAGTTACATCTTTGCCTTCAAGAAGCCTTTCGCTAAGGCTGTTCTTGTGGTATTCGCAAAGGGATATATGGAAGCCCATAGAGGGCTACGGTGAAAAAGGAAATATCTTCCGTTCAAAACTTTAAAGAAGATTTCTGAGAAACTGCTCTGTGTTCTGTTAATTCATCTCACAGAGTTACATCTTTCCCTTCAAGAAGCCATTCGCTAAGGCTGTTCTTGTGGAATTGGCAAAGGGATATTTGGAAGCCCATAGAGGGTTACGGTGAAAAAGGAAATATCTTCCGTTCAAAACTGGAAAGAAGCTTTCTGAGAAACTGCTCTGTGTTCTGTTAATTCATCTCACAGAGTTACATCTTTCCCTTCAAGAAGCCTGTCGCTAAGACTGTTCTTGTGGAATTGGCAAAGGGATATTTGGAAGCCCATAGAGGGCTATGGTGAGAAAAGAAATATCTTCCGTTCAAAACTGGAAAGAAGCTTTCTGAGAAACTGCTCTGTGTTCTGTTAATTCATCTCACAGAGTTACATCTTTCCCTTCAAGAAGCCTTTCGCTGAGGCTGTTCTTCTGGAATTGGCAAAGGGATATGTGGAAGCCCATTGAGGGCTATGGTGAGAAAGGAAATATCTTCTGCTGAAAACTGGAAAGAAGCTTTCTGAAAAACTGCTCTGTGTTCTGTTAATTCATCTCACAGAGTTACATCTTTCCCTTCAAGAAGCCTTTCGCTGAGGCTGTTCTTGTGGAATTGGCAAAGGGATATTTGGAAGCCCATTGAGGGCTATGGTGAGAAAGGAAATATCTTCTGCTGAAAACTGGAAAGAAGCTTTCTGAAAAACTGCTCTGTGTTCTGTTAATTCATCTCACAGAGTTACATCTTTCCCTTCAAGAAGCCTTTTGCTAAGGCTGTTCTTGTGGAATTGGCAAAGGGATATTTGGAAGCGCATAGAGGGCTATGTTGAAAAAGGAAATATCTTCCGTTCAAAACTGGAAAGAAGCTTTCTGAGAACCTGCTCTGTGTTCTGTTAATTCATCTCACATAGTTACATCTTTCCCTTCAAGAAGCCTTTCCCTAAGGCTGTTCTTGTGGAATTGGCAAAGGGATATTTATAAGCCCGTATAGCGCTATGGTGAAAAACGAAATATCTTCCGTTCAAAACAGGAAAGAAGCTTTCTGAGAAACTGCTCTGTGTTCTGTTAACTTATCTCACAGAGTTACATCTTTCCCTTCAAGAAGCCTTTCGCTAAGGCTGTTCTTGTGGTATTCGCAAAGGGATATATGGAAGCCCATAGAGGGCTACGGTGAAAAAGGAAATATCTTCCGTTCAAAACTGGAAAGAAGATTTCTGAGAAACTGCTCTGTGTTCTGTTAATTCATCTCACAGAGTTACATCTTTCCCTTCAAGAAGCCATTCGCTAAGGCTGTTCTTGTGGAATTGGCAAAGGGATATTTGGAAGCCCATAGAGGGCTACGGTGAAAAAGGAAATATCTTCCGTTCAAAATTGGAAAGAAGCTTTCTGAGAAACTGCTCTGTGTTCTGTTAATTCATCTCACAGAGTTACATCTTTCCCTTCAAGAAGCATTTCGCTAAGGCTGTTCTTGTGGAATTGGCAAAGGGATATTTGAAAGACCATAGAGGGCTATGGTGAGAAAGGAAATTTCTTCCGTTCAAAACTGGAAAGAAGCTTTCTGAGAAACTGCTCTGTGTTCTGTTAATTCATCTCACAGAGTTACATCTTTCCCTTCAAGAAGCCTTTCGCTAAGGCTCCTCTTGTGAAATTGGCAAAGGGATATTTGGAAGCCCATAGAGGGCTATGGTGAAAAAGGAAATATCTTCCGTTCAAAAGTGGAAAGAAGCTTTCTGAGAAACTGCTCTGTGTTCTGTTAATTCATCTCACAGAGTTACATCTTTCCCTTCAAGAAGCCTTTCGCTGAGGCTGTTTTTGTGGTATTGGCAAAGGGATATTTGGAAGCCCATAGAGGGCTATGTTGAAAAAGGAAATATTTTCCGTTCAAAACTGCAAAGAAGCTTTCTGAGAAACTGCTCTGTGTTCTGTTAATTCATCTCACATAGTTACATCTTTCCCTTCAAGAAGCCTTTCCCTAAGGCTGTTCTTGTGGAATTGGCAAAGGGATATTTATAAGCCCGTAGAGCGCTATGGTGAAAAAGGAAATATCTTCCGTTCAAAACAGGAAAGAAGCTTTCTGAGAAACTGCTCTGTGTTCTGTTAACTTATCTCACAGAGTTACATCTTTGCCTTCAAGAAGCCTTTCGCTAAGGCTGTTCTTGTGGTATTCGCAAAGGGATATATGGAAGCCCATAGAGGGCTACGGTGAAAAAGGAAATATCTTCCGTTCAAAACTTTAAAGAAGATTTCTGAGAAACTGCTCTGTGTTCTGTTAATTCATCTCACAGAGTTACATCTTTCCCTTCAAGAAGCCATTCGCTAAGGCTGTTCTTGTGGAATTGGCAAAGGGATATTTGGAAGCCTATAGAGGGCTACGGTGAAATAGGAAATATATTCCGTTCAAAACTGGAAAGAAGCTTTCTGAGAAACTGCTCTGTGTTCTGTTAATTCATCTCACAGAGTTACATCTTTCCCTTCAAGAAGCCTTTCGCTAAGACTGTTCTTGTGGAATTGGCAAAGGGATATTTGGAAGCCCATAGAGGGCTATGGTGAGAAAAGAAATATCTTCCGTTCAAAACTGGAAAGAAGCTTTCTGAGAAACTGCTCTGTGTTCTGTTAATTCATCTCACAGAGTTACATCTTTCCCTTCAAGAAGCCTTTCGCTGAGGCTGTTCTTGTGGAATTGGCAAAGGGTATTTGGAAGCCCATTGAGGGCTATGGTGAGAAAGGAAATATCTTCTGCTGAAAACTGGAAAGAAGCTTTCTGAAAAACTGCTCTGTGTTCTGTTAATTCATCTCACAGAGTTACATCTTTCCCTTCAAGAAGCCTTTCGCTAAGGCTGTTCTTGTGGAATTGGCAAAGGGATATTTGGAAGCGCATAGAGGGCTATGTTGAAAAAGGAAATATCTTCCGTTCAAAACTGGAAAGAAGCTTTCTGAGAACCTGCTCTGTGTTCTGTTAATTCATCTCACATAGTTACATCTTTCCCTTCAAGAAGCCTTTCCCTAAGGCTGTTCTTGTGGAATTGGCAAAGGGATATTTATAAGCCCGTATAGCGCTATGGTGAAAAAGGAAATATCTTCCGTTCAAAACAGGAAAGAAGCTTTCTGAGAAACTGCTCTGTGTTCTGTTAACTTATCTCACAGAGTTACATCTTTCCCTTCAAGAAGCCTTTCGCTAAGGCTGTTCTTGTGGTATTCGCAAAGGGATATATGGAAGCCCATAGAGGGCTACGGTGAAAAAGGATATATCTTCCGTTCAAAACTGGAAAGAAGATTTCTGAGAAACTGCTCTGTGTTCTGTTAATTCATCTCACAGAGTTACATCTTTCCCTTCAAGAAGCCATTCGCTAAGGCTGTTCTTGTGGAATTGGCAAAGGGATATTTGGAAGCCCATAGAGGGCTACGGTGAAAAAGGAAATATCTTCCGTTCAAAATTGGAAAGAAGCTTTCTGAGAAACTGCTCTGTGTTCTGTTAATTCATCTCACAGAGTTACATCTTTCCCTTCAAGAAGCATTTCGCTAAGGCTGTTCTTGTGGAATTGGCAAAGGGATATTTGGAAGACCATAGAGGGCTATGGTGAGAAAGGAAATTTCTTCCGTTCAAAACTGGAAAGAAGCTTTCTGAGAAACTGCTCTGTGTTCTGTTAATTCATCTCACAGAGTTACATCTTTCCCTTAAAGAAGCCTTTCGCTAAGGCTCCTCTTGTGAAATTGGCAAAGGGATATTTGGAAGCCCATAGAGGGCTATGGTGAAAAAGGAAATATCTTCCGTTCAAAACTGGAAAGAAGCTTTCTGAGAAACTGCTCTGTGTTCTGTTAATTCATCTCACAGAGTTACATCTTTCCCTTCAAGAAGCCTTTCGCTAAGGCTGTTCTTGTGGAATTGCAAAGGGATATTTGGAAGCCCGTAGAGGGCTACGGTCAAAAAGGAAATATCTTCCGTTCAAAACTGGAAAGAAGCTTTCTGAGAAACTGCTCTGTGTTCTGTTAATTCATCTCACAGAGTTACATCTTTCCCTTCAAGAAGCCTTTCGCTGAGGCTGTTCTTGTGGAATTGGCAAAGGGATATTTGGAAGCCCATAGAGGGCTATGGTGAAAAAAAAAATATCTTCCGTTGAAAACCGGAAAGAAGCTTTCTGAGAAACTGCTCTGTGTTCTGTTAATTCATCTCACAGAGCTACATCTTTCCCTTCAAGAAGCCTTTCGCTAAGGCTGTCCTTATGGAATTGGCAAAGGGATATTTGGAAGCCCATAGAGGGCTACGGTGAAAAAGGAAATATCTTCCGTTCGAAACTGGAAAGAAGCTTTCTGAGAAACTGCTATGTGTTCTGTTAATTCATCTCACAGAGTTACATCTTTCCCTTCAAGAAGCCTTTCGCTAAGGCTGTTCTTGTGAAATTGGCAAAGGGATATATGGAAGCCCATAGAGGGCTATGGTGAAAAAGGAAATATCTTCCGTTCAAAACTGGAAAGAACCTTTCTGAGAAACTGCTCTGTGTTCTGTTAATTCATCTCACAGAGTTACATCTTTCCCTTCAAGAAGCCTTTCGCTGAGGCTGTTTTTGTGGTATTGGCAAAGGGATATTTGGAAGCCCATAGAGGGCTATGTTGAAAAAGGAAATATTTTCCGTTCAAAACTGCAAAGAAGCTTTCTGAGAAACTGCTCTGTGTTCTGTTAATTCATCTCACATAGTTACATCTTTCCCTTCAAGAAGCCTTTCCCTAAGGCTGTTCTTGTGGAATTGGCAAAGGGATATTTATAAGCCCGTAGAGCGCTATGGTGAAAAAGGAAATATCTTCCGTTCAAAACAGGAAAGAAGCTTTCTGAGAAACTGCTCTGTGTTCTGTTAACTTATCTCACAGAGTTACATCTTTGCCTTCAAGAAGCCTTTCGCTAAGGCTGTTCTTGTGGTATTCGCAAAGGGATATATGGAAGCCCATAGAGGGCTACGGTGAAAAAGGAAATATCTTCCGTTCAAAACTTTAAAGAAGATTTCTGAGAAACTGCTCTGTGTTCTGTTAATTCATCTCACAGAGTTACATCTTTCCCTTCAAGAAGCCATTCGCTAAGGCTGTTCTTGTGGAATTGGCAAAGGGATATTTGGAAGCCCATAGAGGGTTACGGTGAAAAAGGAAATATCTTCCGTTCAAAACTGGAAAGAAGCTTTCTGAGAAACTGCTCTGTGTTCTGTTAATTCATCTCACAGAGTTACATCTTTCCCTTCAAGAAGCCTGTCGCTAAGACTGTTCTTGTGGAATTGGCAAAGGGATATTTGGAAGCCCATAGAGGGCTATGGTGAGAAAAGAAATATCTTCCGTTCAAAACTGGAAAGAAGCTTTCTGAGAAACTGCTCTGTGTTCTGTTAATTCATCTCACAGAGTTACATCTTTCCCTTCAAGAAGCCTTTCGCTGAGGCTGTTCTTCTGGAATTGGCAAAGGGATATGTGGAAGCCCATTGAGGGCTATGGTGAGAAAGGAAATATCTTCTGCTGAAAACTGGAAAGAAGCTTTCTGAAAAACTGCTCTGTGTTCTGTTAATTCATCTCACAGAGTTACATCTTTCCCTTCAAGAAGCCTTTCGCTAAGGCTGTTCTTGTGGAATTGGCAAAGGGATATTTGGAAGCGCATAGAGGGCTATGTTGAAAAAGGAAATATCTTCCGTTCAAAACTGGAAAGAAGCTTTCTGAGAACCTGCTCTGTGTTCTGTTAATTCATCTCACATAGTTACATCTTTCCCTTCAAGAAGCCTTTCCCTAAGGCTGTTCTTGTGGAATTGGCAAAGGGATATTTATAAGCCCGTATAGCGCTATGGTGAAAAAGAAAATATCTTCCGTTCAAAACAGGAAAGAAGCTTTCTGAGAAACTGCTCTGTGTTCTGTTAACTTATCTCACAGAGTTACATCTTTCCCTTCAAGAAGCCTTTCGCTAAGGCTGTTCTTGTGGTATTCGCAAAGGGATATATGGAAGCCCATAGAGGGCTACGGTGAAAAAGGAAATATCTTCCGTTCAAAACTGGAAAGAAGATTTCTGAGAAACTGCTCTGTGTTCTGTTAATTCATCTCACAGAGTTACATCTTTCCCTTCAAGAAGCCATTCGCTAAGGCTGTTCTTGTGGAATTGGCAAAGGGATATTTGGAAGCCCATAGAGGGCTACGGTGAAAAAGGAAATATCTTCCGTTCAAAATTGGAAAGAAGCTTTCTGAGAAACTGCTCTGTGTTCTGTTAATTCATCTCACAGAGTTACATCTTTCCCTTCAAGAAGCATTTCGCTAAGGCTGTTCTTGTCTAATTGGCAAAGGGATATTTGGAAGACCATAGAGGGCTATGGTGAGAAAGGAAATTTCTTCCGTTCAAAACTGGAAAGAAGCTTTCTGAGAAACTGCTCTGTGTTCTGTTAATTCATCTCACAGAGTTACATCTTTCCCTTCAAGAAGCCTTTCGCTAAGGCTCCTCTTGTGAAATTGGCAAAGGGATATTTGGAAGCCCATAGAGGGCTATGGTGAAAAAGGAAATATCTTCCGTTCAAAACTGGAAAGAAGCTTTCTGAGAAACTGCTCTGTGTTCTGTTAATTCATCTCACAGAGTTACATCTTTCCCTTCAAGAAGCCTTTGGCTAAGGCTGTTCTTGTGGAATTGCAAAGGGATATTTGGAAGCCCATAGAGGGCTACGGTCAAAAAGGAAATATCTTCCGTTCAAAACTGGAAAGAAGCTTTCTGAGAAACTGCTCTGTGTTCTGTTAATTCATCTCACAGAGTTACATCTTTCCCTTCAAGAAGCCTTTCGCTAAGGCTGTTCTTGTGGAATTGGCAAAGGGATATTTGGAAGAACATAGATGGCTACGGTGAAGAAGGAAATATCTGCCGTTCAAAACTGGAAAGAAGCTTTCTGAGAAACTGCTCTGTGTTCTGTTAATTCATCTCACAGAGTTACATCTTTCCCTTCAAGAAGCCTTTCGCTAAGGCTGTTCTTGTGGAATTGGCAAAGGGATATTTGGAAGCCCATAGAGGGCTATGGTGAGAAAGGAAATATCTTCCGTTCAAAACTGGAAAGAAGCTTTCTGAGAAACTGCTCTGTGTTCTGTTAATTCATCTCACAGAGTTACATCTTTCCCTTCAAGAAGCCTTTCGCTAAGTCTGTTCTTGTGGAATTGCAAAGGGATATTTGGAAGCCAATAGAGGGCTATGGTGAAAAACGAAATATGTTCCGTTCAAAACTGTAAGGAAGCTTTCTGAGAAACTGCTCTGTGTTCTGTTAAATCATCTCACAGAGTTACATCTTTTCCTTCAAGACGCCTATCGCTAAGGCTGTTCTTGTGGAATTGGCAAAGGGATATTTGGAAGCCCATAGAGGGCTACGGTGAAAAAGGAAATATCTTGCGTTCAAAACTGGAAAGAAGCTTTCTGAGAAACTGCTCTGTGTTCTGTTAATTCATCTCACAGAGCTACATCTTTCCCTTTAAGAAGCCTTTCGCTAAGGCTGTCCTTATGGAATTGGCAAAGGGATATTTGGAAGCCCATAGAGGGCTACGGTGAAAAAGGAAATATCTTCCGTTCAAAACTGGAAAGAAGCTTTCTGAGAAACTGCTATGTGTTCTGTTAATTCATCTCACAGAGTTACATCTTTCCCTTCAAGAAGCCTTTCGCTAAGGCTGTTCTTGTGAAATTGGCAAAGGGATATATGGAAGCCCATAGAGGGCTATGGTGAAAAAGGAAATATCTTCCGTTCAAAACTGGAAAGAAGCTTTCTGAGAAACTGCTCTGTGTTCTGTTAATTCATCTCACAGAGTTACATCTTTCCCTTCAAGAAGCCTTTCGCTGAGGCTGTTTTTGTGGTATTGGCAAAGGGATATTTGGAAGCCCATAGAGGGCTATGTTGAAAAAGGAAATATTTTCCGTTCAAAACTGCAAAGAAGCTTTCTGAGAAACTGCTCTGTGTTCTGTTAATTCATCTCACATAGTTACATCTTTCCCTTCAAGAAGCCTTTCCCTAAGGCTGTTCTTGTGGAATTGGCAAAGGGATATTTATAAGCCCGTAGAGCGCTATGGTGAAAAAGGAAATATCTTCCGTTCAAAACAGGAAAGAAGCTTTCTGAGAAACTGCTCTGTGTTCTGTTAACTTATCTCACAGAGTTACATCTTTGCCTTCAAGAAGCCTTTCGCTAAGGCTGTTCTTGTGGTATTCGCAAAGGGATATATGGAAGCCCATAGAGGGCTACGGTGAAAAAGGAAATATCTTCCGTTCAAAACTTTAAAGAAGATTTCTGAGAAACTGCTCTGTGTTCTGTTAATTCATCTCACAGAGTTACATCTTTCCCTTCAAGAAGCCATTCGCTAAGGCTGTTCTTGTGGAATTGGCAAAGGGATATTTGGAAGCCCATAGAGGGTTACGGTGAAAAAGGAAATATCTTCCGTTCAAAACTGGAAAGAAGATTTCTGAGAAACTGCTCTGTGTTCTGTTAATTCATCTCACAGAGTTACATCTTTCCCTTCAAGAAGCCATTCGCTAAGGCTGTTCTTGTGGAATTGGCAAAGGGATATTTGGAAGCCCATAGAGGGCTACGGTGAAAAAGGAAATATCTTCCGTTCAAAACTGGAAAGAAGCTTTCTGAGAAACTGCTCTGTGTTCTGTTAATTCATCTCACAGAGTTACATCTTTCCCTTCAAGAAGCCTTTCGCTAAGACTGTTCTTGTGGAATTGGCAAAGGGATATTTGGAAGCCCATAGAGGGCTATGGTGAGAAAAGAAATATCTTCCGTTCAAAACTGGAAAGAAGCTTTCTGAGAAACTGCTCTGTGTTCTGTTAATTCATCTCACATAGTTACATCTTTCCCTTCAAGAAGCCTTTCCCTAAGGCTGTTCTTGTGGAATTGGCAAAGGGATATTTATAAGCCCGTATAGCGCTATGGTGAAAAAGGAAATATCTTCCGTTCAAAACAGGAAAGAAGCTTTCTGAGAAACTGCTCTGTGTTCTGTTAACTTATCTCACAGAGTTACATCTTTCCCTTCAAGAAGCCTTTCGCTAAGGCTGTTCTTGTCGTATTCGCAAAGGGATATATGGAAGCCCATAGAGGGCTACGGTGAAAAAGGAAATATCTTCCGTTCAAAACTGGAAAGAATATTTCTGAGAAACTGCTCTGTGTTCTGTTAATTCATCTCACAGAGTTACATCTTTCCCTTCAAGAAGCCATTCGCTAAGGCTGTTCTTGTGGAATTGGCAAAGGGATATTTGGAAGCCCATAGAGGGCTACGGTGAAAAAGGAAATATCTTCCGTTCAAAATTGGAAAGAAGCTTTCTGAGAAACTGCTCTGTGTTCTGTTAATTCATCTCACAGAGTTACATCTTTCCCTTCAAGAAGCATTTCGCTAAGGCTGTTCTTGTGGAATTGGCAAAGGGATATTTGGAAGACCATAGAGGGCTATGGTGAGAAAGGAAATTTCTTCCGTTCAAAACTGGAAAGAAGCTTTCTGAGAAACTGCTCTGTGTTCTGTTAATTCATCTCACAGAGTTACATCTTTCCCTTCAAGAAGCCTTTCGCTAAGGTTCCTCTTGTGAAATTGGCAAAGGGATATTTGGAAGCCCATAGAGGGCTATGGTGAAAAAGGAAATATCTTCCGTTCAAAACTGGAAAGAAGCTTTCTGAGAAACTGCTCTGTGTTCTGTTAATTCATCTCACAGAGTTACATCTTTCCCTTCAAGAAGCCTTTCGCTAAGGCTGTTCTTGTGGAATTGCAAAGGGATATTTGGAAGCCCATAGAGGGCTACGGTTAAAAAGGAAATATCTTCCGTTCAAAACTGGAAAGAAGCTTTCTGAGAATCTGCTCTGTGTTCTGTTAATTCATCTCACAGAGTTACATCTTTCCCTTCAAGAAGCCTTTCGCTAAGGCTGTTCTTGTGGAATTGGCAAAGGGATATTTGGAAGAACATAGATGGCTACGGTGAAGAAGGAAATATCTTCCGTTCAAAACTGGAAAGAAGCTTTCTGAGAAACTGCTCTGTGTTCTGTTAATTCATCTCACAGAGTTACATCTTTCCCTTCAAGATGCCTTTCGCTAAGGCTGTTCTTGTGGAATTGGCAAAGGGATATTTGGAAGCCCATAGAGGGCTATGGTGAGAAAGGAAATATCTTCCGTTCAAAACTGGAAAGAAGCTTTCTGAGAAACTGCTCGGTGTTCTGTTAATTCATCTCACAGAGTTACATCTTTCCCTTCAAGAAGCCTTTCGCTAAGTCTGTTCTTGTGGAATTGCAAAGGGATATTTGGAAGCCAATAGAGGGCTATGGTGAAAAACGAAATATCTTCCGTTCAAAACTGTAAGGAAGCTTTCTGAGAAACTGCTCTGTGTTCTGTTAAATCATCTCACAGAGTTACATCTTTTCCTTCAAGACGCCTATCGCTAAGGCTGTTCTTGTGGAATTGGCAAAGGGATATTTGGAAGCCCATAGAGGGCTACGGTGAAAAAGGAAATATCTTCCGTTCAAAACTTTAAAGAAGATTTCTGAGAAACTGCTCTGTGTTCTGTTAATTCATCTCACAGAGTTACATCTTTCCCTTCAAGAAGCCATTCGCTAAGGCTGTTCTTGTGGAATTGGCAAAGGGATATTTGGAAGCCCATAGAGGGTTACGGTGAAAAAGGAAATATCTTCCGTTCAAAACTGGAAAGAAGATTTCTGAGAAACTGCTCTGTGTTCTGTTAATTCATCTCACAGAGTTACATCTTTCCCTTCAAGAAGCCATTCGCTAAGGCTGTTCTTGTGGAATTGGCAAAGGGATATTTGGAAGCCCATAGAGGGCTACGGTGAAAAAGGAAATATCTTCCGTTCAAAACTGGAAAGAAGCTTTCTGAGAAACTGCTCTGTGTTCTGTTAATTCATCTCACAGAGTTACATCTTTCCCTTCAAGAAGCCTTTCGCTAAGACTGTTCTTGTGGAATTGGCAAAGGGATATTTGGAAGCCCATAGAGGGCTATGGTGAGAAAAGAAATATCTTCCGTTCAAAACTGGAAAGAAGCTTTCTGAGAAACTGCTCTGTGTTCTGTTAATTCATCTCACATAGTTACATCTTTCCCTTCAAGAAGCCTTTCCCTAAGGCTGTTCTTGTGGAATTGGCAAAGGGATATTTATAAGCCCGTATAGCGCTATGGTGAAAAAGGAAATATCTTCCGTTCAAAACAGGAAAGAAGCTTTCTGAGAAACTGCTCTGTGTTCTGTTAACTTATCTCACAGAGTTACATCTTTCCCTTCAAGAAGCCTTTCGCTAAGGCTGTTCTTGTCGTATTCGCAAAGGGATATATGGAAGCCCATAGAGGGCTACGGTGAAAAAGGAAATATCTTCCGTTCAAAACTGGAAAGAAGATTTCTGAGAAACTGCTCTGTGTTCTGTTAATTCATCTCACAGAGTTACATCTTTCCCTTCAAGAAGCCATTCGCTAAGGCTGTTCTTGTGGAATTGGCAAAGGGATATTTGGAAGCCCATAGAGGGCTACGGTGAAAAAGGAAATATCTTCCGTTCAAAATTGGAAAGAAGCTTTCTGAGAAACTGCTCTGTGTTCTGTTAATTCATCTCACAGAGTTACATCTTTCCCTTCAAGAAGCATTTCGCTAAGGCTGTTCTTGTGGAATTGGCAAAGGGATATTTGGAAGACCATAGAGGGCTATGGTGAGAAAGGAAATTTCTTCCGTTCAAAACTGGAAAGAAGCTTTCTGAGAAACTGCTCTGTGTTCTGTTAATTCATCTCACAGAGTTACATCTTTCCCTTCAAGAAGCCTTTCGCTAAGGTTCCTCTTGTGAAATTGGCAAAGGGATATTTGGAAGCCCATAGAGGGCTATGGTGAAAAAGGAAATATCTTCCGTTCAAAACTGGAAAGAAGCTTTCTGAGAAACTGCTCTGTGTTCTGTTAATTCATCTCACAGAGTTACATCTTTCCCTTCAAGAAGCCTTTCGCTAAGGCTGTTCTTGTGGAATTGCAAAGGGATATTTGGAAGCCCATAGAGGGCTACGGTTAAAAAGGAAATATCTTCCGTTCAAAACTGGAAAGAAGCTTTCTGAGAATCTGCTCTGTGTTCTGTTAATTCATCTCACAGAGTTACATCTTTCCCTTCAAGAAGCCTTTCGCTAAGGCTGTTCTTGTGGAATTGGCAAAGGGATATTTGGAAGAACATAGATGGCTACGGTGAAGAAGGAAATATCTTCCGTTCAAAACTGGAAAGAAGCTTTCTGAGAAACTGCTCTGTGTTCTGTTAATTCATCTCACAGAGTTACATCTTTCCCTTCAAGATGCCTTTCGCTAAGGCTGTTCTTGTGGAATTGGCAAAGGGATATTTGGAAGCCCATAGAGGGCTATGGTGAGAAAGGAAATATCTTCCGTTCAAAACTGGAAAGAAGCTTTCTGAGAAACTGCTCGGTGTTCTGTTAATTCATCTCACAGAGTTACATCTTTCCCTTCAAGAAGCCTTTCGCTAAGTCTGTTCTTGTGGAATTGCAAAGGGATATTTGGAAGCCAATAGAGGGCTATGGTGAAAAACGAAATATCTTCCGTTCAAAACTGTAAGGAAGCTTTCTGAGAAACTGCTCTGTGTTCTGTTAAATCATCTCACAGAGTTACATCTTTTCCTTCAAGACGCCTATCGCTAAGGCTGTTCTTGTGGAATTGGCAAAGGGATATTTGGAAGCCCATAGAGGGCTACGGTGAAAAAGGAAATATCTTGCGTTCAAAACTGGAAAGAAGCTTTCTGAGAAACTGCTCTGTGTTCTGTTAATTCATCTCACAGAGTTACATCTTTCCCTTCAAGAAGCCTTTCGCTGAGGCTGTTCTTGTGGAATTGGCAAAGGGATATTTGGAAGCCCATAGAGGGCTATGGTGAAAAAAAAAATATCTTCCGTTGAAAACCGGAAAGAAGCTTTCTGAGAAACTGCTCTGTGTTCTGTTAATTCATCTCACAGAGCTACATCTTTCCCTTCAAGAAGCCTTTCGCTAAGGCTGTCCTTATGGAATTGGCAAAGGGATATTTGGAAGCCCATAGAGGGCTACGGTGAAAAAGGAAATATCTTCCGTTCGAAACTGGAAAGAAGCTTTCTGAGAAACTGCTATGTGTTCTGTTAATTCATCTCACAGAGTTACATCTTTCCCTTCAAGAAGCCTTTCGCTAAGGCTGTTCTTGTGAAATTGGCAAAGGGATATATGGAAGCCCATAGAGGGCTATGGTGAAAAAGGAAATATCTTCCGTTCAAAAGTGGAAAGAAGCTTTCTGAGAAACTGCTCTGTGTTCTGTTAATTCATCTCACATAGTTACATCTTTCCCTTCAAGAAGCCTTTCGCTGAGGCTGTTTTTGTGGTATTGGCAAAGGGATATTTGGAAGCCCATAGAGGGCTATGTTGAAAAAGGAAATATTTTCCGTTCAAAACTGCAAAGAAGCTTTCTGAGAAACTGCTCTGTGTTCTGTTAATTCATCTCACATAGTTACATCTTTCCCTTCAAGAAGCCTTTCCCTAAGGCTGTTCTTGTGGAATTGGCAAAGGGATATTTATAAGCCCGTAGAGCGCTATGGTGAAAAAGGAAATATCTTCCGTTCAAAACAGGAAAGAAGCTTTCTGAGAAACTGCTCTGTGTTCTGTTAACTTATCTCACAGAGTTACATCTTTGCCTTCAAGAAGCCTTTCGCTAAGGCTGTTCTTGTGGTATTCGCAAAGGGATATATGGAAGCCCATAGAGGGCTACGGTGAAAAAGGAAATATCTTCCGTTCAAAACTTTAAAGAAGATTTCTGAGAAACTGCTCTGTGTTCTGTTAATTCATCTCACAGAGTTACATCTTTCCCTTCAAGAAGCCATTCGCTAAGGCTGTTCTTGTGGAATTGGCAAAGGGATATTTGGAAGCCCATAGAGGGCTACGGTGAAAAAGGAAATATCTTCCGTTCAAAACTGGAAAGAAGCTTTCTGAGAAACTGCTCTGTGTTCTGTTAATTCATCTCACAGAGTTACATCTTTCCCTTCAAGAAGCCTTTCGCTAAGACTGTTCTTGTGGAATTGGCAAAGGGATATTTGGAAGCCCATAGAGGGCTATGGTGAGAAAAGAAATATCTTCCGTTCAAAACTGGAAAGAAGCTTTCTGAGAAACTGCTCTGTGTTCTGTTAATTCATCTCACAGAGTTACATCTTTCCCTTCAAGAAGCCTTTCGCTGAGGCTGTTCTTGTGGAATTGGCAAAGGGATATTTGGAAGCCCATTGAGGGCTATGGTGAGAAAGGAAATATCTTCTGCTGAAAACTGGAAAGAAGCTTTCTGAAAAACTGCTCTGTGTTCTGTTAATTCATCTCACAGAGTTACATCTTTCCCTTCAAGAAGCCTTTCGCTAAGGCTGTTCTTGTGGAATTGGCAAAGGGATATTTGGAAGCGCATAGAGGGCTATGTTGAAAAAGGAAATATCTTCCGTTCAAAACTGGAAAGAAGCTTTCTGAGAACCTGCTCTGTGTTCTGTTAATTCATCTCACATAGTTACATCTTTCCCTTCAAGAAGCCTTTCCCTAAGGCTGTTCTTGTGGAATTGGCAAAGGGATATTTATAAGCCCGTATAGCGCTATGGTGAAAAAGGAAATATCTTCCGTTCAAAACAGGAAAGAAGCTTTCTGAGAAACTGCTCTGTGTTCTGTTAACTTATCTCACAGAGTTACATCTTTCCCTTCAAGAAGCCTTTCGCTAAGGCTGTTCTTGTGGTATTCGCAAAGGGATATATGGAAGCCCATAGAGGGCTACGGTGAAAAAGGAAATATCTTCCGTTCAAAACTGGAAAGAAGATTTCTGAGAAACTGCTCTGTGTTCTGTTAATTCATCTCACAGAGTTACATCTTTCCCTTCAAGAAGCCATTCGCTAAGGCTGTTCTTGTGGAATTGGCAAAGGGATATTTGGAAGCCCATAGAGGGCTACGGTGAAAAAGGAAATATCTTCCGTTCAAAATTCGAAAGAAGCTTTCTGAGAAACTGCTCTGTGTTCTGTTAATTCATCTCACAGAGTTACATCTTTCCCTTCAAGAAGCATTTCGCTAAGGCTGTTCTTGTGGAATTGGCAAAGGGATATTTGGAAGACCATAGAGGGCTATGGTGAGAAAGGAAATTTCTTCCGTTCAAAACTGGAAAGAAGCTTTCTGAGAAACTGCTCTGTGTTCTGTTAATTCATCTCACAGAGTTACATCTTTCCCTTCAAGAAGCCTTTCGCTAAGGCTCCTCTTGTGAAATTGGCAAAGGGATATTTGGAAGCCCATAGAGGGCTATGGTGAAAAAGGAAATATCTTCCGTTCAAAACTGGAAAGAAGCTTTCTGAGAAACTGCTCTGTGTTCTGTTAATTCATCTCACAGAGTTACATCTTTCCCTTCAAGAAGCCTTTCGCTAAGGCTGTTGTTGTGGAATTGCAAAGGGATATTTGGAAGCCCATAGAGGGCTACGGTCAAAAAGGAAATATCTTCCGTTCAAAACTGGAAAGAAGCTTTCTGAGAATCTGCTCTGTGTTCTGTTAATTCATCTCACAGAGTTACATCTTTCCCTTCAAGAAGCCTTTCGCTAAGGCTGTTCTTGTGGAATTGGCAAAGGGATATTTGGAAGAACATAGATGGCTACGGTGAAGAAGGAAATATCTTCCGTTCAAAACTGGAAAGAAGCTTTCTGAGAAACTGCTCTGTGTTCTGTTAATTCATCTCACAGAGTTACATCTTTCCCTTCAAGATGCCTTTCGCTAAGGCTGTTCTTGTGGAATTGGCAAAGGGATATTTGGAAGCCCATAGAGGGCTATGGTGAGAAAGGAAATATCTTCCGTTCAAAACTGGAAAGAAGCTTTCTGAGAAACTGCTCTGTGTTCTGTTAATTCATCTCACAGAGTTACATCTTTCCCTTCAAGAAGCCTTTCGCTAAGTCTGTTCTTGTGGAATTGCAAAGGGATATTTGGAAGCCAATAGAGGACTATGGTGAAAAACGAAATATCTTCCGTTCAAAACTGTAAGGAAGCTTTCTGAGAAACTGCTCTGTGTTCTGTTAAATCATCTCACAGAGTTACATCTTTTCCTTCAAGACGCCTATCGCTAAGGCTGTTCTTGTGGAATTGGCAAAGGGATATTTGGAAGCCCATAGAGGGCTACGGTGAAAAAGGAAATATCTTGCGTTCAAAACTGGAAAGAAGCTTTCTGAGAAACTGCTCTGTGTTCTGTTAATTCATCTCACAGAGTTACATCTTTCCCTTCAAGAAGCCTTTCGCTGAGGCTGTTCTTGTGGAATTGGCAAAGGGATATTTGGAAGCCCATAGAGGGCTATGGTGAAAAAAAAAATATCTTCCGTTGAAAACCGGAAAGAAGCTTTCTGAGAAACTGCTCTGTGTTCTGTTAATTCATCTCACAGAGCTACATCTTTCCCTTCAAGAAGCCTTTCGCTAAGGCTGTCCTTATGGAATTGGCAAAGGGATATTTGGAAGCCCATAGAGGGCTACGGTGAAAAAGGAAATATCTTCCGTTCGAAACTGGAAAGAAGCTTTCTGAGAAACTGCTATGTGTTCGTTAATTCATCTCACAGAGTTACATCTTTCCCTTCAAGAAGCCTTTCGCTAAGGCTGTTCTTGTGAAATTGGCAAAGGGATATATGGAAGCCCATAGAGGGCTATGGTGAAAAAGGAAATATCTTCCGTTCAAAACTGGAAAGAAGCTTTCTGAGAAACTGCTCTGTGTTCTGTTAATTCATCTCACAGAGTTACATCTTTCCCTTCAAGAAGCCTTTCGCTGAGGCTGTTTTTGTGGTATTGGCAAAGGGATATTTGGAAGCCCATAGAGGGCTATGTTGAAAAAGGAAATATTTTCCGTTCAAAACTGCAAAGAAGCTTTCTGAGAAACTGCTCTGTGTTCTGTTAATTCATCTCACATAGTTACATCTTTCCCTTCAAGAAGCCTTTCCCTAAGGCTGTTCTTGTGGAATTGGCAAAGGGATATTTATAAGCCCGAAGAGCGCTATGGTGAAAAAGGAAATATCTTCCGTTCAAAACAGGAAAGAAGCTTTCTGAGAAACTGCTCTGTGTTCTGTTAACTTATCTCACAGAGTTACATCTTTGCCTTCAAGAAGCCTTTCGCTAAGGCTGTTCTTGTGGTATTCGCAAAGGGATATATGGAAGCCCATAGAGGGCTACGGTGAAAAAGGAAATATCTTCCGTTCAAAACTTTAAAGAAGATTTCTGAGAAACTGCTCTGTGTTCTGTTAATTCATCTCACAGAGTTACATCTTTCCCTTCAAGAAGCCATTCGCTAAGGCTGTTCTTGTGGCATTGGCAAAGGGATATTTGGAAGCCCATAGAGGGCTACGGTGAAAAAGGAAATATCTTCCGTTCAAAACTGTAAAGAAGCTTTCTGAGAAACTGCTCTGTGTTCTGTTAATTCATCTCACAGAGTTACATCTTTCCCTTCAAGAAGCCTTTCGCTAAGGCTGTTCTTGTGGAATTGGCAAAGGGATATTTGGAAGCCCGTAGAGGGCTATGGTGAAAAAGGAAATATCTTCCATTCAAAACTGGAAAGAAGCTTTCTGAGAAACTGCTCTGTGTTCTGTTAATTCATCCCACAGAGTTACATCTTTCCCTTCAAGAAGCCTTTCGCTGAGGCTGTTCTTGTGGAATTGGCAAAGGGATATTTGGAAGCCCATTGAGGGCTATGGTGAGAAAGGAAATATCTTCTGCTGAAAACTGGAAAGAAGCTTTCTGAAAAACTGCTCTGTGTTCTGTTAATTCATCTCACAGAGTTACATCTTTCCCTTCAAGAAGCCTTTCGCTAAGGCTGTTCTTGTGGAATTGGCAAAGGGATATTTGGAAGCGCATAGAGGGCTATGTTGAAAAAGGAAATATCTTCCGTTCAAAACTGGAAAGAAGCTTTCTGAGAAACTGCTCTGTGTTCTGTTAATTCATCTCACATAGTTACATCTTTCCCTTCAAGAAGCCTTTCCCTAAGGCTGTTCTTGTGGAATTGGCAAAGGGATATTTATAAGCCCGTATAGCGCTATGGTGAAAAAGGAAATATCTTCCGTTCAAAACAGGAAAGAAGCTTTCTGAGAAACTGCTCTGTGTTCTGTTAACTTATCTCACAGAGTTACATCTTTCCCTTCAAGAAGACTTTCGCTAAGGCTGTTCTTGTGGTATTCGCAAAGGGATATATGGAAGCCCATAGAGGGCTACGGTGAAAAAGGAAATATCTTCCGTTCAAAACTGGAAAGAAGATTTCTGAGAAACTGCTCTGTGTTCTGTTAATTCATCTCACAGAGTTACATCTTTCCCTTCAAGAAGCCATTCGCTAAGGCTGTTCTTGTGGAATTGGCAAAGGGATATTTGGAAGCCCATAGAGGGCTACGGTGTAAAAGGAAATATCTTCCGTTCAAAACTGGAAAGAAGCTTTCTGAGAAACTGCTCTGTGTTCTGTTAATTCATCTCACAGAGTTACATCTTTCCCTTCAAGAAGCATTTCGCTAAGGCTGTTCTTGTGGAATTGGCAAAGGGATATTTGGAAGACCATAGAGGGCTATGGTGAGAAAGGAAATTTCTTCCGTTCAAAACTGGAAAGAAGCTTTCTGAGAAACTGCTCTGTGTTCTGTTAATTCATCTCACAGAGTTACATCTTTCCCTTCAAGAAGCCTTTCGCTAAGGCTCCTCTTGTGAAATTGGCAAAGGGATATTTGGAAGCCCATAGAGGGCTATGGTGAAAAAGGAAATATCTTCCGTTCAAAACTGGAAAGAAGCTTTCTGAGAAACTGCTCTGTGTTCTGTTAATTCATCTCACAGAGTTACATCTTTCCCTTCAAGAAGCCGTTCGCTAAGGCTGTTCTTGTGGAATTGCAAAGGGATATTTGGAAGCCCATAGAGGGCTACGGTCAAAAAGGAAATATCTTCCGTTCAAAACTGGAAAGAAGCTTTCTGAGAAACTGCTCTGTGTTCTGTTAATTCATCTCACAGAGTTACATCTTTCCCTTCAAGAAGCCTTTCGCTAAGGCTGTTCTTGTGGAATTGGCAAAGGGATATTTGGAAGAACATAGATGGCTACGGTGAAGAAGGAAATATCTTCCGTTCAAAACTGGAAAGAAGCTTTCTGAGAAACTGCTCTGTGTTCTGTTAATTCATCTCACAGAGTTACATCTTTCCCTTCAAGATGCCTTTCGCTAAGGCTGTTCTTGTGGAATTGGCAAAGGGATATTTGGAAGCCCATAGAGGGCTATGGTGAGAAAGGAAATATCTTCCGTTCAAAACTGGAAAGAAGCTTTCTGAGAAACTGCTCTGTGTTCTGTTAATTCATCTCACAGAGTTACATCTTTCCCTTCAAGAAGCCTTTCGCTAAGTCTGTTCTTGTGGAATTGCAAAGGGATATTTGGAAGCCAATAGAGGGCTATGGTGAAAAACGAAATATCTTCCGTTCAAAACTGTAAGGAAGCTTTCTGAGAAACTGCTCTGTGTTCTGTTAAATCATCTCACAGAGTTACATCTTTTCCTTCAAGACGCCTATCGCTAAGGCTGTTCTTGTGGAATTGGCAAAGGGATATTTGGAAGCCCATAGAGGGCTACGGTGAAAAAGGAAATATCTTGCGTTCAAAACTGGAAAGAAGCTTTCTGAGAAACTGCTCTGTGTTCTGTTAATTCATCTCACAGAGTTACATCTTTCCCTTCAAGAAGCCTTTCGCTGAGGCTGTTCTTGTGGAATTGGCAAAGGGATATTTGGAAGCCCATAGAGGGCTATGGTGAAAAAAAAAATATCTTCCGTTGAAAACCGGAAAGAAGCTTTCTGAGAAACTGCTCTGTGTTCTGTTAATTCATCTCACAGAGCTACATCTTTCCCTTCAAGAAGCCTTTCGCTAAGGCTGTCCTTATGGAATTGGCAAAGGGATATTTGGAAGCCCATAGAGGGCTACGGTGAAAAAGGAAATATCTTCCGTTCGAAACTGGAAAGAAGCTTTCTGAGAAACTGCTATGTGTTCTGTTAATTCATCTCACAGAGTTACATCTTTCCCTTCAAGAAGCCTTTCGCTAAGGCTGTTCTTGTGAAATTGGCAAAGGGATATATGGAAGCCCATAGAGGGCTATGGTGAAAAAGGAAATATCTTCCGTTCAAAACTGGAAAGAAGCTTTCTGAGAAACTGCTCTGTGTTCTGTTAATTCATCTCACAGAGTTACATCTTTCCCTTCAAGAAGCCTTTCGCTGAGGCTGTTTTTGTGGTATTGGCAAAGGGATATTTGGAAGCCCATAGAGGGCTATGTTGAAAAAGGAAATATTTTCCGTTCAAAACTGCAAAGAAGCTTTCTGAGAAACTGCTCTGTGTTCTGTTAATTCATCTCACATAGTTACATCTTTCCCTTCAAGAAGCCTTTCCCTAAGGCTGTTCTTGTGGAATTGGCAAAGGGATATTTATAAGACCGTAGAGCGCTATGGTGAAAAAGGAAATATCTTCCGTTCAAAACAGGAAAGAAGCTTTCTGAGAAACTGCTCTGTGTTCTGTTAACTTATCTCACAGAGTTACATCTTTGCCTTCAAGAAGCCTTTCGCTAAGGCTGTTCTTGTGGTATTCGCAAAGGGATATATGGAAGCCCATAGAGGGCTACGGTGAAAAAGGAAATATCTTCCGTTCAAAACTTTAAAGAAGATTTCTGAGAAACTGCTCTGTGTTCTGTTAATTCATCTCACAGAGTTACATCTTTCCCTTCAAGAAGCCATTCGCTAAGGCTGTTCTTGTGGAATTGGCAAAGGGATATTTGGAAGCCCTTAGAGGGCTACGGTGAAAAAGGAAATATCTTCCGTTCAAAACTGGAAAGAAGCTTTCTGAGAAACTGCTCTGTGTTCTGTTAATTCATCTCACAGAGTTACATCTTTCCCTTCAAGAAGCCTTTCGCTAAGACTGTTCTTGTGGAATTGGCAAAGGGATATTTGGAAGCCCATAGAGGGCTATGGTGAGAAAAGAAATATCTTCCGTTCAAAACTGGAAAGAAGCTTTCCGAGAAACTGCTCTGTGTTCTGTTAATTCATCTCACAGAGTTACATCTTTCCCTTCAAGAAGCCTTTCGCTGAGGCTGTTCTTGTGGAATTGGCAAAGGGATATTTGGAAGCCCATTGAGGGCTATGGTGAGAAAGGAAATATCTTCTGCTGAAAACTGGAAAGAAGCTTTCTGAAAAACTGCTCTGTGTTCTGTTAATTCATCTCACAGAGTTACATCTTTCCCTTCAAGAAGCCTTTCGCTAAGGCTGTTCTTGTGGAATTGGCAAAGGGATATTTGGAAGCGCATAGAGGGCTATGTTGAAAAAGGAAATATCTTCCGTTCAAAACTGGAAAGAAGCTTTCTGAGAACCTGCTCTGTGTTCTGTTAATTCATCTCACATAGTTACATCTTTCCCTTCAAGAAGCCTTTCCCTAAGGCTGTTCTTGTGGAATTGGCAAAGGGATATTTATAAGCCCGTATAGCGCTATGGTGAAAAAGGAAATATCTTCCGTTCAAAACAGGAAAGAAGCTTTCTGAGAAACTGCTCTGTGTTCTGTTAACTTATCTCACAGAGTTACATCTTTCCCTTCAAGAAGCCTTTCGCTAAGGCTGTTCTTTTGGTATTCGCAAAGGGATATATGGAAGCCCATAGAGGGCTACGGTGAAAAAGGAAATATCTTCCGTTCAAAACTGGAAAGAAGATTTCTGAGAAACTGCTCTGTGTTCTGTTAATTCATCTCACAGAGTTACATCTTTCCCTTCAAGAAGCCATTCGCTAAGGCTGTTCTTGTGGAATTGGCAAAGGGATATTTGGAAGGCCATAGAGGGCTACGGTGAAAAAGGAAATATCTTCCGTTCAAAATTGGAAAGAAGCTTTCTGAGAAACTGCTCTGTGTTCTGTTAATTCATCTCACAGAGTTACATCTTTCCCTTCAAGAAGCATTTCGCTAAGGCTGTTCTTGTGGAATTGGCAAAGGGATATTTGGAAGACCATAGAGGGCTATGGTGAGAAAGGAAATTTCTTCCGTTCAAAACTGGAAAGAAGCTTTCTGAGAAACTGCTCTGTGTTCTGTTAATTCATCTCACAGAGTTACATCTTTCCCTTCAAGAAGCCTTTCGCTAAGGCTCCTCTTGTGAAATTGGCAAAGGGATATTTGGAAGCCCATAGAGGGCTATGGTGAAAAAGGAAATATCTTCCGTTCAAAACTGGAAAGAAGCTTTCTGAGAAACTGCTCTGTGTTCTGTTAATTCATCTCACAGAGTTACATCTTTCCCTTCAAGAAGCCTTTCGCTAAGGCTGTTCTTGTGGAATTGCAAAGGGATATTTGGAAGCCCATAGAGGGCTATGGTCAAAAAGGAAATATCTTCCGTTCAAAACTGGAAAGAAGCTTTCTGAGAAACTGCTCTGTGTTCTGTTAATTCATCTCACAGAGTTACATCTTTCCCTTCAAGAAGCCTTTCGCTAAGGCTGTTCTTGTGGAATTGGCAAAGGGATATTTGGAAGAACATAGATGGCTACGGTGAAGAAGGAAATATCTTCCGTTCAAAACTGGACAGAAGCTTTCTGAGAAACTGCTCTGTGTTCTGTTAATTCATCTCACAGAGTTACATCTTTCCCTTCAAGATGCCTTTCGCTAAGGCTGTTCTTGTGGAATTGGCAAAGGGATATTTGGAAGCCCATAGAGGGCTATGGTGAGAAAGGAAATATCTTCCGTTCAAAACTGGAAAGAAGCTTTCTGAGAAACTGCTCTGTGTTCTGTTAATTCATCTCACAGAGTTACATCTTTCCCTTCAAGAAGCCTTTCGCTAAGTCTGTTCTTGTGGAATTGCAAAGGGATATTTGGAAGCCAATAGAGGGCTATGGTGAAAAACGAAATATCTTCCGTTCAAAACTGTAAGGAAGCTTTCTGAGAAACTGCTCTGTGTTCTGTTAAATCATCTCACAGAGTTACATCTTTTCCTTCAAGACGCCTATCGCTAAGGCTGTTCTTGTGGAATTGGCAAAGGGATATTTGGAAGCCCATAGAGGGCTACGGTGAAAAAGGAAATATCTTGCGTTCAAAACTGGAAAGAAGCTTTCTGAGAAACTGCTCTGTGTTCTGTTAATTCATCTCACAGAGTTACATCTTTCCCTTCAAGAAGCCTTTCGCTGAGGCTGTTCTTGTGGAATTGGCAAAGGGATATTTGGAAGCCCATAGAGGGCTATGGTGAAAAAAAAAATATCTTCCGTTGAAAACCGGAAAGAAGCTTTCTGAGAAACTGCTCTGTGTTCTGTTAATTCATCTCACAGAGCTACATCTTTCCCTTCAAGAAGCCTTTCGCTAAGGCTGTCCTTATGGAATTGGCAAAGGGATATTTGGAAGCCCATAGAGGGCTACGGTGAAAAAGGAAATATCTTCCGTTCGAAACTGGAAAGAAGCTTTCTGAGAAACTGCTATGTGTTCTGTTAATTCATCTCACAGAGTTACATCTTTCCCTTCAAGAAGCCTTTCGCTAAGGCTGTTCTTGTGAAATTGGCAAAGGGATATATGGAAGCCCATAGAGGGCTATGGTGAAAAAGGAAATATCTTCCGTTCAAAACTGGAAAGAAGCTTTCTGAGAAACTGCTCTGTGTTCTGTTAATTCATCTCACAGAGTTACATCTTTCCCTTCAAGAAGCCTTTCGCTGAGGCTGTTTTTGTGGTATTGGCAAAGGGATATTTGGAAGCCCATAGAGGGCTATGTTGAAAAAGGAAATATTTTCCGTTCAAAACTGCAAAGAAGCTTTCTGAGAAACTGCTCTGTGTTCTGTTAATTCATCTCACATAGTTACATCTTTCCCTTCAAGAAGCCTTTCCCTAAGGCTGTTCTTGTGGAATTGGCAAAGGGATATTTATAAGCCCGTAGAGCGCTATGGTGAAAAAGGAAATATCTTCCGTTCAAAACAGGAAAGAAGCTTTCTGAGAAACTGCTCTGTGTTCTGTTAACTTATCTCACAGAGTTACATCTTTGCCTTCAAGAAGCCTTTCGCTAAGGCTGTTCTTGTGGTATTCGCAAAGGGATATATGGAAGCCCATAGAGGGCTACGGTGAAAAAGGAAATATCTTCCGTTCAAAACTTTAAAGAAGATTTCTGAGAAACTGCTCTGTGTTCTGTTAATTCATCTCACAGAGTTACATCTTTCCCTTCAAGAAGCCATTCGCTAAGGCTGTTCTTGTGGAATTGGCAAAGGGATATTTGGAAGCCCTTAGAGGGCTACGGTGAAAAAGGAAATATCTTCCGTTCAAAACTGGAAAGAAGCTTTCTGAGAAACTGCTCTGTGTTCTGTTAATTCATCTCACAGAGTTACATCTTTCCCTTCAAGAAGCCTTTCGCTAAGACTGTTCTTGTGGAATTGGCAAAGGGATATTTGGAAGCCCATAGAGGGCTATGGTGAGAAAAGAAATATCTTCCGTTCAAAACTGGAAAGAAGCTTTCCGAGAAACTGCTCTGTGTTCTGTTAATTCATCTCACAGAGTTACATCTTTCCCTTCAAGAAGCCTTTCGCTGAGGCTGTTCTTGTGGAATTGGCAAAGGGATATTTGGAAGCCCATTGAGGGCTATGGTGAGAAAGGAAATATCTTCTGCTGAAAACTGGAAAGAAGCTTTCTGAAAAACTGCTCTGTGTTCTGTTAATTCATCTCACAGAGTTACATCTTTCCCTTCAAGAAGCCTTTCGCTAAGGCTGTTCTTGTGGAATTGGCAAAGGGATATTTGGAAGCGCATAGAGGGCTATGTTGAAAAAGGAAATATCTTCCGTTCAAAACTGGAAAGAAGCTTTCTGAGAACCTGCTCTGTGTTCTGTTAATTCATCTCACATAGTTACATCTTTCCCTTCAAGAAGCCTTTCCCTAAGGCTGTTCTTGTGGAATTGGCAAAGGGATATTTATAAGCCCGTATAGCGCTATGGTGAAAAAGGAAATATCTTCCGTTCAAAACAGGAAAGAAGCTTTCTGAGAAACTGCTCTGTGTTCTGTTAACTTATCTCACAGAGTTACATCTTTCCCTTCAAGAAGCCTTTCGCTAAGGCTGTTCTTGTGGTATTCGCAAAGGGATATATGGAAGCCCATAGAGGGCTACGGTGAAAAAGGAAATATCTTCCGTTCAAAACTGGAAAGAAGATTTCTGAGAAACTGCTCTGTGTTCTGTTAATTCATCTCACAGAGTTACATCTTTCCCTTCAAGAAGCCATTCGCTAAGGCTGTTCTTGTGGAATTGGCAAAGGGATATTTGGAAGGCCATAGAGGGCTACGGTGAAAAAGGAAATATCTTCCGTTCAAAATTGGAAAGAAGCTTTCTGAGAAACTGCTCTGTGTTCTGTTAATTCATCTCACAGAGTTACATCTTTCCCTTCAAGAAGCATTTCGCTAAGGCTGTTCTTGTGGAATTGGCAAAGGGATATTTGGAAGACCATAGAGGGCTATGGTGAGAAAGGAAATTTCTTCCGTTCAAAACTGGAAAGAAGCTTTCTGAGAAACTGCTCTGTGTTCTGTTAATTCATCTCACAGAGTTACATCTTTCCCTTCAAGAAGCCTTTCGCTAAGGCTCCTCTTGTGAAATTGGCAAAGGGATATTTGGAAGCCCATAGAGGGCTATGGTGAAAAAGGAAATATCTTCCGTTCAAAACTGGAAAGAAGCTTTCTGAGAAACTGCTCTGTGTTCTGTTAATTCATCTCACAGAGTTACATCTTTCCCTTCAAGAAGCCTTTCGCTAAGGCTGTTCTTGTGGAATTGGCAAAGGGATATTTGGAAGAACATAGATGGCTACGGTGAAGAAGGAAATATCTTCCGTTCAAAACTGGACAGAAGCTTTCTGAGAAACTGCTCTGTGTTCTGTTAATTCATCTCACAGAGTTACATCTTTCCCTTCAAGATGCCTTTCGCTAAGGCTGTTCTTGTGGAATTGGCAAAGGGATATTTGGAAGCCCATAGAGGGCTATGGTGAGAAAGGAAATATCTTCCGTTCAAAACTGGAAAGAAGCTTTCTGAGAAACTGCTCTGTGTTCTGTTAATTCATCTCACAGAGTTACATCTTTCCCTTCAAGAAGCCTTTCGCTAAGTCTGTTCTTGTGGAATTGCAAAGGGATATTTGGAAGCCAATAGAGGGCTATGGTGAAAAACGAAATATCTTCCGTTCAAAACTGTAAGGAAGCTTTCTGAGAAACTGCTCTGTGTTCTGTTAAATCATCTCACAGAGTTACATCTTTTCCTTCAAGACGCCTATCGCTAAGGCTGTTCTTGTGGAATTGGCAAAGGGATATTTGGAAGCCCATAGAGGGCTACGGTGAAAAAGGAAATATCTTGCGTTCAAAACTGGAAAGAAGCTTTCTGAGAAACTGCTCTGTGTTCTGTTAATTCATCTCACAGAGTTACATCTTTCCCTTCAAGAAGCCTTTCGCTGAGGCTGTTCTTGTGGAATTGGCAAAGGGATATTTGGAAGCCCATAGAGGGCTATGGTGAAAAAAAAAATATCTTCCGTTGAAAACCGGAAAGAAGCTTTCTGAGAAACTGCTCTGTGTTCTGTTAATTCATCTCACAGAGCTACATCTTTCCCTTCAAGAAGCCTTTCGCTAAGGCTGTCCTTATGGAATTGGCAAAGGGATATTTGGAAGCCCATAGAGGGCTACGGTGAAAAAGGAAATATCTTCCGTTCGAAACTGGAAAGAAGCTTTCTGAGAAACTGCTATGTGTTCTGTTAATTCATCTCACAGAGTTACATCTTTCCCTTCAAGAAGCCTTTCGCTAAGGCTGTTCTTGTGAAATTGGCAAAGGGATATATGGAAGCCCATAGAGGGCTATGGTGAAAAAGGAAATATCTTCCGTTCAAAACTGGAAAGAAGCTTTCTGAGAAACTGCTCTGTGTTCTGTTAATTCATCTCACAGAGTTACATCTTTCCCTTCAAGAAGCCTTTCGCTGAGGCTGTTTTTGTGGTATTGGCAAAGGGATATTTGGAAGCCCATAGAGGGCTATGTTGAAAAAGGAAATATTTTCCGTTCAAAACTGCAAAGAAGCTTTCTGAGAAACTGCTCTGTGTTCTGTTAATTCATCTCACATAGTTACATCTTTCCCTTCAAGAAGCCTTTCCCTAAGGCTGTTCTTGTGGAATTGGCAAAGGGATATTTATAAGCCCGTAGAGCGCTATGGTGAAAAAGGAAATATCTTCCGTTCAAAACAGGAAAGAAGCTTTCTGAGAAACTGCTCTGTGTTCTGTTAACTTATCTCACAGAGTTACATCTTTGCCTTCAAGAAGCCTTTCGCTAGGGCTGTTCTTGTGGTATTCGCAAAGGGATATATGGAAGCCCACAGAGGGCTACGGTGAAAAAGGAAATATCTTCCGTTCAAAACTTTAAAGAAGATTTCTGAGAAACTGCTCTGTGTTCTGTTAATTCATCTCACAGAGTTACATCTTTCCCTTCAAGAAGCCATTCGCTAAGGCTGTTCTTGTGGAATTGGCAAAGGGATATTTGGAAGCCCATAGAGGGCTACGGTGAAAAAGGAAATATCTTCCGTTCAAAACTGGAAAGAAGCTTTCTGAGAAACTGCTCTGTGTTCTGTTAATTCATCTCACAGAGTTACATCTTTCCCTTCAAGAAGCCTTTCGCTAAGACTGTTCTTGTGGAATTGGCAAAGGGATATTTGGAAGCCCATAGAGGGCTATGGTGAGAAAAGAAATATCTTCCGTTCAAAACTGGAAAGAAGCTTTCTGAGAAACTGCTCTGTGTTCTGTTAATTCATCTCACAGAGTTACATCTTTCCCTTCAAGAAGCCTTTCGCTGAGGCTGTTCTTGTGGAATTGGCAAAGGGATATTTGGAAGCCCATTGAGGGCTATGGTGAGAAAGGAAATATCTTCTGCTGAAAACTGGAAAGAAGCTTTCTGAAAAACTGCTCTGTGTTCTGTTAATTCATCTCACAGAGTTACATCTTTCCCTTCAAGAAGCCTTTCGCTAAGGCTGTTCTTGTGGAATTGGCAAAGGGATATTTGGAAGCGCATAGAGGGCTATGTTGAAAAAGGAAATATCTTCCGTTCAAAACTGGAAAGAAGCTTTCTGAGAACCTGCTCTGTGTTCTGTTAATTCATCTCACATAGTTACATCTTTCCCTTCAAGAAGGCTTTCCCTAAGGCTGTTCTTGTGGAATTGGCAAAGGGATATTTATAAGCCCGTATAGCGCTATGGTGAAAAAGGAAATATCTTCCGTTCAAAACAGGAAAGAAGCTTTCTGAGAAACTGCTCTGTGTTCTGTTAACTTATCTCACAGAGTTACATCTTTCCCTTCAAGAAGCCTTTCGCTAAGGCTGTTCTTGTGGTATTCGCAAAGGGATATATGGAAGCCCATAGAGGGCTACGGTGAAAAAGGAAATATCTTCCGTTCAAAACTGGAAAGAAGATTTCTGAGAAACTGCTCTGTGTTCTGTTAATTCATCTCACAGAGTTACATCTTTCCCTTCAAGAAGCCATTCGCTAAGGCTGTTCTTGTGGAATTGGCAAGGGATATTTGGAAGCCCATAGAGGGCTACGGTGAAAAAGGAAATATCTTCCGTTCAAAATTGGAAAGAAGCTTTCTGAGAAACTGCTCTGTGTTCTGTTAATTCATCTCACAGAGTTACATCTTTCCCTTCAAGAAGCATTTCGCTAAGGCTGTTCTTGTGGAATTGGCAAAGGGATATTTGGAAGACCATAGAGGGCTATGGTGAGAAAGGAAATTTCTTCCGTTCAAAACTGGAAAGAAGCTTTCTGAGAAACTGCTCTGTGTTCTGTTAATTCATCTCACAGAGTTACATCTTTCCCTTCAAGAAGCCTTTCGCTAAGGCTCCTCTTGTGAAATTGGCAAAGGGATATTTGGAAGCCCATAGAGGGCTATGGTGAAAAAGGAAATATCTTCCGTTAAAAACTGGAAAGAAGCTTTCTGAGAAACTGCTCTGTGTTCTGTTAATTCATCTCACAGAGTTACATCTTTCCCTTCAAGAAGCCTTTCGCTAAGGCTGTTCTTGTGGAATTGGCAAAGGGATATTTGGAAGCCCATAGAGGGCTATGGTGATAAAGGAAATATCTTCCGTTCAAAACTGGAAAGAAGCTTTCTGAGAAACTGCTCTGTGTTCTGTTAATTCATCTCACAGAGTTACGTCTTTCCCTTCAAGAAGCCTTTCGCTAAGGCTGTTCTTCTGGAATTGGCAAAGGGATATTTGGAAGCCCATAGAGGGCTATGGTGAAAAAGGGAATATCTTCCGTTCAAAACTGGAAAGAAGCTTTCTGAGAAACTGCTCTGTGTTCTGTTAATTCATCTCACAGAGTTACATCTTTCCCTTCAAGAAGCCTTTCGCTGAGTCTGTTCTTGTGGAATTGGCCAAGGGATATTTGGAAGCCCATAGAGGGCTATGGTGAAAAAGGAAATATCTTCCGTTCAAAACTGGAAAGAAGCTTTCTGAGAAACTGCTCTGTGTTCTGTTAATTCATCTCACAGAGTTACATCTTTCCCTTCAAGAAGCCTTTCGCTAAGGCTGTTGTTGTGGAATTGCAAAGGGATATTTGGAAGCCCATAGAGGGCTACGGTCAAAAAGGAAATATCTTCCGTTCAAAACTGTAAAGAAGCTTTCTGAGAAACTGCTCTGTGTTCTGTTAATTCATCTCACAGAGTTACATCTTTCCCTTCAAGAAGCCTTTCGCTAAGGCTGTTCTTGTGGAATTGGCAAAGGGATATTTGGAAGAACATAGATGGCTATGGTGAAAAAGGAAATATCTTCCGTTCAAAACTGGAAAGAAGCTTTCTGAGAAACTGCTCTGTGTTCTGTTAATTCATCTCACAGAGTTACATCTTTCCCTTCAAGAAGCCTTTCGCTAAGGCTGTTCTTGTGGAATTGGCAAAGGGATATTTGGAAGCCCATAGAGGGCTATGGTGAGAAAGGAAATATCTTCCGTACAAAACTGGAAAGAAGCTTTCTGAGAAACTGCTCAGTGTTCTGTTAATTCATCTCACAGAGTTACATCTTTCCCTTCAAGAAGCCTTTCGCTAAGTCTGTTCTTGTGGAATTGCAAAGGGATATTTGGAAGCCAATAGAGGGCTATGGTGAAAAAGGAAATATCTTTCGTTCAGAACTGGAAGGAAGCTTTCTGAGAAACTGCTCTGTGTTCTGTTAAATCATCTCACAGAGTTACATCTTTTCCTTCAAGAAGCCTTTCGCTAAGGCTGTTCTTGTGGAATTGGCAAAGGGATATTTGGAAGCCCATAGAGGGCTACGGTGAAAATGGAAATATCTTGCGTTCAAAACCGGAAAGAAGCTTTCTGAGAAACTGCTCTGTGTTCTGTTAATTCATCTCACAGAGTTACATCTTTCCCTTCAAGAAGCCTTTCGCTGAGGCTGTTCTTGTGGAATTGGCAAAGGGATATTTGGAATCCCATAGAGGGCTATGGTGAAAAAAGAAATATCTTCCGTTGAAAACCGGAAAGAAGCTTTCTGAGAATCTGCTCTGTGTTCTGTTAATTCATCTCACAGAGCTACATCTTTCCCTTCAAGAAGCCTTTCGCTAAGGCTGTCCTTATGGAATTGGCAAAGGGATATTTGGAAGCCCATAGAGGGCTATGGTGAAAAAGGAAATATCTTCCGTTCGAAACTGGAAAGAAGCTTTCTGAGAAACTGCTATGTGTTCGTTAATTCATCTCACAGAGTTACATCTTTCCCTTCAAGAAGCCTTTCGCTAAGGCTGTTCTTGTGAAATTGGCAAAGGGATATATGGAAGCCCATAGAGGGCTATGGTGAAAAAGGAAATATCTTCCGTTCAAAACTGGAAAGAAGCTTTCTGAGAAACTGCTCTGTGTTCTGTTAATTCATCTCACAGAGTTACATCTTTCCCTTCAAGAAGCCTTTCGCTGAGGCTGTTTTTGTGGTATTGGCAAAGGGATATTTGGAAGCCCATAGAGGGCTATGTTGAAAAAGGAAATATTTTCCGTTCAAAACTGCAAAGAAGCTTTCTGAGAAACTGCTCTGTGTTCTGTTAATTCATCTCACATAGTTACATCTTTCCCTTCAAGAAGCCTTTCCCTAAGGCTGTTCTTGTGGAATTGGCAAAGGGATATTTATAAGCCCGAAGAGCGCTATGGTGAAAAAGGAAATATCTTCCGTTCAAAACAGGAAAGAAGCTTTCTGAGAAACTGCTCTGTGTTCTGTTAACTTATCTCACAGAGTTACATCTTTGCCTTCAAGAAGCCTTTCGCTAAGGCTGTTCTTGTGGTATTCGCAAAGGGATATATGGAAGCCCATAGAGGGCTACGGTGAAAAAGGAAATATCTTCCGTTCAAAACTGGAAAGAAGATTTCTGAGAAACTGCTCTGTGTTCTGTTAATTCATCTCACAGAGTTACATCTTTCCCTTCAAGAAGCCATTCGCTAAGGCTGTTCTTGTGGCATTGGCAAAGGGATATTTGGAAGCCCATAGAGGGCTACGGTGAAAAAGGAAATATCTTCCGTTCAAAACTGTAAAGAAGCTTTCTGAGAAACTGCTCTGTGTTCTGTTAATTCATCTCACAGAGTTACATCTTTCCCTTCAAGAAGCCTTTCGCTAAGGCTGTTCTTGTGGAATTGGCAAAGGGATATTTGGAAGCCCATAGAGGGCTATGGTGAAAAAGGAAATATCTTCCATTCAAAACTGGAAAGAAGCTTTCTGAGAAACTGCTCTGTGTTCTGTTAATTCATCCCACAGAGTTACATCTTTCCCTTCAAGAAGCCTTTCGCTGAGGCTGTTCTTGTGGAATTGGCAAAGGGATATTTGGAAGCCCATTGAGGGCTATGGTGAGAAAGGAAATATCTTCTGCTGAAAACTGGAAAGAAGCTTTCTGAAAAACTGCTCTGTGTTCTGTTAATTCATCTCACAGAGTTACATCTTTCCCTTCAAGAAGCCTTTCGCTAAGGCTGTTCTTGTGGAATTGGCAAAGGGATATTTGGAAGCGCATAGAGGGCTATGTTGAAAAAGGAAATATCTTCCGTTCAAAACTGGAAAGAAGCTTTCTGAGAACCTGCTCTGTGTTCTGTTAATTCATCTCACATAGTTACATCTTTCCCTTCAAGAAGCCTTTCCCTAAGGCTGTTCTTGTGGAATTGGCAAAGGGATATTTATAAGCCCGTATAGCGCTATGGTGAAAAAGGAAATATCTTCCGTTCAAAACAGGAAAGAAGCTTTCTGAGAAACTGCTCTGTGTTCTGTTAACTTATCTCACAGAGTTACATCTTTCCCTTCAAGAAGACTTTCGCTAAGGCTGTTCTTGTGGTATTCGCAAAGGGATATATGGAAGCCCATAGAGGGCTACGGTGAAAAAGGAAATATCTTCCGTTCAAAACTGGAAAGAAGATTTCTGAGAAACTGCTCTGTGTTCTGTTAATTCATCTCACAGAGTTACATCTTTCCCTTCAAGAAGCCATTCGCTAAGGCTGTTCTTGTGGAATTGGCAAAGGGATATTTGGAAGGCCATAGAGGGCTACGGTGAAAAAGGAAATATCTTCCGTTCAAAATTGGAAAAAAGCTTTCTGAGAAACTGCTCTGTGTTCTGTTAATTCATCTCACAGAGTTACATCTTTCCCTTCAAGAAGCATTTCGCTAAGGCTGTTCTTGTGGAATTGGCAAAGGGATATTTGGAAGACCATAGAGGGCTATGGTGAGAAAGGAAATATCTTCCGTTCAAAACTGGAAAGAAGCTTTCTGAGAAACTGCTCTGTGTTCTGTTAATTCATCTCACAGAGTTACATCTTTCCCTTCAAGAAGCCTTTCGCTAAGGCTGTTCTTGTGGAATTGCAAAGGGATATTTGGAAGCCCATAGAGGGCTATGGTCAAAAAGGAAATATCTTCCGTTCAAAACTGGAAAGAAGCTTTCTGAGAAACTGCTCTGTGTTCTGTTAATTCATCTCACAGAGTTACATCTTTCCCTTCAAGAAGCCTTTCGCTAAGGCTGTTCTTGTGGAATTGGCAAAGGGATATTTGGAAGAACATAGATGGCTACGGTGAAGGAGGAAATATCTTCCGTTCAAAACTGGAAAGAAGCTTTCTGAGAAACTGCTCTGTGTTCTGTTAATTCATCTCACAGAGTTACATCTTTCCCTTCAAGATGCCTTTCGCTAAGGCTGTTCTTGTGGAATTGGCAAAGGGATATTTGGAAGCCCATAGAGGGCTATGGTGAGAAAGGAAATATCTTCCTTTCAAAACTGGAAAGAAGCTTTCTGAGAAACTGCTCTGTGTTCTGTTAATTCATCTCACAGAGTTACATCTTTCCCTTCAAGAAGCCTTTCGCTAAGTCTGTTCTTGTGGAATTGCAAAGGGATATTTGGAAGCCAATAGAGGGCTATGGTGAAAAACGAAATATCTTCCGTTCAATACTGTAAGGAAGCTTTCTGAGAAACTGCTCTGTGTTCTGTTAAATCATCTCACAGAGTTACATCTTTTCCTTCAAGACGCCTATCGCTAAGGCTGTTCTTGTGGAATTGGCAAAGGGATATTTGGAAGCCCATAGAGGGCTACGGTGAAAAAGGAAATATCTTGCGTTCAAAACTGGAAAGAAGCTTTCTGAGAAACTGCTCTGTGTTCTGTTAATTCATCTCACAGAGTTACATCTTTCCCCTCAAGAAGCCTTTCGCTGAGGCTGTTCTTGTGGAATTGGCAAAGGGATATTTGGAAGCCCATAGAGGGCTATGGTGAAAAAAAAAATATCTTCCGTTGAAAACCGGAAAGAAGCTTTCTGAGAAACTGCTCTGTGTTCTGTTAATTCATCTCACAGAGCTACATCTTTCCCTTCAAGAAGCCTTTCGCTAAGGCTGTCCTTATGGAATTGGCAAAGGGATATTTGGAAGCCCATAGAGGGCTACGGTGAAAAAGGAAATATCTTCCGTTCGAAACTGGAAAGAAGCTTTCTGAGAAACTGCTATGTGTTCTGTTAATTCATCTCACAGAGTTACATCTTTCCCTTCAAGAAGCCTTTCGCTAAGACTGTTCTTGTGGAATTGGCAAAGGGATATTTGGAAGCCCATAGAGGGCTATGGTGAGAAAAGAAATATCTTCCGTTCAAAACTGGAAAGAAGCTTTCTGAGAAACTGCTCTGTGTTCTGTTAATTCATCTCACAGAGTTACATCTTTCCCTTCAAGAAGCCTTTCGCTGAGGCTGTTCTTGTGGAATTGGCAAAGGGATATTTGGAAGCCCATTGAGGGCTATGGTGAGAAAGGAAATATCTTCTGCTGAAAACTGGAAAGAAGCTTTCTGAAAAACTGCTCTGTGTTCTGTTAATTCATCTCACAGAGTTACATCTTTCCCTTCAAGAAGCCTTTCGCTAAGGCTGTTCTTGTGGAATTGGCAAAGGGATATTTGGAAGCGCATAGAGGGCTATGTTGAAAAAGGAAATATCTTCCGTTCAAAACTGGAAAGAAGCTTTCTGAGAACCTGCTCTGTGTTCTGTTAATTCATCTCACATAGTTACATCTTTCCCTTCAAGAAGGCTTTCCCTAAGGCTGTTCTTGTGGAATTGGCAAAGGGATATTTATAAGCCCGTATAGCGCTATGGTGAAAAAGGAAATATCTTCCGTTCAAAACAGGAAAGAAGCTTTCTGAGAAACTGCTCTGTGTTCTGTTAACTTATCTCACAGAGTTACATCTTTCCCTTCAAGAAGCCTTTCGCTAAGGCTGTTCTTGTGGTATTCGCAAAGGGATATATGGAAGCCCATAGAGGGCTACGGTGAAAAAGGAAATATCTTCCGTTCAAAACTGGAAAGAAGATTTCTGAGAAACTGCTCTGTGTTCTGTTAATTCATCTCACAGAGTTACATCTTTCCCTTCAAGAAGCCATTCGCTAAGGCTGTTCTTGTGGAATTGGCAAAGGGATATTTGGAAGCCCATAGAGGGCTACGGTGAAAAAGGAAATATCTTCCGTTCAAAATTGGAAAGAAGCTTTCTGAGAAACTGCTCTGTGTTCTGTTAATTCATCTCACAGAGTTACATCTTTCCCTTCAAGAAGCATTTCGCTAAGGCTGTTCTTGTGGAATTGGCAAAGGGATATTTGGAAGACCATAGAGGGCTATGGTGAGAAAGGAAATTTCTTCCGTTCAAAACTGGAAAGAAGCTTTCTGAGAAACTGCTCTGTGTTCTGTTAATTCATCTCACAGAGTTACATCTTTCCCTTCAAGAAGCCTTTCGCTAAGGCTCCTCTTGTGAAATTGGCAAAGGGATATTTGGAAGCCCATAGAGGGCTATGGTGAAAAAGGAAATATCTTCCGTTCAAAACTGGAAAGAAGCTTTCTGAGAAACTGCTCTGTGTTCTGTTAATTCATCTCACAGAGTTACATCTTTCCCTTGAAGAAGCCTTTCGCTAAGGCTGTTCTTGTGGAATTGGCAAAGGGATATTTGGAAGCCCATAGAGGGCTATGGTGATAAAGGAAATATCTTCCGTTCAAAACTGGAAAGAAGCTTTCTGAGAAACTGCTCTGTGTTCTGTTAATTCATCTCACAGAGTTACGTCTTTCCCTTCAAGAAGCCTTTCGCTAAGGCTGTTCTTCTGGAATTGGCAAAGGGATATTTGGAAGCCCATAGAGGGCTATGGTGAAAAAGGGAATATCTTCCGTTCAAAACTGGAAAGAAGCTTTCTGAGAAACTGCTCTGTGTTCTGTTAATTCATCTCACAGAGTTACATCTTTCCATTCAAGAAGCCTTTCGCTGAGTCTGTTCTTGTGGAATTGGCAAAGGGATATTTGGAAGCCCATAGAGGGCTATGGTGAAAAAGGAAATATCTTCCGTTCAAAACTGGAAAGAAGCTTTCTGAGAAACTGCTCTGTGTTCTGTTAATTCATCTCACAGAGTTACATCTTTCCCTTCAAGAAGCCTTTCGCTAAGGCTGTTGTTGTGGAATTGCAAAGGGATATTTGGAAGCCCATAGAGGGCTACGGTCAAAAAGGAAATATCTTCCGTTCAAAACTGTAAAGAAGCTTTCTGAGAAACTGCTCTGTGTTCTGTTAATTCATCTCACAGAGTTACATCTTTCCCTTCAAGAAGCCTTTCGCTAAGGCTGTTCTTGTGGAATTGGCAAAGGGATATTTGGAAGAACATAGATGGCTATGGTGAAAAAGGAAATATCTTCCGTTCAAAACTGGAAAGAAGCTTTCTGAGAAACTGCTCTGTGTTCTGTTAATTCATCTCACAGAGTTACATCTTTCCCTTCAAGAAGCCTTTCGCTAAGGCTGTTCTTGTGGAATTGGCAAAGGGATATTTGGAAGCCCATAGAGGGCTATGGTGAGAAAGGAAATATCTTCCGTACAAAACTGGAAAGAAGCTTTCTGAGAAACTGCTCAGTGTTCTGTTAATTCATCTCACAGAGTTACATCTTTCCCTTCAAGAAGCCTTTCGCTAAGTCTGTTCTTGTGGAATTGCAAAGGGATATTTGGAAGCCAATAGAGGGCTACGGTGAAAAAGGAAATATCTTTCGTTCAAAACTGGAAGGAAGCTTTCTGAGAAACTGCTCTGTGTTCTGGTAAATCATCTCACAGAGTTACATCTTTTCCTTCAAGAAGATTTTCGCTAAGGCTGTTCTTGTGGAATTGGCAAAGGGATATTTGGAAGCCCATAGAGGGCTACGGTGAAAATGGAAATATCTTGCGTTCAAAACTGGAAAGAAGCTTTCTGAGAAACTGCTCTGTGTTCTGTTAATTCATCTCACAGAGTTACATCTTTCCCTTCAAGAAGCCTTTCGCTGAGGCTGTTCTTGTGGAATTGGCAAAGGGATATTTGGAATCCCATAGAGGGCTATGGTGAAAAAAGAAATATCTTCCGTTGAAAACCGGAAAGAAGCTTTCTGAGAAACTGCTCTGTGTTCTGTTAATTCATCTCACAGAGCTACATCTTTCCCTTCAAGAAGCCTTTCGCTGAGTCTGTTCTTGTGGAATTGGCAAAGGGATATTTGGAAGCCCATAGAGGGCTATGGTGAAAAAGGAAATATCTTCCGTTCAAAACTGGAAAGAAGCTTTCTGAGAAACTGCTCTGTGTTCTGTTAATTCATCTCACAGAGTTACATCTTTCCCTTCAAGAAGCCTTTCGCTAAGGCTGTTGTTGTGGAATTGCAAAGGGATATTTGGAAGCCCATAGTGGGCTACGGTCAAAAAGGAAATATCTTCCGTTCAAAACTGGAAAGAAGCTTTCTGAGAAACTGCTCTGTGTTCTGTTAATTCATCTCACAGAGTTACATCTTTCCCTTCAAGAAGCCTTTCGCTAAGGCTGTTCTTGTGGAATTGGCAAAGGGATATTTGGAAGAACATAGATGGCTACGGTGAAAAAGGAAATATCTTCCGTTCAAAACTGGAAAGAAGCTTTCTGAGAAACTGCTCTGTGTTCTGTTAATTCATCTCACAGAGTTACACCTTTCCCTTCAAGAAGCCTTTCGCTAAGGTTGTTCTTGTGGAATTGGCAAAGGGATATTTGGAAGCCCATAGAGGGCTATGGTGAGAAAGGAAATATCTTCCGTTCAAAACTGGAAAGAAGCTTTCTGAGAAACTGCTCTGTGTTCTGTTAATTCATCTCACAGAGTTACATCTTTCCCTTCAAGAAGCCTTTCGCTAAGTCTGTTCTTGTGGAATTGCAAAGGGATATTTGGAAGCCAATAGAGGGCTATGGTGAAAAAGGAAATATCTTCCGTTCAAAACTGGAAGGAAGCTTTCTGAGAAACTGCTCTGTGTTCTGTTAAATCATCTCACAGAGTTACATCTTTTCCTTCAAGAAGCCTTTCGCTAAGGCTGTTCTTGTGGAATTGGCAAAGGGATATTTGGAAGCCCATAGAGGGCTATGGTGAAAAAAGAAATATCTTCCGTTGAAAACCGGAAAGAAGCTTTCTGAGAAACTGCTCTGTGTTCTGTTAATTCATCTCACAGAGCTACATCTTTCCCTTCAAGAAGCCTTTCGCTAAGGCTGTCCTTATGGAATTGGCAAAGGGATATTTGGAAGCCCATAGAGGGCTACGGTGAAAAAGGAAATATCTTCCGTTCGAAACTGGAAAGAAGCTTTCTGAGAAACTGCTATGTGTTCTGTTAATTCATCTCACAGAGTTACATCTTTCCCTTCAAGAAGCCTTTCGCTAAGGCTGTTCTTGTGAAATTGGCAAAGGGATATATGGAAGCCCATAGAGGGCTATGGTGAAAAAGGAAATATCTTCCGTTCAAAACTGGAAAGAAGCTTTCTGAGAAACTGCTCTGTGTTCTGTTCATTCATCTCACAGAGTTACATCTTTCCCTTCAAGAAGCCTTTCGCTGAGGCTGTTTTTGTGGTATTGGCAAAGGGATATTTGGAAGCCCATAGAGGGCTATGTTGAAAAAGGAAATATTTTCCGTTCAAAACTGCAAAGAAGCTTTCTGAGAAACTGCTCTGTGTTCTGTTAATTCATCTCACATAGTTACATCTTTCCCTTCAAGAAGCCTTTCCCTAAGGCTGTTCTTGTGGAATTGGCAAAGGGATATTTGGAAGCCCGTAGAGGGCTATGGTGAAAAAGGAAATATCTTCCGTTCAAAACTGGAAAGAAGCTTTCTGAGAAACTGCTCTGTGTTCTGTTAATTCATCTCACAGAGTTACATCTTTCCCTTCAAGAAGCGTTTCGGTAATGCTGTCCTTATGGAATTGGCAAAGGGATATTTGGAAGCCCATAGAGGGCTATGGTGAAAAAGGAACTGTCTTCCGTTCGAAACTGGAAAGAAGCTTTCTGAGAAACTGCTATGTGTTCTGTTAATTCATCTCACAGAGTTACATCTTTCCCTTCAAGAAGCCTTTCGCTAAGGCTGTTCTTGTGAAATTGGCAAAGGGATATATGGAAGCCCATAGAGGGCTATGGTGAAAAAGGAAATATCTTCCGTTCAAAACTGGAAAGAAGCTTTCTGAGAAACTGCTCTGTGTTCGGTTAATTCATCTCACAGAGTTACATCTTTCCCTTCAAGAAGCCTTTCGCTGAGGCTGTTTTTGTGGTATTGGCAAAGGGATATTAGGAAGCCCATAGAGGGCTATTTTGAAAAAGGAAATGTTTTCCGTTCAAAACTGCAAAGAAGCTTTCTGAGAAACTGCTCTGTGTTCTGTTAATTCATATCACAGAGTTACATCTTTCCCTTCAAGAAGATTTTCGCTAAGGCTCTTCTTGTGGAATTGGCAAAGGGATATTTGGAAGCCCATAGAGGGCTATGGTGAAGAAGGAAGTATCTTCCGTTCAAAACTGGAAAGAAGGTTTCTGAGAATCTGCTCTGTGTTCTGTTAGTTCATCTCACAGAGTTATATCTTACCCTTCAAGAAGCCTTTCGCTAAGGCTGTTCTTGTGGAATTGGCAAACGGATATTTGGAAGCCCATAGAGGGCTATGGTGAAAAAGGAAATATCTTCCGTTCAAAACTGGAAAGAAGCTTTCTGAGAAACTTCTCAGAGTTCTGTTAATTCATGGCACAGAGTTACATCTTTCCCTTCAGGAATCCTTTCGGTAAGACTGTTCTTGTGGAATTGGCAAAGGGATATTTAGAAGCCCATAGAGGGCTATGGTGAAAAAGGAAATATCTTCCGTTCAAAACTGGAAAGAAGGTTTCTGAGAAACTGCTCTGTGTTCTGTTAATTCATCTCACAGAGTTACATCTTTCCCTTCAAGAAGCCTTTCGCTAAGGCTGTTCTTGTGGAATTGGCAAAGGGATATTTGGAAGCCCATAGATGGCTATGGTGAAAAAAGAAATATCTTCCGTTCAAAGCCGGAAAGAAGCTTTCGGAGAAACTGTTCTGTGTTCTGTTAATTCATCTCACAGAGCTACATCTTTCCCTTCAAGAAGCCTTTCGCTAAGGCTGTTCTTGTGGAATTGGCAAAGGGATATTAGGAAGCCCATAGAGGGCAATGCTGAAAAAGGAAATATCTTCCGTTCAAAACTGGAAAGAAGCTTTCTGCGAAACTGCTCTGTGTCCTGTTAATTCATCTCACATAGTTACATCTTTCCCTTCAAGAAGCCTTTCGCTAAGGCTGTTCTTGTGGTATTCGCAAAGGGATATATGGAAGCCCATAGAGGGCTACGGTGAAAAAGGAAATATCTTCCGTTCAAAACTGGAAAGAAGATTTCTGAGAAACTGCTCTGTGTTCTGTTAATTATCTCACAGAGTTACATCTTTCCCTTCAAGAAGCCATTCGCTAAGGCTGTTCTTGTGGAATTGGCAAAGGGATATTTGGAAGCCCATAGAGGGCTACGGTGAAAAAGGAAATATCTTCCGTTCAAAACTGGAAAGAAGTTTGCTGAGAAACTGCTCTGTGTTCTGTTAATTCATCTCACAGAGTTACATCTTTCCCTTCAAGAAGCCTTTCCCTAAGGCTGTTCTTGTGGAAATGGCAAAGGGATATTTGGAAGCCCATAGAGGGCTATGGTGAGAAAGGAAATTTCTTCCGTTCAAAACTGGAAAGAAGTTTTCTGAGAAACTGCTCTGTGTTCTATTAATTCATCGCACATAGTTACATCTTTCCCTTCAAGAAGCCTTTCGCTAAGGCTCTTCTTGTGGAATTGGCAAAGGGATATTTGGAAGCCCATAGAGGGCTATGGTGAAAAAGGAAGTATCTTCCGTTCAAAACTGGAAAGAAGCTTTCTGAGAAACTGCTCTGTGTTCTGTTAATTCATCTCACAGAGTTACATCTTTCCCTTCAAGAAGCCTTTCGCTAAGGCTGTTCTTGTGGAATTGGCAAAGGGATATTTGGAAGCCCATAGAGGGCTATGGTGAGAAAAGAAATATCTTCCGTTCAAAACTGGAAAGAAGCTTTCTGAGAAACTGCTCTGTGTTCTGTTAATTCATCTCACAGAGTTACATCTTTCCCTTCAAGAAGCCTTTCGCTGAGGCTGTTCTTGTGGAATTGGCAAAGGGATATTTGGAAGCCCTTAGAGGGCTATGGTGAGAAAGGAAATATCTTCTGCTCAAAACTGGAAAGAAGCTTTCTAAAAAACTGCTCTGTGTTCTGTTAACTTATCTCACAGAGTTACATCTTTCCCTTCAAGAAGCCTTTCGCTAAGCCTGTTCTTGTGGTATTCCCAAATTGATATATGGAAGCCCATAGAGGGCTACGGTGAAAAAGGAAATATCTTCCGTTCAAAACTGGAAAGAAGATTTCTGAGAAACTGCTCTGTGTTCTGTTAATTCATCTCACAGAGTTACATCTTTCCCTTCAAGAAGCCATTCGCTAAGGCTGTTCTTGTGGAATTGGCAAATTGATATTTGGAAGCCCCTAGAGGGCTACGGTGAAAAAGGAAATATCTTCCGTTCAAAACTGGAAAGAAGCTTTCTGAGAAACTGCTCTGTGTTCTGTTAATTCATCTCACAGAGTTACATCTTTCCCTTCAAGAAGCATTTCGCTAAGGCTGTTCTTGTGGAATTGGCAAAGGGATATTTGGAAGCCCATAGAGGGCTATGGTGAGAAAGGAAATTTCTTCCGTTCAAAACTGGAAAGAAGCTTTCTGAAAAACTGCTCTGTGTCCTGTTAATTCATCTCACAGTGTTACATCTTTCCCTTCAAGAAGCCTTTCGCTAAGGCTGTTCTTGTGGAATTGGCAAAGGGATATTTGGAAGCCCATAGAGGGCTATGGGGAAAAAAGAAATATCTTCCGTTGAAAACCGGAAAGAAGCTTTCTGAGAAACTGCTCTGTGTTCTGTTAATTCATCTCACAGAGCTACATCTTTCACTTCAAGAAGCGTTTCGGTAATGCTGTTCTTATGGAATTGGCAAAGGGATATTTGGAAGCCCATAGAGGGCTATGGTGAAAAAGGAAATATCTTCCGTTCAAAACTGGAAAGAAGCTTTCTGAGAAACTGCTATGTGTTCTGTTAATTCATGGCACAGAGTTACATCTTTCCCTTCAAGAAGCCTTTCGCTAAGGCTGTTCTTGTGAAATTGGCAAAGTGATATTTGGAAGCCCATAGAGAGCTATGGTGAAAAAGGAAATATCTTCCGTTCAAAACTGGAAAGAATCTTTCTGAGAAACTGCTCTGGGTTCTGTTAATTCATCTCACAAAGTTACATCTTTCCCTTCAAGAAGTCTTTCGCTTAGTCTGTTCTTGTGGAATTGGCAAAGGGATATTTGGATGCCCATAAAGGGCTATGGTGAAAAAGAAATATCTTCCGTTCAAAACTGGAAAGAAGCTTTCTGAGAAACTGCTCTGTGTTCTGTTAATTCATCTCACAGAGTTATATCTTACCCTTCAAGAAGCCTTTGGCTAAGGCTGTTCTGGTGGAATTGGCAAAGGGATGTTTGGAAGCCCATAGAGGGCTATGGTGAAAAAGGAAATATCTTCCGTTCAAAACTGGAAAGAAGCTTTCTGAGAAACTGCTCTGTGTTCTGTTAATTCATCTCACAGAGTTACATCTTTCCCTTCAAGAAGCCTTTCGCTAAGGCTGTTCTTGTGGTATTCGCAAAGGGATATTTGGAAGCCCATAGAGGGCTATGGTGAAGAAGGAAATATCTTCCGTTCAAAACTGGAAAGAACCTTTCTGAGAAACTGCTCTGTGTTCTGTTAATTCATCTCACAGAGTTACATCTTTCCCTTCAAGAAGCCTTTCGCTAAGGCTGTTCTTGTGGAATTGGCAAAATAATATTTGGAAGCCCATAGAGGTCTATGGTGAGAAAGGAAATATCTTCCGTTCAAAACTGGAAAGAAGCTTTCTGAGAAACTGCTCTGTGTTCTGTTAATTCATCTCACAGAGTTACATCTTTCCCTTCAAGAAGCCTTTCGTTAAGGCTGTTCTTTTGGAATTGGCAAAGGGATATTTAGAAGCCCATAGAGGGCTATGGTGAGAAAGGAAATATCTTCCGTTCTAAACTGGAAAGAAGCTTTCTGAGAAACTGCTCTGTATTCTGTTAATTCATCTCACAGAGTTACATCTTTCCTTTCAAGAAGCCTTTCCCTAAGGCTGTCTTGTGGAATTGGCAAAGGGATATTTGTAAGCCCGTAGAGGGCTATGGTGAAAAAGGAAATATCTTCCGTTCAAAACTGGAAAGAAGCTTTCTGAGAAACTGCTCTGTGTTCTGTTAATTCATCTCACAGAGTTACATCTTTCCCTTCAAGAAGCCTTTCGTTAAGGCTGTTCTTTTGGAATTGGCAAAGGGATATTTAGAAGCCCATAGAGGGCTATGGTGAGAAAGGAAATATCTTCCGTTCTAAACTGGAAAGAAGCTTTCTGAGAAACTGCTCTGTATTCTGTTAATTCATCTCACAGAGTTACATCTTTCCTTTCAAGAAGCCTTTCCCTAAGGCTGTCTTGTGGAATTGGCAAAGGGATATTTGTAAGCCCGTAGAGGGCTATGGTGAAAAAGGAAATATCTTCCGTTCAAAACAGGAAAGAAGCTTTCTGAGAAACTGCTCTGTGTTCTGTTAATTCATCTCACAGAGTTACATCTTTCCCTTCAAGAAGCCTTTCGCTGAGGCTGTTCTTGTGGAATTGGCAAAGGGATATTTGGAAGCCCATAGAGGGCTATGGTGAAAAAGGAAATATCTTCCGTTCAAAACTGGAAAGAAGCTTTCTGAGAAACTGCTCTGTGTTCTGTTAATTCATCTCACAGAGTTACATCTTTCCCTTCAAGAAGCCTTTCGGTGAGTCTGTTCTTGTGGAATTGGCAAAGTGATATTTGCAAGCCCATAGAGGGCTATGGTGAAAAAGGAAATATCTTCCGTTCAAAACTGGAAAGAAGCTTTCTGAGAAACTGCTCTGTGTTCTGTTAATTCATCTCACAGACTTACATCTTTCCCTTCAAGAAGCCTTTCGCTGAGGCTGTTCTTGTGGAATTGGCAAAGGGATATTTGGAAGCCCATAGAGGGCTATGGTGAGAAAGGAAATATCTTCCGTTCAAAACTGGAAAGAAGCTTTCTGAGAAACTGCTCTGTGTTCTGTTAATTCATCTCACAGAGTTACATCTTTCCCTTCAAGAAGCCTTTCGCTGAGGCTGTTCTTGTGGAATTGGCAAAGGGATATTTGGAAGCCCATAGAGGGCTATGGTGAAAAAGGAAATATCTTCCGTTCAAAACTGGAAAGAAGCTTTCTGAGAAACTGCTCTGTGTTCTGTTAATTCATCTCACAGAGTTACATCTTTCCCTTCAAGAAGCCTTTCGAAGAGTCTGTTCTTGTGGAATTGGCAAAGTGATATTTGGAAGCCCATAGAGGGCTATGGTGAAAAAGGAAATATCTTCCGTTCAAAACTGGAAAGAAGCTTTCTGAGAAAATTCTCTGTGTTCGGTTAATTCATCTCACAGTGTTACATCTTTCCCTTCCAAAAGACTTTCGCTAAGGCTGTTCTTGTGGAATTGGCAAAGGGATATTTGGAAGCCCATAGAGGGCTATGGTGAAAAAGGAAATATCTTCCGTTCAAAACTGTAAAGAAGCTTTCTGAGAAACTGCTCTTTGTTCTGTTAATTCATCTCACAGAGTTACATCTTTCCCTTAAAGAAGCCTTTCTCTAAGGCTGTTGTTGTGGAATTGCAAAGGGATATTTGGAAGCCCATAGAGGGCTACGGTGAAAAAGGAAATATCTTCCGTTCAAAACTGGAAAGAAGCTTTCTGAGAAACTGCTCTGTGTTCTGTTAATTCATCTCACAGAGTTACATCTTTACCTTCAAGCAGCCTTTCGCTGAGGCTGTTCTTGTGGAATTGGCAAAGGGATATTTGGAAGCCCATAGAGGGCTATGGTGAAAAAGGAAATATCTTCCGTTCAAAACTGGAAAGAAGCTTTCTGAGAAACTGCTCTGTGTTCTGTTAATTCATCTCACAGAGTTACATCTTTCCCTTCAAGAAGCCTTTCGCTAAGGCTGTTGTTGTGGAATTGCAAAGGGATATTTGGAAGCCCATAGAGGGCAACGGTGAAAAAGGAAATATCCTCCGTTCAAAACTGGAAAGAAGCTTTCTGAGAAACTGCTCTGTGTTCTGTTAATTCATCTCACAGAGTTACATCTTTCCCTTCAAGAAGCCTTTCGCTAAGGCTGTTCTTGTTGAATTGGCAAAGGGATATTTGGAAGAACATAGAGGGCTATGGTGAAAAAGAAATATCTTCCGTTCAAAACTGGAAAGAAGCTTTCTGAGAAACTGCTCTGTGTTCTGTTAATTCATCTCACAGAGTTACATCTTTCCCTTTAAGAAGCCTTTCGCTAAGGCTGTTCTTGTGGAATTGGCAAAGGGATATTTGGAAGCCCATAGAGGGCTATGGTGAAAAAGGAAATATCTTCCGTTCAAAACTGGAAAGAAGCTTTCTGAGAAACTGCTCTGTGTTCTGTTAATTCATCTCACAGAGTTACATCTTTCCCTTCAAGAAGCCTTTCGGTGAGTCTGTTCATGTGAAATTGGCAAAGGGATATTTGGAAGCCCATAGAGGGCTATGGTGAAAAAGGAAATATCTTCCGTTCAAAACTGGAAAGAAGCTTTCTGAGAAACTGCTCTGTGTTCTGTTAATTCATCTCACAGAGTTACATCTTTCCCTTCAAGAAGCCTTTCGCTAAGGCTGTTCTTGTGGAATTGGCAAAGGGATATTTGGAATCCCATAGAGGGCTATGGTGAAAAAGGAAATATCTTCCGTACAAAACTGGAAAGAAGCTTTCTGAGAAACTGCTCTGCGTGCTGTTAACTCATCACACAGAGTTACATCTTTCCCTTCAAGAAGCCTTTCGCTAAGGCTGTTTTTGTGGAATTGGCAAAGAGATATTTGGAAGCCCTTAAAGGGCTATGGTGAGAAAGGAAATATCTTCCGTTCAAAACTGGAAAGAAGCTTTCTGAGAAACTGCTCTGTGTTCTGTTAATTCATCTCACAGAGTTACATCTTTCCCTTCAAGAAGTCTTTCGCTAAGGCTGTTCTTGTGGAATTGGCAAAGGGATATTTGGAAGCCCATAGAGGGCTATGTTGAGAAAGGAAATATCTTCCGTTCAAAACTGGAAAGAAGCTTTCTGAGAAACTGCTCTGTGTTCTGTTAATTCATCTCACAGAGTTACATCTTTCCCTTCAAGAAGCCTTTCGGTGAGGCTGTTCTTGTGGAATTGACAAAGGGATATTTGGAAGCCCATAGAGGGCTATGGTGAAAAAGGAAATATCTTCCGTTCAAAACTGGAAAGAAGCTTTCTGAGAAACTGCTCTGTGTTCTGTTAATTCATCTCACAGAGTTACATCTTTCCCTTCAAGAAGCCTTTCGGTGAGTCTGTTCTTGTGGAATTGGCAAAGGGATATTTGGAAGCCCATAGAGGGCTATCGTGAAAAAGGAAATATCTTCCGTTCAAAACTGGAAAGAAGCTTTCGGAGAAACTGCTCTGTGTTCTGTTAATTCATCTCACAGAGTTACATCTTTCCCTTCAAGAAGCCTTTCGCTAAGGCTGTTGTTGTGGAATTGCAAAGGGATATTTGGAAGCCCATAGAGGGCTACGATGAAAAAGGAAATATCTTCCGTTCAAAACTGGAAAGAAGCTTTCTGAGAAACTGCTCTGTGTTCTGTTAATTCATCTCACAGAGTTACATCTTTCCCTTCAAGAAGACTTTCGCTAAGGCTGTTCTTGTGGAATTGGCAAAGGGATATTTGGAAGAACATAGATGGCTACGGTGAAAAAGAAATATCTTCCGTTCAAAACTGGAAAGAAGCTTTCTGAGAAACTGCTCTGTTTTCTGTTAACTTAACTCACAGAGTTACATCTTTCCCTTCAAGAAGCCTTTCGCTAAGGCTATTCTTGTGGTATTCGCAAAGGGATATATGGAAGCCCATAGAGGGCTACGGTGAAAAAGGAAATATCTTCCGTTCAAAACTGGAAAGAAGATTTCTGAGAAACTGCTCTGTGTTCTGTTAATTCATCTCACAGAGTTACATCTTTCCCTTCAAGAAGCCATTCGCTAAGGCTGTTCTTGTGGAATTGGCAAAGGGATATTTGGAAGCCCATAGAGGGCTACGGTGAAAAAGGAAATATCTTCCGTTCAAAACTGGAAAGAAGCTTTCTGAGAAACTGCTCTGTGTTCTGTTAATTCATCTCACAGAGTTACATCTTTCCCTTCAAGAAGCCTTTCGCTGAGGCTGTTCTTGTGGAATTGGCAAAGGGATATTTGGAAGCCCATAGAGGGCTATGGTGAAAAAGGAAATATCTTCCGTTCAAAACTGGAAAGAAGCTTTTTGAGAAACTGCTCTGTGTTCTGTTAATTCATCTCACAGAGTTACATCTTTCCCTTCAAAAGCCTTTCGGTGAGTCTGTTCTTGTGGAATTGGCAAAGTGATATTTGGAAGCCCATAGAGGGCTATGGTGAAAAAGGAAATATCTTCCGTTCAAAACTGGAAAGAAGCTTTCTGAGAAACTGCTCTGTGTTCTGTTAATTCATCTCACAGAGTTACATCTTTCCCTTCAAGCAGCCTTTCGCTGAGGCTGTTCTTGTGGAATTGGCAAAGGGATATTTGGAAGCCCATAGAGGGCTATGGTGAGAAAGGAAATATCTTCCGTTCAAAACTGGAAAGAAGATTTCTGAGAAACTGCTCTGTGTTCTGTTAATTCATCTCACAGAGTTACATCTTTCCCTTCAAGAAGCCTTTCGCTAAGGCTGTTCTTGTGGAATTGGCAAAGAGATATTTGGAAGCCCTTAAAGGGCTATGGTGAGAAAGGAAATATCTTCCGTTCAAAACTGGAAAGAAGCTTTCTGAGAAACTGCTCTGGGTTCTGTTAATTCATCTCACAGAGTTACATCTTTCCCTTCAAGAAGCCTTTCGCTAAGGCTGTTCTTGTGGAATTGGCAAAGGGATATTTGGAAGCCCTTTGAGGGCTATGCTGAAAAAGGAAATATCTTCCGTTCAAAACTGGAAAGAAGCTTTCTGAGAAACTGCTCTGTGTTCTGTTAATTCATCTCACAGAGTTACATCTTTCCCTTCAAGAAGCCTTTCGCTGAGGCTGTTCTTGTGGAATTGGCAAAGGGATATTTGGAAGCCCATAGAGGGCTATGGTGAAAAAGGAAATATCTTCCGTTCAAAACTGGAAAGAAGCTTTCTGAGAAACTGCTCTGTGTTCTGTTAATTCATCTCACAGAGTTACATCTTTCCCTTCAAGAAGCCTTTCGGTGAGTCTGTTCTTGTGGAATTGGCAAAGTGATATTTGGAAGCCCATAGAGGGCTATGGTGAAAAAGGAAATATCTTCCGTTCAAAACTGGAAAGAAGCTTTCTGAGAAACTGCTCTGTTGTCTGTTAATTCATCTCACAGAGTTACATCTTTCCCTTCAAGCAGCCTTGCGCTGAGGCTGTTCTTGTGGAATTGGCAAAGGGATATTTGGAAGCCCATAGAGGGCTATGGTGAGAAAGGAAATATCTTCTGTTCAAAACTGGAAAGAAGCTTTCTGCGAAACTGCTCTGTGTTCTGTTAATTCATCTCACAGAGTTACATCTTTCCCTTCAAGAAGCCTTTCGCTGAGGCTGTTCTTGTGGAATTGGCAAAGGGATATTTGGAAGGCCATAGAGGGCTATGGTGAAAAAGGAAATATCTTCCGTTCAAAACTGGAAAGAAGCTTTCTGAGAAACTGCTCTGTGTTCTGTTAATTCATCTCACAGAGTTACATCTTTCCCTTCAAGAAGCCTTTCGCTAAGGCTGTTGTTGTGGAATTGCAAAGGGATATTTGGAAGCCCATAGAGGACTACGATGAAAAAGGAAATATCTTCCGTTCAAAACTGGAAAGAAGCTTTCTGAGAAACTGCTCTGTGTTCTGTTAATTCACCTCACAGAGTTGCCTCTTTCCCTTCAAGAAGACTTTCGCTAAGGCTGTTCTTGTGGAATTGGCAAAGGGATATTTGGAAGAACATAGATGGCTACGGTGAAAAAGAAATATCTTCCGTTCAAAACTGGAAAGAAGCTTTCTGAGAAACTGCTCTGTGTTCTGTTAATTCATCTCACAGAGTTACATCTTTCCCTTCCAGAAGACTTTCGCTAAGGCTGTTCTTGTGGAATTGGCAAAGGGATATTTGGAAGAACATAGATGGCTACGGTGAAAAAGAAATATCTTCCGTTCAAAACTGGAAAGAAGCTTTCTGAGAAACTGCTCTGTTTTCTGTTAACTTAACTCACAGAGTTACATCTTTCCCTTCAAGAAGCCTTTCGCTAAGGCTATTCTTGTGGTATTCGCAAAGGGATATATGGAAGCCCATAGAGGGCTACGGTGAAAAAGGAAATATCTTCCGTTCAAAACTGGAAAGAAGATTTCTGAGAAACTGCTCTGTGTTCTGTTAATTCATCTCACAGAGTTACATCTTTCCCTTCAAGAAGCCATTCGCTAAGGCTGTTCTTGTGGAATTGGCAAAGGGATATTTGGAAGCCCATAGAGGGCTACGGTGAAAAAGGAAATATCTTCCGTTCAAAACTGGAAAGAAGCTTTCTGAGAAACTGCTCTGTGTTCTGTTAATTCATCTCACAGAGTTACATCTTTCCCTTCAAGAAGCCTTTCGCTGAGGCTGTTCTTGTGGAATTGGCAAAGGGATATTTGGAAGCCCATAGAGGGCTATGGTGAAAAAGGAAATATCTTCCGTTCAAAACTGGAAAGAAGCTTTCTGAGAAACTGCTCTGTGTTCTGTTAATTCATCTCACAGAGTTACATCTTTCCCTTCAAGAAGCCTTTCGAAGAGTCTGTTCTTGTGGAATTGGCAAAGTGATATTTGGAAGCCCATAGAGGGCTATGGTGAAAAAGGAAATATCTTCCGTTCAAAACTGGAAAGAAGCTTTCTGAGAAAATGCTCTGTGTTCGGTTAATTCATCTCACAGTGTTACATCTTTACCTTCCAAAAGACTTTCGCTAAGGCTGTTCTTGTGGAATTGGCAAAGTGATATTTGGAAGCCCATAGAGGGCTATGGTGAAAAAGGAAATATCTTCCGTTCAAAACTGTAAAGAAGCTTTCTGAGAAACTGCTCTTTGTTCTGTTAATTCATCTCACAGAGTTACATCTTTCCCTTAAAGAAGCCTTTCTCTAAGGCTGTTGTTGTGGAATTGCAAAGGGATATTTGGAAGCCCATAGAGGGCTACGGTGAAAAAGGAAATATCTTCCGTTCAAAACTGGAAAGAAGCTTTCTGAGAAACTGCTCTGTGTTCTGTTAATTCATCTCACAGAGTTACATCTTTACCTTCAAGCAGCCTTTCGCTGAGGCTGTTCTTGTGGAATTGGCAAAGGGATATTTGGAAGCCCATAGAGGGCTATGGTGAAAAAGGAAATATCTTCCGTTCAAAACTGGAAAGAAGCTTTCTGAGAAACTGCTCTGTGTTCTGTTAATTCATCTCACAGAGTTACATCTTTCCCTTCAAGAAGCCTTTCGCTAAGGCTGTTGTTGTGGAATTGCAAAGGGATATTTGGAAGCCCATAGAGGGCAACGGTGAAAAAGGAAATATCCTCCGTTCAAAACTGGAAAGAAGCTTTCTGAGAAACTGCTCTGTGTTCTGTTAATTCATCTCACAGAGTTACATCTTTCCCTTCAAGAAGCCTTTCGCTAAGGCTGTTCTTGTTGAATTGGCAAAGGGATATTTGGAAGAACATAGAGGGCTATGGTGAAAAAGAAATATCTTCCGTTCAAAACTGGAAAGAAGCTTTCTGAGAAACTGCTCTGTGTTCTGTTAATTCATCTCACAGAGTTACATCTTTCCCTTTAAGAAGCCTTTCGCTAAGGCTGTTCTTGTGGAATTGGCAAAGGGATATTTGGAAGCCCATAGAGGGCTATGGTGAAAAAGGAAATATCTTCCGTTCAAAACTGGAAAGAAGCTTTCTGAGAAACTGCTCTGTGTTCTGTTAATTCATCTCACAGAGTTACATCTTTCCCTTCAAGAAGCCTTTCGGTGAGTCTGTTCATGTGAAATTGGCAAAGGGATATTTGGAAGCCCATAGAGGGCTATGGTGAAAAAGGAAATATCTTCCGTTCAAAACTGGAAAGAAGCTTTCTGAGAAACTGCTCTGTGTTCTGTTAATTCATCTCACAGAGTTACATCTTTCCCTTCAAGAAGCCTTTCGCTAAGGCTGTTCTTGTGGAATTGGCAAAGGGATATTTGGAATCCCATAGAGGGCTATGGTGAAAAAGGAAATATCTTCCGTACAAAACTGGAAAGAAGCTTTCTGAGAAACTGCTCTGCGTGCTGTTAACTCATCACACAGAGTTACATCTTTCCCTTCAAGAAGCCTTTCGCTAAGGCTGTTTTTGTGGAATTGGCAAAGAGATATTTGGAAGCCCTTAAAGGGCTATGGTGAGAAAGGAAATATCTTCCGTTCAAAACTGGAAAGAAGCTTTCTGAGAAACTGCTCTGTGTTCTGTTAATTCATCTCACAGAGTTACATCTTTCCCTTCAAGAAGTCTTTCGCTAAGGCTGTTCTTGTGGAATTGGCAAAGGGATATTTGGAAGCCCATAGAGGGCTATGTTGAGAAAGGAAATATCTTCCGTTCAAAACTGGAAAGAAGCTTTCTGAGAAACTGCTCTGTGTTCTGTTAATTCATCTCACAGAGTTACATCTTTCCCTTCAAGAAGCCTTTCGGTGAGGCTGTTCTTGTGGAATTGACAAAGGGATATTTGGAAGCCCATAGAGGGCTATGGTGAAAAAGGAAATATCTTCCGTTCAAAACTGGAAAGAAGCTTTCTGAGAAACTGCTCTGTGTTCTGTTAATTCATCTCACAGAGTTACATCTTTCCCTTCAAGAAGCCTTTCGGTGAGTCTGTTCTTGTGGAATTGGCAAAGGGATATTTGGAAGCCCATAGAGGGCTATCGTGAAAAAGGAAATATCTTCCGTTCAAAACTGGAAAGAAGCTTTCGGAGAAACTGCTCTGTGTTCTGTTAATTCATCTCACAGAGTTACATCTTTCCCTTCAAGAAGCCTTTCGCTAAGGCTGTTGTTGTGGAATTGCAAAGGGATATTTGGAAGCCCATAGAGGGCTACGATGAAAAAGGAAATATCTTCCGTTCAAAACTGGAAAGAAGCTTTCTGAGAAACTGCTCTGTGTTCTGTTAATTCATCTCACAGAGTTACATCTTTCCCTTCAAGAAGACTTTCGCTAAGGCTGTTCTTGTGGAATTGGCAAAGGGATATTTGGAAGAACATAGATGGCTACGGTGAAAAAGAAATATCTTCCGTTCAAAACTGGAAAGAAGCTTTCTGAGAAACTGCTCTGTTTTCTGTTAACTTAACTCACAGAGTTACATCTTTCCCTTCAAGAAGCCTTTCGCTAAGGCTATTCTTGTGGTATTCGCAAAGGGATATATGGAAGCCCATAGAGGGCTACGGTGAAAAAGGAAATATCTTCCGTTCAAAACTGGAAAGAAGATTTCTGAGAAACTGCTCTGTGTTCTGTTAATTCATCTCACAGAGTTACATCTTTCCCTTCAAGAAGCCATTCGCTAAGGCTGTTCTTGTGGAATTGGCAAAGGGATATTTGGAAGCCCATAGAGGGCTACGGTGAAAAAGGAAATATCTTCCGTTCAAAACTGGAAAGAAGCTTTCTGAGAAACTGCTCTGTGTTCTGTTAATTCATCTCACAGAGTTACATCTTTCCCTTCAAGAAGCCTTTCGCTGAGGCTGTTCTTGTGGAATTGGCAAAGGGATATTTGGAAGCCCATAGAGGGCTATGGTGAAAAAGGAAATATCTTCCGTTCAAAACTGGAAAGAAGCTTTTTGAGAAACTGCTCTGTGTTCTGTTAATTCATCTCACAGAGTTACATCTTTCCCTTCAAAAGCCTTTCGGTGAGTCTGTTCTTGTGGAATTGGCAAAGTGATATTTGGAAGCCCATAGAGGGCTATGGTGAAAAAGGAAATATCTTCCGTTCAAAACTGGAAAGAAGCTTTCTGAGAAACTGCTCTGTGTTCTGTTAATTCATCTCACAGAGTTACATCTTTCCCTTCAAGCAGCCTTTCGCTGAGGCTGTTCTTGTGGAATTGGCAAAGGGATATTTGGAAGCCCATAGAGGGCTATGGTGAGAAAGGAAATATCTTCCGTTCAAAACTGGAAAGAAGATTTCTGAGAAACTGCTCTGTGTTCTGTTAATTCATCTCACAGAGTTACATCTTTCCCTTCAAGAAGCCTTTCGCTAAGGCTGTTCTTGTGGAATTGGCAAAGAGATATTTGGAAGCCCTTAAAGGGCTATGGTGAGAAAGGAAATATCTTCCGTTCAAAACTGGAAAGAAGCTTTCTGAGAAACTGCTCTGGGTTCTGTTAATTCATCTCACAGAGTTACATCTTTCCCTTCAAGAAGCCTTTCGCTAAGGCTGTTCTTGTGGAATTGGCAAAGGGATATTTGGAAGCCCTTTGAGGGCTATGCTGAAAAAGGAAATATCTTCCGTTCAAAACTGGAAAGAAGCTTTCTGAGAAACTGCTCTGTGTTCTGTTAATTCATCTCACAGAGTTACATCTTTCCCTTCAAGAAGCCTTTCGCTGAGGCTGTTCTTGTGGAATTGGCAAAGGGATATTTGGAAGCCCATAGAGGGCTATGGTGAAAAAGGAAATATCTTCCGTTCAAAACTGGAAAGAAGCTTTCTGAGAAACTGCTCTGTGTTCTGTTAATTCATCTCACAGAGTTACATCTTTCCCTTCAAGAAGCCTTTCGGTGAGTCTGTTCTTGTGGAATTGGCAAAGTGATATTTGGAAGCCCATAGAGGGCTATGGTGAAAAAGGAAATATCTTCCGTTCAAAACTGGAAAGAAGCTTTCTGAGAAACTGCTCTGTTGTCTGTTAATTCATCTCACAGAGTTACATCTTTCCCTTCAAGCAGCCTTGCGCTGAGGCTGTTCTTGTGGAATTGGCAAAGGGATATTTGGAAGCCCATAGAGGGCTATGGTGAGAAAGGAAATATCTTCTGTTCAAAACTGGAAAGAAGCTTTCTGCGAAACTGCTCTGTGTTCTGTTAATTCATCTCACAGAGTTACATCTTTCCCTTCAAGAAGCCTTTCGCTGAGGCTGTTCTTGTGGAATTGGCAAAGGGATATTTGGAAGGCCATAGAGGGCTATGGTGAAAAAGGAAATATCTTCCGTTCAAAACTGGAAAGAAGCTTTCTGAGAAACTGCTCTGTGTTCTGTTAATTCATCTCACAGAGTTACATCTTTCCCTTCAAGAAGCCTTTCGCTAAGGCTGTTGTTGTGGAATTGCAAAGGGATATTTGGAAGCCCATAGAGGACTACGATGAAAAAGGAAATATCTTCCGTTCAAAACTGGAAAGAAGCTTTCTGAGAAACTGCTCTGTGTTCTGTTAATTCACCTCACAGAGTTGCCTCTTTCCCTTCAAGAAGACTTTCGCTAAGGCTGTTCTTGTGGAATTGGCAAAGGGATATTTGGAAGAACATAGATGGCTACGGTGAAAAAGAAATATCTTCCGTTCAAAACTGGAAAGAAGCTTTCTGAGAAACTGCTCTGTGTTCTGTTAATTCATCTCACAGAGTTACATCTTTCCCTTCAAGAAGACTTTCGCTAAGGCTGTTCTTGTGGAATTGGCAAAGGGATATTTGGAAGAACATAGATGGCTACGGTGAAAAAGAAATATCTTCCGTTCAAAACTGGAAAGAAGCTTTCTGAGAAACTGCTCTGTTTTCTGTTAACTTAACTCACAGAGTTACATCTTTCCCTTCAAGAAGCCTTTCGCTAAGGCTATTCTTGTGGTATTCGCAAAGGGATATATGGAAGCCCATAGAGGGCTACGGTGAAAAAGGAAATATCTTCCGTTCAAAACTGGAAAGAAGATTTCTGAGAAACTGCTCTGTGTTCTGTTAATTCATCTCACAGAGTTACATCTTTCCCTTCAAGAAGCCATTCGCTAAGGCTGTTCTTGTGGAATTGGCAAAGGGATATTTGGAAGCCCATAGAGGGCTACGGTGAAAAAGGAAATATCTTCCGTTCAAAACTGGAAAGAAGCTTTCTGAGAAACTGCTCTGTGTTCTGTTAATTCATCTCACAGAGTTACATCTTTCCCTTCAAGAAGCCTTTCGCTGAGGCTGTTCTTGTGGAATTGGCAAAGGGATATTTGGAAGCCCATAGAGGGCTATGGTGAAAAAGGAAATATCTTCCGTTCAAAACTGGAAAGAAGCTTTTTGAGAAACTGCTCTGTGTTCTGTTAATTCATCTCACAGAGTTACATCTTTCCCTTCAAAAGCCTTTCGGTGAGTCTGTTCTTGTGGAATTGGCAAAGTGATATTTGGAAGCCCATAGAGGGCTATGGTGAAAAAGGAAATATCTTCCGTTCAAAACTGGAAAGAAGCTTTCTGAGAAACTGCTCTGTGTTCTGTTAATTCATCTCACAGAGTTACATCTTTCCCTTCAAGCAGCCTTTCGCTGAGGCTGTTCTTGTGGAATTGGCAAAGGGATATTTGGAAGCCCATAGAGGGCTATGGTGAGAAAGGAAATATCTTCCGTTCAAAACTGGAAAGAAGATTTCTGAGAAACTGCTCTGTGTTCTGTTAATTCATCTCACAGAGTTACATCTTTCCCTTCAAGAAGCCTTTCGCTAAGGCTGTTCTTGTGGAATTGGCAAAGAGATATTTGGAAGCCCTTAAAGGGCTATGGTGAGAAAGGAAATATCTTCCGTTCAAAACTGGAAAGAAGCTTTCTGAGAAACTGCTCTGGGTTCTGTTAATTCATCTCACAGAGTTACATCTTTCCCTTCAAGAAGCCTTTCGCTAAGGCTGTTCTTGTGGAATTGGCAAAGGGATATTTGGAAGCCCTTTGAGGGCTATGCTGAAAAAGGAAATATCTTCCGTTCAAAACTGGAAAGAAGCTTTCTGAGAAACTGCTCTGTGTTCTGTTAATTCATCTCACAGAGTTACATCTTTCCCTTCAAGAAGCCTTTCGCTGAGGCTGTTCTTGTGGAATTGGCAAAGGGATATTTGGAAGCCCATAGAGGGCTATGGTGAAAAAGGAAATATCTTCCGTTCAAAACTGGAAAGAAGCTTTCTGAGAAACTGCTCTGTGTTCTGTTAATTCATCTCACAGAGTTACATCTTTCCCTTCAAGAAGCCTTTCGGTGAGTCTGTTCTTGTGGAATTGGCAAAGTGATATTTGGAAGCCCATAGAGGGCTATGGTGAAAAAGGAAATATCTTCCGTTCAAAACTGGAAAGAAGCTTTCTGAGAAACTGCTCTGTTGTCTGTTAATTCATCTCACAGAGTTACATCTTTCCCTTCAAGCAGCCTTGCGCTGAGGCTGTTCTTGTGGAATTGGCAAAGGGATATTTGGAAGCCCATAGAGGGCTATGGTGAGAAAGGAAATATCTTCTGTTCAAAACTGGAAAGAAGCTTTCTGCGAAACTGCTCTGTGTTCTGTTAATTCATCTCACAGAGTTACATCTTTCCCTTCAAGAAGCCTTTCGCTGAGGCTGTTCTTGTGGAATTGGCAAAGGGATATTTGGAAGGCCATAGAGGGCTATGGTGAAAAAGGAAATATCTTCCGTTCAAAACTGGAAAGAAGCTTTCTGAGAAACTGCTCTGTGTTCTGTTAATTCATCTCACAGAGTTACATCTTTCCCTTCAAGAAGCCTTTCGCTAAGGCTGTTGTTGTGGAATTGCAAAGGGATATTTGGAAGCCCATAGAGGACTACGATGAAAAAGGAAATATCTTCCGTTCAAAACTGGAAAGAAGCTTTCTGAGAAACTGCTCTGTGTTCTGTTAATTCACCTCACAGAGTTGCCTCTTTCCCTTCAAGAAGACTTTCGCTAAGGTTGTTCTTGTGGAATTGGCAAAGGGATATTTGGAAGAACATAGATGGCTACGGTGAAAAAGAAATATCTTCCGTTCAAAACTGGAAAGAAGCTTTCTGAGAAACTGCTCTGTTTTCTGTTAACTTATCTCACAGAGTTACATCTTTCCCTTCAAGAAGCCTTTCGCTAAGGCTATTCTTGTGGTATTCGCAAAGGGATATATGGAAGCCCATAGAGGGCTACGGTGAAAAAGGAAATATCTTCCGTTCAAAACTGGAAAGAAGATTTCTGAGAAACTGCTCTGTGTTCTGTTAATTCATCTCACAGAGTTACATCTTTCCCTTCAAGAAGCCATTCGCTAAGGCTGTTCTTGTGGAATTGGCAAAGGGATATTTGGAAGCCCATAGAGGGCTACGGTGAAAAAGGAAATATCTTCCGTTCAAAACTGGAAAGAAGCTTTCTGAGAAACTGCTCTGTGTTCTGTTAATTCATCTCACAGAGTTACATCTTTCCCTACAAGAAGCCTTTCGCTGAGGCTGTTCTTGTGGAATTGGCAAAGGGATATTTGGAAGCCCATAGAGGGCTATGGTGAGAAAGGAAATATTTTCCGTTCAAAACTGGAAAGAAGCTTTCTGAGAAACTGCTCTGTGTTCTGTTAATTCATCTCACAGAGTTACATCTTTCCCTTCAAGAAGCCTTTCGCTGAGGCTGTTCTTGTGGAATTGGCAAAGGGATATTTGGAAGCCCATAGAGGGCTATGGTGAAAAAGGAAATATCTTCCGTTCAAAACTGGAAAGAAGCTTTCTGAGAAACTGCTCTGTGTTCTGTTAATTCATCTCACAGAGTTACATCTTTCCCTTCAAGAAGCCTTTCGGTGAGTCTGTTCTTTTGGAATTGGCAAAGGGATATTTGGAAGCCCATAGAGTGCTATGGTGAAAAAGGAAATATCTTCCGTTCAAAACTGGAAAGAAGCTTTCTGAGAAACTGCTCTGTGTTCTGTTAATTCATCTCACAGAGTTACATCTTTCCCTTCAAGAAGCCTTTCGCTAAGGCTGTTCTTGTGGAATTGGCAAAGGGATATTTGGAATCCCATAGAGGGCTATGCTGAAAAAGGAAATATCTTCCGTACAAAACTGGAAAGAAGCTTTCTGAGAAACTGCTCTGCGTGCTGTTAACTCATCTCACAGAGTTACATCTTTCCCTTCAAGAAGCCTTTCGCTAAGGCTGTTCTTGTGGAATTGGCAAAGAGATATTTGGAAGCCCTTAAAGGGATATGGTGAGAAAGGAAATATCTTCCGTTCAAAACTGGAAAGAAGCTTTCTGAGAAACTGCTCTGGGTTCCGTTAATTCATCTCACAGAGTTACATCTTTCCCTTCAAGAAGCCTTTCGCTAAGGCTGTTCTTGTGGAATTGGCAAAGGGATATTTGGAAGCCCACAGAGGGCTATGGTGAAAAAGGAAATATCTTCCGTTCAAAACTGGAAAGAAGCTTTCTGAGAAACTGCTCTGTGTTCTGTTAATTCATCTCACAGAGTTACATCTTTCCCTTCAAGAAGCCTTTCGCTAAGGCTGTTCTTGTGGAATTGGCAAAGGGATATTTGGAAGCCCATAGAGGGCTATGGTGAAAAAGGAAATATCTTCCGTTCAAAACTGGAAAGAAGCTTTCTGAGAAACTGCTCTGTGTTCTGTTAATTCATCTCACAGAGTTACATCTTTCCCTTCAAGAAGCCTTTCGCTAAGGCTGTTCTTGTGGAATTGGCAAAGGGATATTTGGAATCCCATAGAGGGCTATGGTGAAAAAGGAAATATCTTCCGTACAAAACTGGAAAGAAGCTTTCTGAGAAACTGCTCTGCGTGTTGTTAATTCATCTCACAGAGTTACATCTTTCCCTTCAAGAAGCCTTTCGAAGAGTCTGTTCTTGTGGAATTGGCAAAGTGATATTTGGAAGCCCATAGAGGGCTATGGTGAAAAAGGAAATATCTTCCGTTCAAAACTGGAAAGAAGCTTTCTGAGAAAATGCTCTGTGTTCGGTTAATTCATCTCACAGTGTTACATCTTTCCCTTCCAAAAGACTTTCGCTAAGGCTGTTCTTGTGGAATTGGCAAAGGGATATTTGGAAGCCCATAGAGGGCTATGGTGAAAAAGGAAATATCTTCCGTTCAAAACTGTAAAGAAGCTTTCTGAGAAACTGCTCTTTGTTCTGTTAATTCATCTCACAGAGTTACATCTTTCCCTTAAAGAAGCCTTTCTCTAAGGCTGTTGTTGTGGAATTGCAAAGGGATATTTGGAAGCCCATAGAGGGCTACGGTGAAAAAGGAAATATCTTCCGTTCAAAACTGGAAAGAAGCTTTCTGAGAAACTGCTCTGTGTTCTGTTAATTCATCTCACAGAGTTACATCTTTACCTTCAAGCAGCCTTTCGCTGAGGCTGTTCTTGTGGAATTGGCAAAGGGATATTTGGAAGCCCATAGAGGGCTATGGTGAAAAAGGAAATATCTTCCGTTCAAAACTGGAAAGAAGCTTTCTGAGAAACTGCTCTGTGTTCTGTTAATTCATCTCACAGAGTTACATCTTTCCCTTCAAGAAGCCTTTCGCTAAGGCTGTTGTTGTGGAATTGCAAAGGGATATTTGGAAGCCCATAGAGGGCAACGGTGAAAAAGGAAATATCCTCCGTTCAAAACTGGAAAGAAGCTTTCTGAGAAACTGCTCTGTGTTCTGTTAATTCATCTCACAGAGTTACATCTTTCCCTTCAAGAAGCCTTTCGCTAAGGCTGTTCTTGTTGAATTGGCAAAGGGATATTTGGAAGAACATAGAGGGCTATGGTGAAAAAGAAATATCTTCCGTTCAAAACTGGAAAGAAGCTTTCTGAGAAACTGCTCTGTGTTCTGTTAATTCATCTCACAGAGTTACATCTTTCCCTTTAAGAAGCCTTTCGCTAAGGCTGTTCTTGTGGAATTGGCAAAGGGATATTTGGAAGCCCATAGAGGGCTATGGTGAAAAAGGAAATATCTTCCGTTCAAAACTGGAAAGAAGCTTTCTGAGAAACTGCTCTGTGTTCTGTTAATTCATCTCACAGAGTTACATCTTTCCCTTCAAGAAGCCTTTCGGTGAGTCTGTTCATGTGAAATTGGCAAAGGGATATTTGGAAGCCCATAGAGGGCTATGGTGAAAAAGGAAATATCTTCCGTTCAAAACTGGAAAGAAGCTTTCTGAGAAACTGCTCTGTGTTCTGTTAATTCATCTCACAGAGTTACATCTTTCCCTTCAAGAAGCCTTTCGCTAAGGCTGTTCTTGTGGAATTGGCAAAGGGATATTTGGAATCCCATAGAGGGCTATGGTGAAAAAGGAAATATCTTCCGTACAAAACTGGAAAGAAGCTTTCTGAGAAACTGCTCTGCGTGCTGTTAACTCATCACACAGAGTTACATCTTTCCCTTCAAGAAGCCTTTCGCTAAGGCTGTTTTTGTGGAATTGGCAAAGAGATATTTGGAAGCCCTTAAAGGGCTATGGTGAGAAAGGAAATATCTTCCGTTCAAAACTGGAAAGAAGCTTTCTGAGAAACTGCTCTGTGTTCTGTTAATTCATCTCACAGAGTTACATCTTTCCCTTCAAGAAGTCTTTCGCTAAGGCTGTTCTTGTGGAATTGGCAAAGGGATATTTGGAAGCCCATAGAGGGCTATGTTGAGAAAGGAAATATCTTCCGTTCAAAACTGGAAAGAAGCTTTCTGAGAAACTGCTCTGTGTTCTGTTAATTCATCTCACAGAGTTACATCTTTCCCTTCAAGAAGCCTTTCGGTGAGGCTGTTCTTGTGGAATTGGCAAAGGGATATTTGGAAGCCCATAGAGGGCTATGGTGAAAAAGGAAATATCTTCCGTTCAAAACTGGAAAGAAGCTTTTTGAGAAACTGCTCTGTGTTCTGTTAATTCATCTCACAGAGTTACATCTTTCCCTTCAAAAGCCTTTCGGTGAGTCTGTTCTTGTGGAATTGGCAAAGTGATATTTGGAAGCCCATAGAGGGCTATGGTGAAAAAGGAAATATCTTCCGTTCAAAACTGGAAAGAAGCTTTCTGAGAAACTGCTCTGTGTTCTGTTAATTCATCTCACAGAGTTACATCTTTCCCTTCAAGCAGCCTTTCGCTGAGGCTGTTCTTGTGGAATTGGCAAAGGGATATTTGGAAGCCCATAGAGGGCTATGGTGAGAAAGGAAATATCTTCCGTTCAAAACTGGAAAGAAGATTTCTGAGAAACTGCTCTGTGTTCTGTTAATTCATCTCACAGAGTTACATCTTTCCCTTCAAGAAGCCTTTCGCTAAGGCTGTTCTTGTGGAATTGGCAAAGAGATATTTGGAAGCCCTTAAAGGGCTATGGTGAGAAAGGAAATATCTTCCGTTCAAAACTGGAAAGAAGCTTTCTGAGAAACTGCTCTGGGTTCTGTTAATTCATCTCACAGAGTTACATCTTTCCCTTCAAGAAGCCTTTCGCTAAGGCTGTTCTTGTGGAATTGGCAAAGGGATATTTGGAAGCCCTTTGAGGGCTATGCTGAAAAAGGAAATATCTTCCGTTCAAAACTGGAAAGAAGCTTTCTGAGAAACTGCTCTGTGTTCTGTTAATTCATCTCACAGAGTTACATCTTTCCCTTCAAGAAGCCTTTCGCTGAGGCTGTTCTTGTGGAATTGGCAAAGGGATATTTGGAAGCCCATAGAGGGCTATGGTGAAAAAGGAAATATCTTCCGTTCAAAACTGGAAAGAAGCTTTCTGAGAAACTGCTCTGTGTTCTGTTAATTCATCTCACAGAGTTACATCTTTCCCTTCAAGAAGCCTTTCGGTGAGTCTGTTCTTGTGGAATTGGCAAAGTGATATTTGGAAGCCCATAGAGGGCTATGGTGAAAAAGGAAATATCTTCCGTTCAAAACTGGAAAGAAGCTTTCTGAGAAACTGCTCTGTTGTCTGTTAATTCATCTCACAGAGTTACATCTTTCCCTTCAAGCAGCCTTGCGCTGAGGCTGTTCTTGTGGAATTGGCAAAGGGATATTTGGAAGCCCATAGAGGGCTATGGTGAGAAAGGAAATATCTTCTGTTCAAAACTGGAAAGAAGCTTTCTGCGAAACTGCTCTGTGTTCTGTTAATTCATCTCACAGAGTTACATCTTTCCCTTCAAGAAGCCTTTCGCTGAGGCTGTTCTTGTGGAATTGGCAAAGGGATATTTGGAAGGCCATAGAGGGCTATGGTGAAAAAGGAAATATCTTCCGTTCAAAACTGGAAAGAAGCTTTCTGAGAAACTGCTCTGTGTTCTGTTAATTCATCTCACAGAGTTACATCTTTCCCTTCAAGAAGCCTTTCGCTAAGGCTGTTGTTGTGGAATTGCAAAGGGATATTTGGAAGCCCATAGAGGACTACGATGAAAAAGGAAATATCTTCCGTTCAAAACTGGAAAGAAGCTTTCTGAGAAACTGCTCTGTGTTCTGTTAATTCACCTCACAGAGTTGCCTCTTTCCCTTCAAGAAGACTTTCGCTAAGGCTGTTCTTGTGGAATTGGCAAAGGGATATTTGGAAGAACATAGATGGCTACGGTGAAAAAGAAATATCTTCCGTTCAAAACTGGAAAGAAGCTTTCTGAGAAACTGCTCTGTGTTCTGTTAATTCATCTCACAGAGTTACATCTTTCCCTTCAAGAAGACTTTCGCTAAGGCTGTTCTTGTGGAATTGGCAAAGGGATATTTGGAAGAACATAGATGGCTACGGTGAAAAAGAAATATCTTCCGTTCAAAACTGGAAAGAAGCTTTCTGAGAAACTGCTCTGTTTTCTGTTAACTTAACTCACAGAGTTACATCTTTCCCTTCAAGAAGCCTTTCGCTAAGGCTATTCTTGTGGTATTCGCAAAGGGATATATGGAAGCCCATAGAGGGCTACGGTGAAAAAGGAAATATCTTCCGTTCAAAACTGGAAAGAAGATTTCTGAGAAACTGCTCTGTGTTCTGTTAATTCATCTCACAGAGTTACATCTTTCCCTTCAAGAAGCCATTCGCTAAGGCTGTTCTTGTGGAATTGGCAAAGGGATATTTGGAAGCCCATAGAGGGCTACGGTGAAAAAGGAAATATCTTCCGTTCAAAACTGGAAAGAAGCTTTCTGAGAAACTGCTCTGTGTTCTGTTAATTCATCTCACAGAGTTACATCTTTCCCTTCAAGAAGCCTTTCGCTGAGGCTGTTCTTGTGGAATTGGCAAAGGGATATTTGGAAGCCCATAGAGGGCTATGGTGAAAAAGGAAATATCTTCCGTTCAAAACTGGAAAGAAGCTTTTTGAGAAACTGCTCTGTGTTCTGTTAATTCATCTCACAGAGTTACATCTTTCCCTTCAAAAGCCTTTCGGTGAGTCTGTTCTTGTGGAATTGGCAAAGTGATATTTGGAAGCCCATAGAGGGCTATGGTGAAAAAGGAAATATCTTCCGTTCAAAACTGGAAAGAAGCTTTCTGAGAAACTGCTCTGTGTTCTGTTAATTCATCTCACAGAGTTACATCTTTCCCTTCAAGCAGCCTTTCGCTGAGGCTGTTCTTGTGGAATTGGCAAAGGGATATTTGGAAGCCCATAGAGGGCTATGGTGAGAAAGGAAATATCTTCCGTTCAAAACTGGAAAGAAGATTTCTGAGAAACTGCTCTGTGTTCTGTTAATTCATCTCACAGAGTTACATCTTTCCCTTCAAGAAGCCTTTCGCTAAGGCTGTTCTTGTGGAATTGGCAAAGAGATATTTGGAAGCCCTTAAAGGGCTATGGTGAGAAAGGAAATATCTTCCGTTCAAAACTGGAAAGAAGCTTTCTGAGAAACTGCTCTGGGTTCTGTTAATTCATCTCACAGAGTTACATCTTTCCCTTCAAGAAGCCTTTCGCTAAGGCTGTTCTTGTGGAATTGGCAAAGGGATATTTGGAAGCCCTTTGAGGGCTATGCTGAAAAAGGAAATATCTTCCGTTCAAAACTGGAAAGAAGCTTTCTGAGAAACTGCTCTGTGTTCTGTTAATTCATCTCACAGAGTTACATCTTTCCCTTCAAGAAGCCTTTCGCTGAGGCTGTTCTTGTGGAATTGGCAAAGGGATATTTGGAAGCCCATAGAGGGCTATGGTGAAAAAGGAAATATCTTCCGTTCAAAACTGGAAAGAAGCTTTCTGAGAAACTGCTCTGTGTTCTGTTAATTCATCTCACAGAGTTACATCTTTCCCTTCAAGAAGCCTTTCGGTGAGTCTGTTCTTGTGGAATTGGCAAAGTGATATTTGGAAGCCCATAGAGGGCTATGGTGAAAAAGGAAATATCTTCCGTTCAAAACTGGAAAGAAGCTTTCTGAGAAACTGCTCTGTTGTCTGTTAATTCATCTCACAGAGTTACATCTTTCCCTTCAAGCAGCCTTGCGCTGAGGCTGTTCTTGTGGAATTGGCAAAGGGATATTTGGAAGCCCATAGAGGGCTATGGTGAGAAAGGAAATATCTTCTGTTCAAAACTGGAAAGAAGCTTTCTGCGAAACTGCTCTGTGTTCTGTTAATTCATCTCACAGAGTTACATCTTTCCCTTCAAGAAGCCTTTCGCTGAGGCTGTTCTTGTGGAATTGGCAAAGGGATATTTGGAAGGCCATAGAGGGCTATGGTGAAAAAGGAAATATCTTCCGTTCAAAACTGGAAAGAAGCTTTCTGAGAAACTGCTCTGTGTTCTGTTAATTCATCTCACAGAGTTACATCTTTCCCTTCAAGAAGCCTTTCGCTAAGGCTGTTGTTGTGGAATTGCAAAGGGATATTTGGAAGCCCATAGAGGACTACGATGAAAAAGGAAATATCTTCCGTTCAAAACTGGAAAGAAGCTTTCTGAGAAACTGCTCTGTGTTCTGTTAATTCACCTCACAGAGTTGCCTCTTTCCCTTCAAGAAGACTTTCGCTAAGGCTGTTCTTGTGGAATTGGCAAAGGGATATTTGGAAGAACATAGATGGCTACGGTGAAAAAGAAATATCTTCCGTTCAAAACTGGAAAGAAGCTTTCTGAGAAACTGCTCTGTTTTCTGTTAACTTATCTCACAGAGTTACATCTTTCCCTTCAAGAAGCCTTTCGCTAAGGCTATTCTTGTGGTATTCGCAAAGGGATATATGGAAGCCCATAGAGGGCTACGGTGAAAAAGGAAATATCTTCCGTTCAAAACTGGAAAGAAGATTTCTGAGAAACTGCTCTGTGTTCTGTTAATTCATCTCACAGAGTTACATCTTTCCCTTCAAGAAGCCATTCGCTAAGGCTGTTCTTGTGGAATTGGCAAAGGGATATTTGGAAGCCCATAGAGGGCTACGGTGAAAAAGGAAATATCTTCCGTTCAAAACTGGAAAGAAGCTTTCTGAGAAACTGCTCTGTGTTCTGTTAATTCATCTCACAGAGTTACATCTTTCCCTACAAGAAGCCTTTCGCTGAGGCTGTTCTTGTGGAATTGGCAAAGGGATATTTGGAAGCCCATAGAGGGCTATGGTGAGAAAGGAAATATTTTCCGTTCAAAACTGGAAAGAAGCTTTCTGAGAAACTGCTCTGTGTTCTGTTAATTCATCTCACAGAGTTACATCTTTCCCTTCAAGAAGCCTTTCACTGAGGCTGTTCTTGTGGAATTGGCAAAGGGATATTTGGAAGCCCATAGAGGGCTATGGTGAAAAAGGAAATATCTTCCGTTCAAAACTGGAAAGAAGCTTTCTGAGAAACTGCTCTGTGTTCTGTTAATTCATCTCACAGAGTTACATCTTTCCCTTCAAGAAGCCTTTCGGTGAGTCTGTTCTTTTGGAATTGGCAAAGGGATATTTGGAAGCCCATAGAGTGCTATGGTGAAAAAGGAAATATCTTCCGTTCAAAACTGGAAAGAAGCTTTCTGAGAAACTGCTCTGTGTTCTGTTAATTCATCTCACAGAGTTACATCTTTCCCTTCAAGAAGCCTTTCGCTAAGGCTGTTCTTGTGGAATTGGCAAAGGGATATTTGGAATCCCATAGAGGGCTATGCTGAAAAAGGAAATATCTTCCGTACAAAACTGGAAAGAAGCTTTCTGAGAAACTGCTCTGCGTGCTGTTAACTCATCTCACAGAGTTACATCTTTCCCTTCAAGAAGCCTTTCGCTAAGGCTGTTCTTGTGGAATTGGCAAAGAGATATTTGGAAGCCCTTAAAGGGATATGGTGAGAAAGGAAATATCTTCCGTTCAAAACTGGAAAGAAGCTTTCTGAGAAACTGCTCTGGGTTCCGTTAATTCATCTCACAGAGTTACATCTTTCCCTTCAAGAAGCCTTTCGCTAAGGCTGTTCTTGTGGAATTGGCAAAGGGATATTTGGAAGCCCACAGAGGGCTATGGTGAAAAAGGAAATATCTTCCGTTCAAAACTGGAAAGAAGCTTTCTGAGAAACTGCTCTGTGTTCTGTTAATTCATCTCACAGAGTTACATCTTTCCCTTCAAGAAGCCTTTCGCTAAGGCTGTTCTTGTGGAATTGGCAAAGGGATATTTGGAAGCCCATAGAGGGCTATGGTGAAAAAGGAAATATCTTCCGTTCAAAACTGGAAAGAAGCTTTCTGAGAAACTGCTCTGTGTTCTGTTAATTCATCTCACAGAGTTACATCTTTCCCTTCAAGAAGCCTTTCGCTAAGGCTGTTCTTGTGGAATTGGCAAAGGGATATTTGGAATCCCATAGAGGGCTATGGTGAAAAAGGAAATATCTTCCGTACAAAACTGGAAAGAAGCTTTCTGAGAAACTGCTCTGCGTGTTGTTAACTCATCTCACAGAGTTACATCTTTCCCTTCAAGAAGCCTTTCGCTAAGGCTGTTCTTGTGGAATTGGCAAAGAGATATTTGGAAGCCCTTAAAGGGCTATGGTGAGAAAGGAAATATCTTCCGTTCAAAACTGGAAAGAAGCTTTCTGAGAAACTGCTCTGGGTTCTGTTAATTCATCTCACAGAGTTACATCTTTCCCTTCAAGAAGCCTTTCGCTAAGGCTGTTCTTGTGGAATTGGCAAAGGGATATTTGGAAGCCCTTTGAGGGCTATGGTGAAAAAGGAAATATCTTCCGTTCAAAACTGGAAAGAAGCTTTCTGAGAAACTGCTCTGTTTTCTGTTAATTCATCTCAAAGAGTTACATCTTTCCCTTCAAGCAGCCTTTCGCTGAGGCTGTTCTTGTGGAATTGGCAAAGGGATATTTGGAAGCCCATAGAGGGCTATGGTGAGAAAGGAAATATCTTCTGTTCAAAACTGGAAAGAAGCTTTCTGAGAAACTGCTCTGTGTTCTGTTAATTCATCTCACAGAGTTACATCTTTCCCTTCAAGAAGCCTTTCGCTGAGGCTGTTCTTGTGGAATTGGCAAAGGGATATTTGGAAGCCCATAGAGGACTACGATGAAAAAGGAAATATCTTCCGTTCAAAACTGGAAAGAAGCTTTCTGAGAAACTGCTCTGTGTTCTGTTAATTCATCTCACAGAGTTACATCTTTCCCTTCAAGAAGACTTTCGCTAAGGTTGTTCTTGTGGAATTGGCAAAGGGATATTTGGAAGAACATAGATGGCTACGGTGAAAAAGAAATATCTTCCGTTCAAAACTGGAAAGAAGCTTTCTGAGAAACTGCTCTGTTTTCTGTTAACTTATCTCACAGAGTTACATCTTTCCCTTCAAGAAGCCTTTCGCTAAGGCTGTTCTTGTGGAATTGGCAAAGGGATATTTGGAAGCCCATAGAGGGCTATGGTGAAAAAGGAAATATCTTCCGTTCAAAACTGGAAAGAAGCTTTCTGAGAAACTGCTCTGTGTTCTGTTAATTCATCTCACAGAGTTACATCTTTCCCTTCAAGAAGCCTTTCGCTAAGGCTGTTCTTGTGGAATTGGCAAAGGGATATTTGGAATCCCATAGAGGGCTATGGTGAAAAAGGAAATATCTTCCGTACAAAACTGGAAAGAAGCTTTCTGAGAAACTGCTCTGCGTGTTGTTAACTCATCTCACAGAGTTACATCTTTCCCTTCAAGAAGCCTTTCGCTAAGGCTGTTCTTGTGGAATTGGCAAAGATATATTTGGAAGCCCTTAAAGGGCTATGGTGAGAAAGGAAATATCTTCCGTTCAAAACTGGAAAGAAGCTTTCTGAGAAACTGCTCTGGGTTCTGTTAATTCATCTCACAGAGTTACATCTTTCCCTTCAAGAAGCCTTTCGCTAAGGCTGTTGTTGTGGAATTGGCAAAGGGATATTTGGAAGCCCTTTGAGGGCTATGGTGAAAAAGGAAATATCTTCCGTTCAAAACTGGAAAGAAGCTTTCTGAGAAACTGCTCTGTGTTCTGTTAATTCATCTCACAGAGTTACATCTTTCCCTTCAAGAAGCCTTTCGCTAAGGCTGTTCTTGTGGAATTGGCAAAGGTATATTTGGAAGAACATAGATGGCTACGGTGAAAAAGAAATATCTTCCGTTCAAAACCGGAAAGAAGCTTTCTGAGAAACTGCTCTGTGTTCTGTTAACTTATCTCACAGAGTTACATCTTTCCCTTCAAGAAGCCTTTCGCTAAGGCTATTCTTGTGGTATTCGCAAAGGGATATATGGAAGCCCATAGAGGGCTACGGTGAAAAAGGAAATATCTTCCGTTCAAACCTGGAAAGAAGCTTTCTGAGAAACTGCTCTGTGTTCTGTTAATTCATCTCACAGAGTTACATCTTTCCCTTCAAGAAGCCTTTCGCTAAGGCTGTTCTTGTGGAATTGGCAAAGGGATATTTGGAAGCCCATAGAGGGCTATGGTGAGAAAGGAAATATCTTCCGTTCAAAACTGGAAAGAAGCTTTCTGAGAAACTGCTCTGTGTTCTGTTAATTCATCTCACAGAGTTACATCTTTCCCTTCAAGAAGCCTTTCGGTGAGGCTGTTCTTCTGGAATTGACAAAGGGATATTTGGAAGCCCATAGAGGGCTATGGTGAAAAAGGAAATATCTTCCGTTCAAAACTGTAAAGAAGCTTTCTGAGAAACTGCTCTGTGTTCTGTTAATTCATCTCACAGAGTTATATCTTTCCCTTCAAGAAGCCTTTCGCTAAGGCTGTTCTTGTGGAATTGGCAAAGGGATATTTGGAAGCCCATAGAGGGCTATGGTGAAAAAGGAAATATCTTCCATTCAAAACTGGAAAGAAGCTTTCTGAGAAACTGCTCTGTGTTCTGTTAATTCATCTCACAGAGTTACATCTTTCCCTTCAAGAAGCCTTTCGCTAAGGCTGTTCTTGTGGAATTGGCAAAGGGATATTTGGAAGCCCATAGAGGGCTATGGTGATAAAGGAAATATCTTCCGTTCAAAACTGGAAAGAAGCATTCTGAGAAACTGCTCTGGGTTCTGTTAATTCATCTCACAGAGTTACATCTTTCCCTTCAAGAAGCCTTTCGCTAAGGCTGTTCTTGTGGAATTGGCAAAGGATTATTTGGAAGCCCTTTGAGGGCTATGGTGAAAAAGGAAATATCTTCCGTTCAAAACTGGAAAGAAACTTTCTGAGAAACTGCTCTGTGTTCTGTTAATTCATCTCACAGAGTTACATCTTTCCCTTCAAGAAGCCTTTCGGTGAGTCTGTTCTCGTGGAATTGGCAAAGTGATATTTGGAAGCCCATAGAGGGCTATGGTGAAAACGGAAATATCTTCCGTTCAAAACTGGAAAGAAGCTTTCTGAGAAACTGCTCTGTGTTCTGTTAATTCATCTCACAGAGTTACATCTTTCCCTTCAAGCAGCCTTTCGCTGAGGCTGTTCTTGGGGAATTGGCAAAGGGATATTTGGAAGCCCATAGAGGGCTATGGTGAGAAAGGAAATATCTTCCGTTCAAAACTGGAAAGAAGCTTTCTGAGAAACTGCTCTGTGTTCTGTTAATTCATCTCACAGAGTTACATCTTTCCCTTCAAGAAGCCTTTCGCTGAGGCTGTTCTTGTGGAATTGGCAAAGGGATATTTGGAAGCCCATAGAGGGCTATGGTGAAAAAGGAAATATCTTCCGTTCAAAACAGGAAAGAAGCTTTCTCAGAAACTGCTCTGTGTTCTGTTAATTCATCTCACAGAGTTACATCTTTCCCTTCAAGAAGCCTTTCGGTGAGTCTGTTCTTGTGGAATTGGCAAAGGGATATTTGGAAGCCCATAGAGGGCTATGGTGAAAAAGGAAATATCTTCCGTTCAAAATTGGAAAGAAGCTTTCTGAGAAACTGCTCTGTGTTCTGTTAATTCATCTCACAGAGTTACATCCTTCCCTTCAAGAAGCCTTTCGCTGAGGCTGTTCTTGTGGAATTGGCAAAGGGATATTTGGAATCCCATAGAGGGCTATGGTGAAAAAGAAAATATCTTCCGTACAAAACTGGAAAGAAGCTTTCTGAGAAACTGCTCTGCGTGCTGTTAACTCATCTCACAGAGTTACATCTTTCCCTTCAAGAAGCCTTTCGCTAAGGCTGTTCTTGTGGAATTGGCAAAGGGATATTTGGAAGCCCATAGAGGGCTACGGTGAAAAAGGAAATATCTTCCGTTCAAAACTGGAAAGAAGCTTTCTGAGAAACTGCTCTGTGTTCTGTTAATTCATCTCACAGAGTTACATCTTTCCCTTCAAGAAGCCTTTCGCTAAGGCTGTTCTTGTGGAATTGGCAAAGGGATATTTGGAAGCCCATAGAGGGCTATGATGAGAAAGGAAATATCTTCCGTTCAAAACTGGAAAGAAGCTTTCTGAGAAACTGCTCTGTGTTCTGTTGATTCATCTCACAAAGTTACATCTTTCCCTTCAAGAAGCCTTTCGCTGAGGCTGTTCTTGTGGAATTGGCAAAGGGATATTTGGAAGCCCATAGAGGGCTATGGTGAAAAAGGAAATATCTTCCGTTCAAAACTGGAAAGAAGCTTTCTGAGAAACTGCTCTGTGTTCTGTTAATTCATCTCACAGAGTTACATCTTTCCCTTCAAGAAGCCTTTCGGTGAGTCTGTTCTTGTGGAATTGCAAAGTGATATTTGGAAGCCCATAGAGGGCTATGGTGAAAAAGGAAATTTCTTCCGTTCAAAACTGGAAAGAAGCTTTCTGAGAAACTGCTCTGTGTTCTGTTAATTCATCTCACAGAGTTACATCTTTCCCTTCAAGAAGCCTTTCGCTAAGGCGGTTCTTGTGGAATTGGCAAAGGGATATTTGGAAGCCCATAGAGGGCTATGGTGAAAAAGGAAATATCTTCCGTTCAAATCTGGAAAGAAGCTTTCTGAGAAACTGCTCTGTGTTCTGTTAATTCATCTCACAGAGTTACATCTTTCCCTTCAAGAAGCCTTTCACTAAGGCTGTTCTTGTGGTATTCGCAAAGGGATATATGGAAGCCCATTGAGGGCTACGGTGAAAAAGGAAATATCTTCCGTTCAAAACTGGAAAGAAGCTTTCTGAGAAACTGCTCTGTGTTCTGTTAATTCATCTCACAGAGTTACATCTTTCCCGTCAAGAAGCCTTTCGCTGAGGCTGTTCTTGTGGAATTGGCAAAGGGATATTTGGAAGCCCATAGAGGGCTATGGTGAAAAAGGAAATATCTTCCGTTCAAAACTGGAAAGAAGCTTTCTGAGAAACTGCTCTGTGTTCTGTTAATTCATCTCACAGAGTTACATCTTTCCCTTCAAGAAGCCTTTCGCTAAGGCTGTTCTTGTGGAATTTGCAAAGGGATATTTGGAAGCCCATAGATGGCTATGGTGAAAAAGGAAATATCTTCCGTTCAAAACCGGAAAGAAGCTTTCGGAGAAACTGTTCTGTGTTCTCTTAATTCATCTCACAGAGCTACATCTTTCCCTTCAAGAAGCCTTTCGCTATAGCTGTTCTTGTGTAATTGGCAAAGGGATATTAGGAAGCCCATAGAGGGCTATGGTGAAAAAGGAAATATCTTCCGTTCAAAACTGGAAAGAAGCTTTCTGCGAAACTGCTCTGTGTCCTGTTAATTCATCTCACAGTGTTACATCTTTCCCTTCAAGAAGCCTTTCGCTAAGGCTGTTCTTGTGGAATTGGCAAAGGGATATTTGGGAGCCCATAGAGGGCTATGGTGACAAAGGAAATATCTTCCGTTCAAAACTGGAAAGAAGCTTTCTGAGAAACTGCTCTGTTTTCTGTTAATTCATCTCACATAGTTACATCTTTCCCTTCAAGCAGCCTTTCCCTAAGGCTGTTCTTGTGGAATTGGCAAAGGGATATTTGGAGGCCTGTAGAGGGCAATGGTGAAAAAGGAAATATCTTCCGTTCAAAACAGGAAAGAAGCTTTCTGAGAAACTGCTCTGTGTTCTGTTAACTTATCTCACAGAGTTACATCTTTCCCTTCAAGAAGCCTTTCGCTAAGGCTGTTCTTGTGGTATTCGCAAAGGGATATTTGGAAGCCCATAGAGGGCTACGGTGAAAAAGGAAATATCTTCCGTTCAAAACTGGAAAGAAGCTTTCTGAGAAACTGCTCTCTGTTCTGTTAATTCATCTCACCGAGTTACATCTTTCCCTTCAAGAAGCCTTTCGCTAAGGCTGTTTTTATGGTATTCGCAAATTGATATTTGGAAGCCCATAGAGGGCTAGGGTGAAAAAGGAAATATCTTCTGTTCAAAACTGGAAAGAAGCTTTCTGAGACACTGCTCTGTGTTCTGTTAATTCATCTCACAGAGTTACATCTTTCCCTTCAAGAAGCCTTTCGCTGAGGCTGTTCTTGTGGAATTGGCAAAGGGATATTTGGAATCCCATAGAGGGCTATGGTGATAAAGGAAATATCTTCCGTACAAAACTGGAAAGAAGCTTTCTGAGAAACTGCTCTGCGTGCTGTTAACTCATCTCACAGAGTTACATCTTTCCCTTCAAGAAGCCTTTCGCTAAGGCTGTTCTTGTGGAATTGGCAAAGAGATATATGGAATCCCATAGAGGGCTATGGTGAAAAAGGAAATATCTTCCGTACAAAACCGGAAAGAAGCTTTCTGAGAAACTGCTCTGTGTTCTGTTAATTCATATCACAGAGTTACACCTTTCCCTTCAAGAAGCCTTTCGCTAAGGCTGTTCTTGTGGAATTGGCAAAGGGATATTTGCAAGCCCATAGAGGGCTATGGTGAAAAAGGAAATATCTTCCGTTCAAAACTGGAAAGAAGCTTTCTGAGAAACTGCTGTGTGTTCTCTTAATTCATCTCACAGAGTTACATCTTTCCCTTCCAAAAGACTTTCGCTAAGGCTGTTATTGTGGAATTGGCAAAGGGATATTTGGAAGCCCATAGAGGGCTATGGTGAAAAAGGAAATATCTTCCGTTCAAAACTGTAAAGAAGCTTTCTGAGAAACTGCTCTGTGTTCTGTTAATTCATCTCACAGAGTTATATCTTTCCCTTCAAGAAGCCTTTCGCTAAGGCTGTTCTTGTGGAATTGGCAAAGGGATATTTGGAAGCCCATAGAGGGCTATGGTGAAAAAGGAAATATCTTCCATTCAAAACTGGAAAGAAGCTTTCTGAGAAACTGCTCTGTGTTCTGTTAATTCATCTCACAGAGTTACATCTTTCCCTTCAAGAAGCCTTTCAGTAAGGCTGTTCTTGTGGAATTGGCAAAGGGATATTTGGAAGCCCATAGAGGGCTATGGTGAAAAAGGAAATATCTTCCGTTCAATACTGGAAAGAAGCTTTCTGAGAAACTGCTCTGTGTTCTGTTAATTCATCTCACAGAGTTACATCTTTCCCTTCAAGAAGCCTTTCGCTAAGGCTGTTCTTGTGGAATTGGCAAAGGGATATTTGGAAGCCCATAGAGGGCTATGGTGATAAAGGAAATATCTTCCGTTCAAAACTGGAAAGAAGCATTCTGAGAAACTGCTCTGGGTTCTGTTAATTCATCTCACAGAGTTACATCTTTCCCTTCAAGAAGCCTTTCGCTAAGGCTGTTCTTGTGGAATTGGCAAAGGATTATTTGGAAGCCCTTTGAGGGCTATGGTGAAAAAGGAAATATCTTCCGTTCAAAACTGGAAAGAAGCTTTCTGAGAAACTGCTCTGTGTTCTGTTAATTCATCTCACAGAATTACATCTTTCCCTTCAAGAAGCCTTTCGCTGAGTCTGTTCTCGTGGAATTGGCAAAGGGATATTTGGAAGCCCATAGAGGGCTATGGTGATAAAGGAAATATCTTCCGTTCAAAACTGGAAAGAAGCATTCTGAGAAACTGCTCTGGGTTCTGTTAATTCATCTCACAGAGTTACATCTTTCCCTTCAAGAAGCCTTTCGCTAAGGCTGTTCTTGTGGAATTGGCAAAGGATTATTTGGAAGCCCTTTGAGGGCTATGGTGAAAAAGGAAATATCTTCCGTTCAAAACTGGAAAGAAGCTTTCTGAGAAACTGCTCTGTGTTCTGTTAATTCATCTCACAGAATTACATCTTTCCCTTCAAGAAGCCTTTCGCTGAGTCTGTTCTCGTGGAATTGGCAAAGGGATATTTGGAAACCCATAGAGGGCTATGGTGAAAAAGGAAATATCTTCCGTTCAAAACTGGAAAGAAGCTTTCTGAGAAACTGCTCTGTGTTCTGTTAATTCATCTCACAGAGTTACATCTTTCCCTTCAAGAAGCCTTTCGCTAAGGCTGTTGTTGTAGAATTACAAAGGGATATTTGGAAGCCCATAGAGGGCTACAGTGAAAAAGAAAATATCTTCCGTTCAAAACTGGAAAGAAGCTTTCTGAGAAACTGCTCTGTTTTCTGTTAATTCATCTCACAGAGTTACATCTTTCCCTTCAAGAAGCCTTTCGCTGAGGCTGTTCTTGTGGAATTGGCAAAGGGATATTTGGAAGCCCATAGAGGGCTATGGTGAAAAAGGAAATATCTTCCGTTCAAAACTGGAAAGAAACTTTCTGAGAAACTGCTCTGTGTTCTGTTAATTCATCTCACAGAGTTACATCTTTCCCTTCAAGAAGCCTTTCGGTGAGTCTGTTCTCGTGGAATTGGCAAAGTGATATTTGGAAGCCCATAGAGGGCTATGGTGAAAAAGGAAATATCTTCCGTTCAAAACTGGAAAGAAGCTTTCTGAGAAACTGCTCTGTGTTCTGTTAATTCATCTCACAGAGTTACATCTTTCCCTTCAAGCAGCCTTTCGCTGAGGCTGTTCTTGTGGAATTGGCAAAGGGATATTTGGAAGCCCATAGAGGACTATGGTGAGAAAGGAAATATCTTCCGTTCAAAACTGGAAAGAAGCTTTCTGAGAAACTGCTCTGTGTTCTGTTAATTCATCTCACAGAGTTACATCTTTCCCTTCAAGAAGCCTTTCGCTGAGGCTGTTCTTGTGGAATTGGCAAAGGGATATTTGGAAGCCCATAGAGGGCTATGGTGAAAAAGGAAATATCTTCCGTTCAAAACTGGAAAGAAGCATTCTCAGAAACTGCTCTGTGTTCTGTTAATTCATCTCACAGAGTTACATCTTTCCCTTCAAGAAGCCTTTCGGTGAGTCTGTTCTTGTGGAATTGGCAAAGGGATATTTGGAAGCCCATAGAGGGCTATGGTGAAAAAGGAAATATCTTCCGTTCAAAATTGGAAAGAAGCTTTCTGAGAAACTGCTCTGTGTTCTTTTAATTCATCTCACAGAGTTACATCCTTCCCTTCAAGAAGCCTTTCGCTGAGGCTGTTCTTGTGGAATTGGCAAAGGGATATTTGGAATCCCATAGAGGGCTATGGTGAAAAAGGAAATATCTTCCGTACAAAACTGGAAAGAAGCTTTCTGAGAAACTGCTCTGTGTTTTGTTAACTCATCTCACAGAGTTACATCTTTCCCTTCAAGAAGCCTTTCGCTAAGGCTGTTCTTGTGGAATTGGCAAAGGGATATTTGGAAGCCCATAGAGGGCTACGGTGAAAAAGGAAATATCTTCCGTTCAAAACTGGAAAGAAGCTTTCTGAGAAACTGCTCTGTGTTCTGTTAATTCATCTCACAGAGTTACATCTTTCCCTTCAAGAAGCCTTTCGGTGAGTCTGTTCTTGTGGAATTGGCAAAGTGATATTTGGAAGCCCATAGAGGGCTATGGTGAAAAAGGAAATTTCTTCCGTTCAAAACTGGAAAGAAGCTTTCTGAGAAACTGCTCTGTGTTCTCTTAATTCATCTCACAGAGCTACAGCTTTCCCTTCAAGAAGCCTTTCGCTATAGCTGTTCTTGTGTAATTGGCAAAGGGATATTAGGAAGCCCATAGAGGGCTATGGTGAAAAAGGAAATATCTTCCGTTCAAAACTGGAAAGAAGCTTTCTGCGAAACTGCTCTGTGTCCTGTTAATTCATCTCACAGTGTTACATCTTTCCCTTCAAGAAGCCTTTCGCTAAGGCTGTTCTTGTGGAATTGGCAAAGGGATATTTGGGAGCCCATAGAGGGCTATGGTGACAAAGGAAATATCTTCCGTTCAAAACTGGAAAGAAGCTTTCTGAGAAACTGCTCTGTGTTCTGTTAATTCATCTCGCATAGTTACATCTTCCCTTCAAGCAGCCTTTCCCTAAGGCTGTTCTTGTGGAATTGGCAAAGGGATATTTGGAGGCCTGTAGAGGGCAATGGTGAAAAAGGAAATATCTTCCGTTCAAAACAGGAAAGAAGCTTTCTGAGAAACTGCTCTGTGTTCTGTTAACTTATCTCACAGAGTTACATCTTTCCCTTCAAGAAGCCTTTCGCTAAGGCTGTTCTTGTGGTATTCGCAAAGGGATATTTGGAAGCCCATAGAGGGCTACGGTGAAAAAGGAAATATCTTCCGTTCAAAACTGGAAAGAAGCTTTCTGAGAAACTGCTCTCTGTTTTGTTAATTCATCTCACCGAGTTACATCTTTCCCTTCAAGAAGCCTTTCGCTAAGTCTGTTTTTATGGTATTCGCAAATTGATATTTGGAAGCCCATAGAGGGCTAGGGTGAAAAAGGAAATATCTTACGTTCAAAACTGGAAAGAAGCTTTCTGAGAAACTGCTCTGTGTTCTGTTAATTCATCTCACAGAGTTACATCTTTCCCTTCAAGAAGCCTTTCGCTGAGGCTGTTCTTGTGGAATTGGCAAAGGGATATTTGGAAGCCCATAGAGGGCTATGGTGAGAAAGGAAATTTCTTCCTTTCAAAACTGGAAAGAAGCTTTCTGAGAAACTGCTCTGTGTTCTGTTAATTCATCTCACAGAGTTACATCTTTCCCTTCAAGAAGCCTTTCGCTAAGGCTGTTCTTGTGGAATTGGCAAAGGGATATTTGGAAGCCCATAGAGGGCTATGGTGAAAAAGGAAATATCTTCCGTTCAAATCTGGAAAGAAGCTTTCTGAGAAACTGCTCTGTGTTCTGTTAATTCATCTCACAGAGTTACATCTTTCCCTTCAAGAAGCCTTTCACTAAGGCTGTTCTTGTGGTATACGCAAAGGGATATATGGAAGCCCATAGAGGGCTACGGTGAAAAAGGAAATATCTTCCGTTCAAAACTGGAAAGAAGCTTTCTGAGAAACTGCTCTGTGTTCTGTTAATTCATCTCACAGAGTTACATCTTTCCCTTCAAGCAGCCTTTCGCTGAGGCTGTTCTTGTGGAATTGGCAAAGGGATATTTGGAAGCCCATAGAGGGCTATGGTGAAAAAGGAAATATCTTCCGTTCAAAACTGGAAAGAAGCTTTCTGATAAACTGCTCTGTGTTCTGTTAATTCATCTCACAGAGTTACATCTTTCCCTTCAAGAAGCCTTTCGCTGAGGCTGTTCTTGTGGAATTGGCAAAGGGATATTTGGAAGCCCATAGAGGGCTATGGTGAAAAAGGAAATATCTTCCGTTCAAAACTGGAAAGAAGCTTTCTGAGAAACTGCTCTGTGTTCTGTTAATTCATCTCACAGAGTTACATCTTTCCCTTCAAGAAGCCTTTCGCTGAGGCTGTTCTTGTGGAATTGGCAAAGGGATATTTGGAATCCCATAGAGGGCTATGGTGAAAAAGGAAATATCTTCCGTACAAAACTGGAAAGAAGCTTTCTGAGAAACTGCTCTGCGTGCTGTTAACTCATCTCACAGAGTTACATCTTTCCCTTCAAGAAGCCTTTCGCTAAGGCTGTTCTTGTGGAATTGGCAAAGAGATATTTGGAATCCCATAGAGGGCTATGGTGAAAAAGGAAATATCTTCCGTACAAAACCGGAAAGAAGCTTTCTGAGAAACTGCTCTGTGTTCTGTTAATTCATATCACAGAGTTACATCTTTCCCTTCAAGAAGCCTTTCGCTAAGGCTGTTCTTGTGGAATTGGCAAAGGGATATTTGGAAGCCCATAGAGGGCTATGGTGAAAAAGGAAATATCTTCCGTTCAAAACTGGAAAGAAGCTTTCTGAGAAACTGCTCTGTGTTCTGTTAATTCATCTCACAGAGTTACATCTTTCCCTTCAAGCAGCCTTTCGCTGAGGCTGTTCTTGTGGAATTGGCAAAGGGATATTTGGAAGCCCATAGAGGGCTATGGTGAAAAAGGAAATATCTTCCGTTCAAAACTGGAAAGAAGCTTTCTCAGAAACTGCTCTGTGTTCTGTTAATTCATCTCACAGAGTTACATCTTTCCCTTCAAGAAGCCTTTCGGTGAGTCTGTTCTTGTGGAATTGGCAAAGGGATATTTGGAAGCCCATAGAGGGCTATGGTGAAAAAGGAAATATCTTCCGTTCAAAATTGGAAAGAAGCTTTCTGAGAAACTGCTCTGTGTTCTGTTAATTCATCTCACAGAGTTACATCCTTCCCTTCAAGAAGCCTTTCGCTGAGGCTGTTCTTGTGGAATTGGCAAAGGGATATTTGGAATCCCATAGAGGGCTATGGTGAAAAAGGAAATATCTTCCGTACAAAACTGGAAAGAAGCTTTCTGAGAAACTGCTCTGCGTGCTGTTAACTCATCTCACAGAGTTACATCTTTCCCTTCAAGAAGCCTTTCGCTAAGGCTGTTCTTGTGGAATTGTCAAAGAGATATTTGGAAGCCCTTAAAGGGCTATGGTGAAAAAGGAAATATCTTCCGTTCAAAACTGGAAAGAAGCTTTCTGAGAAACTGCTCTGTGATCTGTTAATTCATGTCACAGAGTTACACCTTTCCCTTCAAGAAGCCTTTCGCTAAGGCTGTTCTTGTGGAATTGGCAAAGTGATATTTGCAAGCCCATAGAGGGCTATGGTGAAAAAGGAAATATCTTCCGTTCAAAACTGGAAAGAAGCTTTCTGAGAAACTGCTCTGTGTTCTGTTAATTCATCTCACAGAGTTACATCTTTCCTTTCAGGAAGCATTTCGCTAAGGCTGTTGTTGTGGAATTGCAAAGGGATATTTGGAAGCCCATAGAGGACTATGGTGAAAAAGGAATATCTTCCGTCCAAAACTGGAAAGAAGCTTTCTGAGAAACTGCTCTGTGTTCTGTTAATTCATCTCACAGAGTTACATCTTTTCCTTCAAGAAGCCTTTCGCTAAGGCTGTTCTTGTGGAATTGGAAAATGGATATTTGGAAGCCCATAGAGGGCTACGGTGATAAAGGAAATATCTTCCGTTCAAAACTGGAAAGAAGCTTTCTGAGAAACTGCTCTGTGTTCTGTTAATTCATCTCACAGAGTTACATCTTTCCCTTCAAGAAGCCTTTCGCTAAGGCTGTTCTTGTGGAATTGGCAAAGGGATATTTGGAAGCCCATAGAGGGCTATGGTGAGAAAGGAAATTTCTTCCGTTCAAAACTGGAAAGAAGCTTTCTGAGAAACTGCTCTGTGTTCTGTTAATTCATCTCACAGAGTTAAATCTTTCCCTTCAAGAAGCCTTTCGCTAAGGCTGTTCTTGTGGAATTGGCAAAGGGATATTTGGAAGCCCATAGAGGGCTATGGTGAAAAAGGAAATATCTTCCGTTCAAAACTGGAAAGAAGCTTTCTGAGAACCTGCTCCGTGTTCTGTTAATTCATTTCACAGAGTTACATCTTTCCCTTCAAGAAGCCTTTCGCTAAAGCTGTTCTTGTGGAATTGGCAAAGGGTAGTTGGAAGCCCGTAGAGGGATATGGCGAAAAAGGAAATATCTTCCGTTCAAAACTGGAAAGAAGCTTTCTGAGAAACTGCTCTGTGTTCTGTTAATTCACCTCACAGAATTACATATTTCCCTTCAAGAAGCCTTTCGCTAAGGCTGTTTTGTGGAACTGGCAAAGGGATATTTGAAAGCCCATAGAGGGCTACGGTGAAAAAGGAAATATCTTCCGTTCAAAACTGGAAAGAAGCTTTCTGAGAAACTCCTCTCTGTTCTGTTAATTCATCTCACGGAGTTACATCTTTCCCTTCAAGAAGCCTTTCGCTAAGGCTGTTTTTATGGTATTCGCAAATTGATATTTGGAAGCCCATAGAGGGCTAGGGTGAAAAAGGAAATATCTTCCGTTCAAAACTGGAAAGAAGCTTTCTGAGAAACTGCTCTGTGTTCTGTTAATTCATCTCACAGAGTTACATCTTTCCCTTCAAGAAGCCTTTCGCTAAGGCTGTTCTTGTGGAATTGGCAAAGGGATATTTGGAAGCCCATAGAGGGCTATGGTGAAAAAGGAAATATCTTCCGTTCAAATCTGGAAAGAAGCTTTCTGAGAAACTGCTCTGTGTTCTGTTAATTCATCTCACAGAGTGACATCTTTCCCTTCAAGAAGCCTTTCACTAAGGCTGTTCTTGTGGTATTCGCAAAGGGATATATGGAAGCCCATAGAGGGCTACGGTGAAAAAGGAAATATCTTCCGTTCAAAACTGGAAAGAAGATTTCTGAGAAACTGCTCTGTGTTCTGTTAATTCATCTCACAGAGTTACATCTTTCCCTTCAAGAAGCCATTCGCTAAGGCTGTTCTTGTGGAATTGGCAAAGGGATATTTGGAAGCCCATAGAGGGCTACGGAGAAAAAGGAAATATCTTCCGTTCAAAACTGGAAAGAAGCTTTCTGAGAAACTGCTCTGTGTTCTGTTAATTCATCTCACAGAGTTACATCTTTCCCTTCAAGAAGCCTTTCGCTGAGGCTGTTCTTGTGGAATTGGCAAAGGGATATTTGGAAGCCCATAGAGGGCTATGGTGAAAAAGGAAATATCTTCCATTCAAAACTGGAAAGAAGCTTTCTGAGAAACTGCTCTATTTCTGTTAATTCATCTCACAGAGTTACATCTTTCCCTTCAAGAAGCCTTTCGGTGAGTCTTTTCTTGTGGAATTGGCAAAGGGATATTTGGAAGCCCATAGAGGGCTATGGTGAAAAAGGAAATATCTTCCGTTCAAAACTGTAAAGAAGCTTTCTGAGAAACTGCTCTGTGTTCTGTTAATTCATCTCACAGAGTTACATCTTTCCCTTCAAGAAGCCTTTCGCTGAGGCTGTTCTTGTGGAATTGGCAAAGGGATATTTGGAATCCCATAGAGGGCTATGGTGAAAAAGGAAATATCTTCCGTACAAAACTGGAAAGAAGCTTTCTGAGAAACTGCTCTGCGTGCTGTTAACTCATCTCACAGAGTTACATCTTTCCCTTCAAGAAGCCTTTCGCTAAGGCTGTTCTTGTGGAATTGGCAAAGGGATATTTGGAAGCCCATAGAGGGCTATGGTGAAAAAGGAAATATCTTCCATTCAAAACTGGAAAGAAGCTCTGAGAAACTGCTCTGTGTTCTGTTAATTCATCTCACAGAGTTACATCTTTCCCTTCAAGAAGCCTTTCGGTGAGTCTGTTCTTGTGGAATTGGCAAAGGGATATTTGGAAGCCCATAGAGGGCTATGGTGAAAAAGGAAATATCTTCCGTTCAAAACTGTAAAGAAGCTTTCTGAGAAACTGCTCTGTGTTCTGTTAATTCATCTCACAGAGTTACATCTTTCCCTTCAAGAAGCCTTTCGCTGAGGCTGTTCTTGTGGAATTGGCAAAGGGATATTTGGAATCCCATAGAGGGCTATGGTGAAAAAGGAAATATCTTCCGTACAAAACTGGAAAGAAGCTTTCTGAGAAACTGCTCTGCGTGCTGTTAACTCATCTCACAGAGTTACATCTTTCCCTTCAAGAAGCCTTTCGCTAAGGCTGTTCTTGTGGAATTGGCAAAGGGATATTTGGAAGCCCATAGAGGGCTATGGTGAAAAAGGAAATATCTTCCATTCAAAACTGGAAAGAAGCTCTGAGAAACTGCTCTGTGTTCTGTTAATTCATCTCACAGAGTTACATCTTTTCCTTCAAGAAGCCTTTCAGTAAGGCTGTTCTTGTGGAATTGGCAAAGGGATATTTGGAAGCCCATAGAGGGCTATGGTGAAAAAGGAAATATCTTCCGTTCAAAACTGGAAAGAAGCTTTCTGAGAAACTGCTCTGTGTTCTGTTAATTCATCTCACAGAGTTACATCTTTCCCTTCAAGAAGCCTTTCGCTGAGGCTGTTCTTGTGGAATTGGCAAAGGGATATTTGGAATCCCATAGAGGGCTATGGTGAAAAAGGAAATATCTTCCGTACAAAACTGGAAAGAAGCTTTCTGAGAAACTGCTCTGCGTGCTGTTAACTCATCTCACAGAGTTACATCTTTCCCTTCAAGAAGCCTTTCGCTAAGGCTGTTCTTGTGGAATTGGCAAAGGGATATTTGGAAGCCCATAGAGGGCTATGGTGAAAAAGGAAATATCTTCCATTCAAAACTGGAAAGAAGCTCTGAGAAACTGCTCTGTGTTCTGTTAATTCATCTCACAGAGTTACATCTTTTCCTTCAAGAAGCCTTTCAGTAAGGCTGTTCTTGTGGAATTGGCAAAGGGATATTTGGAAGCCCATAGAGGGCTATGGTGAAAAAGGAAATATCTTCCGTTCAAAACTGGAAAGAAGCTTTCTGAGAAACTGCTCTGTGTTCTGTTAATTCATCTCACAGAGTTACATCTTTCCCTTCAAGAAGCCTTTCGCTGAGGCTGTTCTTGTGGAATTGGCAAAGGGATATTTGGAATCCCATAGAGGGCTATGGTGAAAAAGGAAATATCTTCCGTACAAAACTGGAAAGAAGCTTTCTGAGAAACTGCTCTGCGTGCTGTTAACTCATCTCACAGAGTTACATCTTTCCCTTCAAGAAGCCTTTCGCTAAGGCTGTTCTTGTGGAATTGGCAAAGAGATATTTGGAATCCCATAGAGGGCTATGGTGAAAAAGGAAATATCTTCCGTACAAAACCGGAAAGAAGCTTTCTGAGAAACTGCTCTGTGTTCTGTTAATTCATATCACAGAGTTACATCTTTCCCTTCAAGAAGCCTTTCGCTAAGGCTGTTCTTGTGGAATTGGCAAAGGGATATTTGGAAGCCCATAGAGGGCTATGGTGAAAAAGGAAATATCTTCCGTTCAAAACTGGAAAGAAGCTTTCTGAGAAACTGCTCTGTGTTCTGTTAATTCATCTCACAGAGTTACATCTTTCCCTTCAAGCAGCCTTTCGCTGAGGCTGTTCTTGTGGAATTGGCAAAGGGATATTTGGAAGCCCATAGAGGGCTATGGTGAAAAAGGAAATATCTTCCGTTCAAAACTGGAAAGAAGCTTTCTCAGAAACTGCTCTGTGTTCTGTTAATTCATCTCACAGAGTTACATCTTTCCCTTCAAGAAGCCTTTCGGTGAGTCTGTTCTTGTGGAATTGGCAAAGGGATATTTGGAAGCCCATAGAGGGCTATGGTGAAAAAGGAAATATCTTCCGTTCAAAATTGGAAAGAAGCTTTCTGAGAAACTGCTCTGTGTTCTGTTAATTCATCTCACAGAGTTACATCCTTCCCTTCAAGAAGCCTTTCGCTGAGGCTGTTCTTGTGGAATTGGCAAAGGGATATTTGGAATCCCATAGAGGGCTATGGTGAAAAAGGAAATATCTTCCGTACAAAACTGGAAAGAAGCTTTCTGAGAAACTGCTCTGCGTGCTGTTAACTCATCTCACAGAGTTACATCTTTCCCTTCAAGAAGCCTTTCGCTAAGGCTGTTCTTGTGGAATTGTCAAAGAGATATTTGGAAGCCCTTAAAGGGCTATGGTGAAAAAGGAAATATCTTCCGTTCAAAACTGGAAAGAAGCTTTCTGAGAAACTGCTCTGTGATCTGTTAATTCATGTCACAGAGTTACACCTTTCCCTTCAAGAAGCCTTTCGCTAAGGCTGTTCTTGTGGAATTGGCAAAGTGATATTTGCAAGCCCATAGAGGGCTATGGTGAAAAAGGAAATATCTTCCGTTCAAAACTGGAAAGAAGCTTTCTGAGAAACTGCTCTGTGTTCTGTTAATTCATCTCACAGAGTTACATCTTTCCTTTCAGGAAGCATTTCGCTAAGGCTGTTGTTGTGGAATTGCAAAGGGATATTTGGAAGCCCATAGAGGACTATGGTGAAAAAGGAATATCTTCTGTCCAAAACTGGAAAGAAGCTTTCTGAGAAACTGCTCTGTGTTCTGTTAATTCATCTCACAGAGTTACATCTTTTCCTTCAAGAAGCCTTTCGCTAAGGCTGTTCTTGTGGAATTGGAAAATGGATATTTGGAAGCCCATAGAGGGCTACGGTGATAAAGGAAATATCTTCCGTTCAAAACTGGAAAGAAGCTTTCTGAGAAACTGCTCTGTGTTCTGTTAATTCATCTCACAGAGTTACATCTTTCCCTTCAAGAAGCCTTTCGCTAAGGCTGTTCTTGTGGAATTGGCAAAGGGATATTTGGAAGCCCATAGAGGGCTATGGTGAGAAAGGAAATTTCTTCCGTTCAAAACTGGAAACAAGCTTTTTGAGAAACTGCTCTGTGTTCTGTTAATTCATCTCACAGAGTTAAATCTTTCCCTTCAAGAAGCCTTTCGCTAAGGCTGTTCTTGTGGAATTGGCAAAGGGATATTTGGAAGCCCATAGAGGGCTATGGTGAAAAAGGAAATATCTTCCGTTCAAAACTGGAAAGAAGCTTTCTGAGAACCTGCTCCGTGTTCTGTTAATTCATTTCACAGAGTTACATCTTTCCCTTCAAGAAGCCTTTCGCTAAAGCTGTTCTTGTGGAATTGGCAAAGGGTAGTTGGAAGCCCGTAGAGGGCTATGGCGAAAAAGGAAATATCTTCCGTTCAAAACTGGAAAGAAGCTTTCTGAGAAACTGCTCTGTGTTCTGTTAATTCACCTCACAGAGTTACATCTTTCCCTTCAAGAAGCCTTTCGCTAAGGCTGTTCTTGTGGAATTGGCAAAGGGATATTTGGAAGCCCATAGAGGGCTATGGTGAAAAAGGAAATATCTTCCGTTCAAATCTGGAAAGAAGCTTTCTGAGAAACTGCTCTGTGTTCTGTTAATTCATCTCACAGAGTGACATCTTTCCCTTCAAGAAGCCTTTCACTAAGGCTGTTCTTGTGGTATTCGCAAAGGGATATATGGAAGCCCATAGAGGGCTACGGTGAAAAAGGAAATATCTTCCGTTCAAAACTGGAAAGAAGATTTCTGAGAAACTGCTCTGTGTTCTGTTAATTCATCTCACAGAGTTACATCTTTCCCTTCAAGAAGCCATTCGCTAAGGCTGTTCTTGTGGAATTGGCAAAGGGATATTTGGAAGCCCATAGAGGGCTACGGAGAAAAAGGAAATATCTTCCGTTCAAAACTGGAAAGAAGCTTTCTGAGAAACTGCTCTGTGTTCTGTTAATTCATCTCACAGAGTTACATCTTTCCCTTCAAGAAGCCTTTCGCTGAGGCTGTTCTTGTGGAATTTGCAAAGGGATATTTGGAAGCCCATAGAGGGCTATGGTGAAAAAGGAAATATCTTCCATTCAAAACTGGAAAGAAGCTTTCTGAGAAACTGCTCTATTTCTGTTAATTCATCTCACAGAGTTACATCTTTCCCTTTCAAGAAGCCTTTCGGTGAGTCTGTTCTTGTGGTATTGGCAAAGGGATATTTGGAAGCCCATAGAGGGCTATGGTGAAAAAGGAAATATCTTCCGTTCAAAACTGTAAAGAAGCTTTCTGAGAAACTGCTCTGTGTTCTGTTAATTCATCTCACAGAGTTACATCTTTCCCTTCAAGAAGCCTTTCGCTGAGGCTGTTCTTGTGGAATTGGCAAAGGGATATTTGGAATCCCATAGAGGGCTATGGTGAAAAAGGAAATATCTTCCGTACAAAACTGGAAAGAAGCTTTCTGAGAAACTGCTCTGCGTGCTGTTAACTCATCTCACAGAGTTACATCTTTCCCTTCAAGAAGCCTTTCGCTAAGGCTGTTCTTGTGGAATTGGCAAAGGGATATTTGGAAGCCCATAGAGGGCTATGGTGAAAAAGGAAATATCTTCCATTCAAAACTGGAAAGAAGCTCTGAGAAACTGCTCTGTGTTCTGTTAATTCATCTCACAGAGTTACATCTTTTCCTTCAAGAAGCCTTTCAGTAAGGCTGTTCTTGTGGAATTGGCAAAGGGATATTTGGAAGCCCATAGAGGGCTATGGTGAAAAAGGAAATATCTTCCGTTCAAAACTGGAAAGAAGCTTTCTGAGAAACTGCTCTGGGTTCTGTTAATTCATCTCACAGAGTTACATCTTTCCCTTCAAGAAGCCTTTCGCTAAGGCTGTTCTTGTGGAATTGGCAAAGGGATATTTGGAAGCCCATAGAGGGCTATGGTGAAAAAGGAAATATCTTCCGTTCAAAACTGGAAAGAAGCTTTCTGAGAAACTGCTCTGTGTTCTGTTAATTCATCTCACAGAGTTATATCTTTCCCTTCAAGAAGCCTTTCGCTAAGGCTGTTCTTGTGGAATTGGCAAAGGATTATTTGGAAGCCCTTTGAGGGCTATGGTGAAAAAGGAAATATCTTCCGTTCAAAACGGGAAAGAAGCTTTCTGAGAAACCGCTCTGTGTTCTGTTAATTCATCTCACAGAATTACATCTTTCCCTTCAAGAAGCCTTTCGGTGAGTCTGTTCTTGTGGAATTGGCAAAGGGATATTTGGAAGCCCATAGAGGGCTATGGTGAAAAAGGAAATATCTTCCGTTCAAAACTGGAAAGAAGCTTTCTGAGAAACTGCTCTGTGTTCTGATAATTCATCTCACAGAGTTACACCTTTCCCATCAAGAAGCCTTTCGCTAAGGCTGTTGTTGTGGAATTACAAAGGGATATTTGGAAGCCCATAGAGGGCTACGGTGAAAAAGGAAATATCTTCCGTTCAAAACTGGAAAGAAGCTTTCTGAGAAACTGCTCTGTGTTCTGTTAATTCATCTCATAGAGTTACATCTTTCCCTTCAAGAAGCCTTTCGCTAAGGCTGTTCTTGTGGAATTGGCAAAGGGATATTTGGAAGCCCATAGAGGGCTATGGTGAAAAAGGAAATATCTTCAGTTCAAAACTGGAAAGAAGCTTTCTGAGAAACTGCTCTGTGTTCTGTTAATTCATCTCACAGAGTTACATCTTTCCCTTCAAGAAGCCTTTCGCTAAGGCTGTTCTTGTGGAATTGGCAAAGGGATATTTGGAAGCCCATAGATGGCTATGGTGAAAAAGGAAATATCTTCCGTTCAAAACCGGAAAGAAGCTTTCTGAGAAACTGCTCTGTGTTCTGTTAATTCATCTCACAGAGTTACATCTTTCCCTTCAAGAAGCCTTTCGGTGAGTCTGTTCTTGTGGAATTGGCAAAGTGATATTTGGAAGCCCATAGAGGGCTATGGTGAAAAAGGAAATATCTTCCGTTCAAAACTGGAAAGAAGCTTTCTGCGAAACTGCTCTGTGTCCTGTTAATTCATCTCACAGTGTTACATCTTTCCCTTCAAGAAGCCTTTCGCTAAGGCTGTTCTTGTGGAATTGGCAAAGGGATATTTGGGAGCCCATAGAGGGCTATGGTGATAAAGGAAATATCTTCCGTTCAAAACTGGAAAGAAGCTTTCTGAGAAACTGCTCTGTGTTCTGTTAATTCATCTCACATAGTTACATCTTTCCCTTCAAGAAGCCTTTCGCTAAGGCTGTTCTTGTGGAATTGGCAAAGGGATATTTGGATGCCCATAGAGGGCTATGGTGAAAAAGGAAATATCTTCCGTTCAAATCTGGAAAGAAGCTTTCTGAGAAACTGCTCTGTGTTCTGTTAATTCATCTCACTGAGTTACATCTTTCCCTTCAAGAAGCCTTTCACTAAGGCTGTTCTTGTGGAATTGGCAAAGGGATATTTGGAAGCCCATAGAGGGCTATGGTGAAAAAGGAATTATCTTCCGTTCAAAACTGGAAAGAAGCTTTCTGAGAAACTGCTCTATGTTCTGTTAATTCATCTCACAGTGTTATATCTTTCCCTTCAAGAAGCCTTTCGCTAAGGCTGTTCTTGTGGAATTGGCAAAGTGATATTTGGAAGCCCATAGAGGGCTATGGTGAAAAAGGAAATATCTTCCGTTCAAAACTGGAAAGAAGCTTTCTGAGAAACTGCTCTGTGTTCTGTTAATTCATCTCACAGAGTTACACCTTTCCCTTCAAGAAGCCTTTCGCTAAGGCTGTTCTTGTGGAATTGGCAAAGGGATATTTGGAAGCCCATAGATGGCTACGGTGAAAAAGGAAATATCTTCCGTTCAAAACTGGAAAGAAGCTTTTGAGAAACTGCTCTGTGTTCTGTTAATTCACCTCACAGAATTACATATTTCCCTTCAAGAAGCCTTTCGCTAAGGCTGTTTTGTGGAACTGGCAAAGGGATATTTGAAAGCCCATAGAGGGCTATGGTGAAAAAGGAAATATCTTCCGTTCAAAACTGGAAAGAAGCTTTCTGAGAAACTCCTCTCTGTTCTGTTAATTCATCTCACCGAGTTACATCTTTCCCTTCAAGAAGCCTTTCGCTAAGGCTGTTCTTGTGGAATTGGCAAAGGATTATTTGGAAGCCCTTTGAGGGCTATGGTGAAAAAGGAAATATCTTCCGTTCAAAACTGGAAAGAAGCTTTCTGAGAAACCGCTCTGTGTTCTGTTAATTCATCTCACAGAATTACATCTTTCCCTTCAAGAAGCCTTTCGCTGAGTCTGTTCTTGTGGAATTGGCAAAGGGATATTTGGAAGCCCATAGAGGGCTATGGTGAAAAAGGAAATATCTTCCGTTCAAAACTGGAAAGAAGCTTTCTGAGAAACTGCTCTGTGTTCTGTTAATTCATCTCACAGAGTTACACCTTTCCCATCAAGAAGCCTTTCGCTAAGGCTGTTGTTGTGGAATTACAAAGGGATATTTGGAAGCCCCTAGAGGGCTACGGTGAAAAAGGAAATATCTTCCGTTCAAAACTGGAAAGAAGCTTTCTGAGAAACTGCTCTGTGTTCTGTTAATTCATCTCACAGAGTTACATCTTTCCCTTCAAGAAGCCTTTCGCTAAGGCTGTTCTTGTGGAATTGGCAAAGGGATATTTGGAAGCCCATAGAGGGCTATGGTGAAAAAGGAAATATCTTCAGTTCAAAACTGGAAAGAAGCTTTCTGAGAAACTGCTCTGTGTTCTGTTAATTCATCTCACAGAGTTACATCTTTCCCTTCAAGAAGCCTTTCGCTTAGTCTGTTCTTGTGGAATTGGCAAAGGGATATTTGGAAGCCCATAGAGGGCTATGGTGAAAAAGGAAATATCTTCCGTTCAAAACTGGAAAGAAGCTTTCTGAGAAACTGCTCTGTGTTCTATTAATTCATCCACAGAGTTACATCTTTCCTTTCAGGAAGCATTTCGCTAAGGCTGTTGTTGTGGAATTGCAAAGGGATATTTGGAAGCCCATAGAGGACTATGGTGAAAAAGGAATATCTTCCGTTCAAAACTGGAAAGAAGCTTTCTGAGAAACTGCTCTGTGTTCTGTTAATTCATCTCACAGAGTTACATCTTTCCCTTCAAGAAGCCTTTCGCTAAGGCTGTTCTTGTGGAATTGGAAAATGGATATTTGGAAGCCCATAGAGGGCTACGGTGATAAAGGAAATATCTTCCGTTCAAAACTGGAAAGAAGCTTTCTGAGAAACTGCTCTGTGTTCTGTTAATTCATCTCACAGAGTTACATCTTTCCCTTCAAGAAGCCTTTCGCTAAGGCTGTTCTTGTGGAATTGGCAAAGGGATATTTGGAAGCCCATAGAGGGCTATGGTGAGAAAGGAAATTTCTTCCGTTCAAAACTGGAAAGAAGCTTTCTGAGAAACTGCTCTGTGTTCTGTTAATTCATCTCACAGAGTTAAATCTTTCCCTTCAAGAAGCCTTTCGCTAAGGCTGTTCTTGTGGAATTGGCAAAGGGATATTTGGAAGCCCATAGAGGGCTATGGTGAAAAAGGAAATATCTTCCGTTCAAAACTGGAAAGAAGCTTTCTGAGAACCTTCTCCGTGTTCTGTTAATTCATTTCACAGAGTTACATCTTTCCCTTCAAGAAGCCTTTCGCTAAAGCTGTTCTTGTGGAATTGGCAAAGGGTAGTTGGAAGCCCATAGAGGGCTATGGTGAAAAAGGAAATATCTCCCGTTCAAAACTGGAAAGAAGCTTTCTGAGAAACTGCTCTGTGTTCTGTTAATTCACCTCACAGAATTACATATTTCCCTTCAAGAAGCCTTTCGCTAAGGCTGTTTTGTGGAACTGGCAAAGGGATATTTGAAAGCCCATAGAGGGCTATGGTGAAAAAGGAAATATCTTCCGTTCAAAACTGGAAAGAAGCTTTCTGAGAAACTCCTCTCTGTTCTGTTAATTCATCTCACGGAGTTACATCTTTCCCTTCAAGAAGCCTTTCGCTAAGGCTGTTTTTATGGTATTCGCAAATTGATATTTGGAAGCCCATAGAGGGCTAGGGTGAAAAAGGAAATATCTTCCGTTCAAAACTGGAAAGAAGCTTTCTGAGAAACTGCTCTGTGTTCTGTTAATTCATCTCACAGAGTTACATCTTTCCCTTCAAGAAGCCTTTCGCTAAGGCTGTTCTTGTGGAATTGGCAAAGGGATATTTGGAAGCTCATAGAGGGCTATGGTGAAAAAGGAAATATCTTCCGTTCAAATCTGGAAAGAAGCTTTCTGAGAAACTGCTCTGTGTTCTGTTAATTCATCTCACAGAGTGACATCTTTCCCTTCAAGAAGCCTTTCACTAAGGCTGTTCTTGTGGTATTCGCAAAGGGATATATGGAAGCCCATAGAGGGCTACGGTGAAAAAGGAAATATCTTCCGTTCAAAACTGGAAAGAAGATTTCTGAGAAACTGCTCTGTGTTCTGTTAATTCATCTCACAGAGTTACATCTTTCCCTTCAAGAAGCCATTCGCTAAGGCTGTTCTTGTGGAATTGGCAAAGGGATATTTGGAAGCCCATAGAGGGCTACGGAGAAAAAGGAAATATCTTCCGTTCAAAACTGTAAAGAAGCTTTCTGAGAAACTGCTCTGTGTTCTGTTAATTCATCTCACAGAGTTACATCTTTCCCTTCAAGAAGCCTTTCGCTAAGGCTGTTCTTGTGGAATTGGCAAAGGGATATTTGGAAGCCCATAGAGGGCTATGGTGAGAAAGGAAATATCTTACGTTCAAAACTGGAAAGAAGCTTTCTGAGAATCTGCTCTGTGTTCTGTTAATTCATCTCACAGAGTTACATCTTTCCCTTCAAGAAGCCTTTCGCTGAGGCTGTTCTTGTGGAATTGGCAAAGGGATATTTGGAAGCCCATAGAGGGCTATGGTGAAAAAGGAAATATCTTCCGTTCAAAACTGGAAAGAAGCTTTCTGAGAAACTGCTCTATTTCTGTTAATTCATCTCACAGAGTTACATCTTTCCCTTCAAGAAGCCTTTCGGTGAGTCGGTTCTTGTGGAATTGGCAAAGGGATATTTGGAAGCCCATAGAGGGCTATGGTGAAAAAGGAAATATCTTCCGTTCAAAACTGTAAAGAAGCTTTCTGAGAAACTGCTCTGTGTTCTGTTAATTCATCTCACAGAGTTACATCTTTCCCTTCAAGAAGCCTTTCGCTGAGGCTGTTCTTGTGGAATTGGCAAAGGGATATTTGGAATCCCATAGAGGGCTATGGTGAAAAAGGAAATATCTTCCGTACAAAACTGGAAAGAAGCTTTCTGAGAAACTGCTCTGTGTTCTCTTAATTCATCTCACAGAGTTACATCTTTCCCTTCCAAAAGACTTTCGCTAAGGCTGTTCTTGTGGAATTGGCAAAGGGATATTTGGAAGCCCATAGAGGGCTATGGTGAAAAAGGAAATATCTTCCGTTCAAAACTGTAAAGAAGCTTTCTGAGAAACTGCTCTGTGTTCTGTTAATTCATCTCACAGAGTTACATCTTTCCCTTCAAGAAGCCTTTCGCTAAGGCTGTTCTTGTGGAATTGGCAAAGGGATATTTGGAAGCCCATAGAGGGCTATGGTGAAAAAGGAAATATCTTCCATTCAAAACTGGAAAGAAGCTCTGAGAAACGGCTCTGTGTTCTGTTAATTCATCTCACAGAGTTACATCTTTTCCTTCAAGAAGCCTTTCAGTAAGGCTGTTCTTGTGGAATTGGCAAAGGGATATTTGGAAGCCCATAGAGGGCTATGGTGAAAAAGGAAATATCTTCCGTTCAAAACTGGAAAGAAGCTTTCTGAGAAAATGCTCTGGGTTCTGTTAATTCATCTCACAGAGTTACATCTTTCCCTTCAAGAAGCCTTTCGCTAAGGCTGTTCTTGTGGAATTGGCAAAGGGATATTTGGAAGCCCATAGAGGGCTATGGTGAAAAAGGAAATATCTTCCGTTCAAAACTGGAAAGAAGCTTTCTGAGAAACTGCTCTGTTTTCTGTTAATTCATCTCAAAGAGTTACATCTTTCCCTTCAAGAAGCCTTTCGCTAAGGCTGTTTTTATGGTATTCGCAAATTGATATTTGGAAGCCCATAGAGGGCTAGGGTGAAAAAGGAAATATCTTCCGTTCAAAACTGGAAAGAAGCTTTCTGAGAAACTGCTCTGTGTTCTGTTAATTCATCTCACAGAGTTACATCTTTCCCTTCAAGAAGCCTTTCGCTAAGGCTGTTCTTGTGGAATTGGCAAAGGGATATTTGGAAGCCCATAGAGGGCTATGGTGAAAAAGGAAATGTCTTCCGTTCAAATCTGGAAAGAAGCTTTCTGAGAAACTGCTCTGTGTTCTGTTAATTCATCTCACAGAGTGACATCTTTCCCTTCAAGAAGCCTTTCACTAAGGCTGTTCTTGTGGTATTCGCAAAGGGATATATGGAAGCCCATAGAGGGCTACGGTGAAAAAGGAAATATCTTCCGTTCAAAACTGGAAAGAAGATTTCTGAGAAACTGCTCTGTGTTCTGTTAATTCATCTCACAGAGTTACATCTTTCCCTTCAAGAAGCCATTCGCTAAGGCTGTTCTTGTGGAATTGGCAAAGGGATATTTGGAAGCCAATAGAGGGCTACGGAGAAAAAGGAAATATCTTCCGTTCAAAACTGGAAAGAAGCTTTCTGAGAAACTGCTCTGTGTTCTGTTAATTCATCTCACAGAGTTACATCTTTCCCTTCAAGAAGCCTTTCGCTAAGGCTGTTCTTGTGGAATTGGCAAAGGGATATTTGGAAGCCCATAGAGGGCTATGGTGAGAAAGGAAATATCTTCCGTTCAAAACTGGAAAGAAGCTTTCTGAGAATCTGCTCTGTGTTCTGTTAATTCATCTCACAGAGTTACATCTTTCCCTTCAAGAAGCCTTTCGCTGAGGCTGTTATTGTGGAATTGGCAAAGGGATATTTGGAAGCCCATAGAGGGCTATGGTGAAAAAGGAAATATCTTCCGTTCAAAACTGGAAAGAAGCTTTCTGAGAAACTGCTCTGTGTTCTGTTAATTCATCTCACAGAGTTACATCTTTCCCTTCAAGAAGCCTTTCGGTGAGTCTGTTCTTGTGGAATTGGCAAAGTGATTTTTGGAAGCCCATAGAGGGCTATGGTGAAAAAGGAAATATCTTCCGTTCAAAACTGGAAAGAAGCTTTCTGAGAAACTGCTCTGCGTGCTGTTAACTCATCTCACAGAGTTACATCTTTCCCTTCAAGAAGCCTTTCGCTAAGGCTGTTCTTGTGGAATTGGCAAAGAGATATTTGGAAGCCCTTAAAGGGCTATGGTGAAAAAGGAAATATCTTCCGTACAAAACTGGAAAGAAGCTTTCTGAGAAACTGCTCTGTGTTCTGTTAATTCATGTCACAGAGTTACACCTTTCCCTTCAAGAAGCCTTTCGCTAAGGCTGTTCTTGTGGAATTGGCAAAGTGATATTTGCAAGCCCATAGAGGGCTATGGTGAAAAAGGAAATATCTTCCGTTCAAAACTGGAAAGAAGCTTTCTGAGAAACTGCTCTGTGTTCTCTTAATTCATCTCACAGAGTTACATCTTTCCCTTCCAAAAGACTTTCGCTAAGGCTGTTCTTGTGGAATTGGCAAACGGATATTTGGAAGCCCATAGAGGGCTATGGTGAAAAAGGAAATATCTTCCGTTCAAAACTGTAAAGAAGCTTTCTGAGAAACTGCTCTGTGTTCTGTTAATTCATCTCACAGAGTTACATCTTTCCCTTCAAGAAGCCTTTCGCTAAGTCTGTTCTTGTGGAATTGGCAAAGGGATATTTGGAAGCCCATAGAGGGCTATGGTGAAAAAGGAAATATCTTCCATTCAAAACTGGAAAGAAGCTCTGAGAAACTGCTCTGTGTTCTGTTAATTCATCTCACAGAGTTACATCTTTCCCTTCAAGAAGCCTTTCAGTAAGGCTGTTCTTGTGGAATTGGCAAAGGGATATTTGGAAGCCCATAGAGGGCTATGGTGAAAAAGGAAATATCTTCCGTTCAAAACTGGAAAGAAGCTTTCTGAGAAACTGCTCTGTGTTCTGTTAATTCATCTCACAGAGTTACATCTTTCCCTTCAAGAAGCCTTTCCCTAAGGCTGTTCTTGTGGAATTGGCAAAGGGATATTTGGAAGCCCATAGAGGGCTATGGTGAGAAAGGAAATATCTTCCGTTCAAAACTGGAAAGAAGCTTTCTGAGAAACTGCTCTGTGTTCTGTTAATTCATCTCACAGAGTTATATCTTTCCCTTCAAGAAGCCTTTCGCTGAGGCTGTTCTTGTGGAAATGGCAAAGGGATATTTGGAAGCCCATAGAGGGCTATGGTGAAAAAGGAAATATCTTCCGTTCAAAACTGGAAAGAAGCTTTCTGAGAAACTGCTCTGTGTTCTGTTAATTCATCTCACAGAGTTACATCTTTCCCTTCAAGAAGCCTTTCGCTAAGGCTGTTCTTGTGGAATTGGCAAAGGATTATTTGGAAGCCCTTTGAGGGCTATGGTGAAAAAGGAAATATCTTTCGTTCAAAACTGGAAAGAAGCTTTCTGAGAAACTGCTCTGCGTTCTGTTAATTCATCTCACAGAATTACATCTTTCCCTTCAAGAAGCCTTTCGCTGAGTCTGTTCTTGTGGAATTGGCAAAGGGATATTTGGAAGCCCATAGAGGGCTATGGTGAAAAAGGAAATATCTTCCGTTCAAAAGTGGAAAGAAGCTTTCTGAGAAACTGCTCTGTGTTCTGTTAATTCATCTCACAGAGTTACATCTTTCCCTTCAAGAAGCCTTTCGCTAAGGCTGTTGTTGTGGAATTACAAAGGGATATTTGGAAGCCCATAGAGGGCTACGGTGAAAAAGGAAATATCTTCCGTTCAAAACTGGAAAGAAGCTTTCTGAGAAACTGCTCTGTTTTCTGTTAATTCATCTCACAGAGTTACATCTTTCCCTTCAAGAAGCCTTTCGCTGAGGCTGTTCTTGTGGAATTGGCAAAGTTATATTTGGAAGCCCATAGAGGGCTATGGTGAAAAAGGAAATATCTTCCGTTCAAAACTGGAAAGAAGCTTTCTGAGAAACTGCTCTGTGTTCTGTTAATTCATCTCACAGAGTTACATCTTTCCCTTCAAGCAGCCTTTCGCTGAGGCTGTTCTTGTGGAATTGGCAAAGGGATATTTGGAAGCCCATAGAGGGCTATGGTGAGAAAGGAAATATCTTCCGTTCAAAACTGGAAAGAAGCTGTCTGAGAAACTGCTCTGTGTTCTGTTAATTCATCTCACAGAGTTACATCTTTCCCTTCAAGAAGCCTTTCGCTGAGGCTGTTGTTGTGGAATTGGCAAAGGGATATTTGGAAGCCCATAGAGGGCTATGGTGAAAAAGGAAATATCTTCCGTTCAAAACTTGAAAGAAGATTTCTGAGAAACTGCTCTGTGTTCTGTTAATTCATCTCACAGAGTTACATCTTTCCCTTCCAGAAGCCTTTCGCTGAGGCTGTTCTTGTGGAATTGGCAAAGGGATATTTGGAAGCCCATGGAGGGCTATGTTGAAAAGGGAAATATCTTGCGTTGAAAACTGGAAAGAAGCTTTCTGAGAAACTGCTATGTGTTCTGTTAATTCATCTCACAGAGTTATATCTTTCCCTTCAAGAAGCCTTTCGCTAAGGCTGTTCTTGTGGAATTGGCAAAGGGATATTTGGAAGCCCATAGAGGGCTATGTTGAGAAAGGAAATATCTTCCGTTCAAACTGTAAGGAAGCTTTCTGACAAACTGCTCTGTGTTCTGTTAATTCATCTCACAGAGTTACATCTTTCCCTTCAAGAAGCCTTTCGCTAAGGCTGTTCTTGTGGAATTGGCAAAGGGATATTTGGAAGCCCATAGAGGGCTATGGTGAAAAAGGAAATATCTTCCGTTCAAAACTGGAAAGAAGCTTTCTGAGAAACTGCTCTGTGTTCTGTTAATTCATCTCACAGAGTCACATCTTTCCCTTCCAAAAGACTTTCGCTAAGGCTGTTCTTGTGGAATTGGCAAAGGGATATTTGGAAGCCCATAGAGGGCTATGGTGAAAAAGGAAATATCTTCCGTTCAAAACTGTAAAGAAGCTTTGTGAGAAACTGCTCTGTGTTCTGTTAATTCATCTCACAGTGTTACATCTTTCCCTTCAAGAAGCCTTTCGCTAAGGCTGTTCTTGTGGAATTGGCAAAGGGATATTTGGAAGCCCATAGAGGGCTATGGTGAAAAAGGAAATATCTTCCATTCAAAACTGGAAAGAAGCTTTCTGAGAAACTGCTCTGTGTTCTGTTAATTCATCTCACAGAGTTACATCTTTCCCTTCAAGAAGCCTTTCGCTAAGGCTGTTCTTGTGGAATTGGCAAAGGGATATTTGGAAGCCCATAGATGGCTATGGTGAAAAAGGAAATATCTTCCGTTCAAAACCGGAAAGAAGCTTTCGGAGAAACTGTTCTGTGTTCTCTTAATTCATCTCACAGGGCTACATCTTTCCCTTCAAGAAGCCTTTCGCTATAGCTGTTCTTGTGGAATTGGCAAAGGGATATTAGGAAGCCCATAGAGGGCTATGGTGAAAAAGGAAATATCTTCCGTTCAAAACTGGAAAGAAGCTTTCTGCGAAACTGCTCTGTGTCCTGTTAATTCATCTCACAGTGTTACATCTTTCCCTTCAAGAAGCCTTTCGCTAAGGCTGTTCTTGTGGAATTGGCAAAGGGATATTTGGGAGCCCATAGAGGGCTATGGTGATAAAGGAAATATCTTCCGTTCAAAACTGGAAAGAAGCTTTCTGAGAAACTGCTCTGTGTTCTGTTAATTCATCTCACATAGTTACATCTTTCCCTTCAAGAAGCCTTTCGCTAAGGCTGTTCTTGTGGAATTGGCAAAGGGATATTTGGATGCCCATAGAGGGCTATGGTGAAAAAGGAAATATCTTCCGTTCAAATCTGGAAAGAAGCTTTCTGAGAAACTGCTCTGTGTTCTGTTAATTCATCTCACTGAGTTTCATCTTTCCCTTCAAGAAGCCTTTCACTAAGGCTGTTATTGTGGAATTGGCAAAGGGATATTTGGAAGCCCATAGAGGGCTATGGTGAAAAAGGAATTATCTTCCGTTCAAAACTGGAAAGAAGCTTTCTGAGAAACTGCTCTATGTTCTGTTAATTCATCTCACAGAGTTACATCTTTCCCTTCAAGAAGCCTTTCGCTAAGGCTGTTCTTCTGGAATTGGCAAAGTGATATTTGGAAGCCCATAGAGGGCTATGGTGAAAAAGGAAATATCTTCCGTTCAAAACTGGAAAGAAGCATTCTGAGAAACTGCTCTGTGTTCTGTTAATTCATCTCACAGAGTTACATCTTTCCCTTCAAAAAGCCTTTCGCTAAGGCTGTTCTTGTGGAATTGGCAAAGGTATATTTGGAAGCCCATAGATGGCTACGGTGAAAAAGGAAATATGTTCCGTTCAAAACTGGAAAGAAGCTTTCTGAGAACCTGCTCTGTGTTCTGTTAATTCATCTCACAGAGTTACATCTTTCCCTTCAAGAAGCCTTTCGCTAAAGCTGTTCTTGTGGAATTGGCAAAGGGTAGTTGGAAGCCCATAGAGGGCTATGGTGAAAAAGGAAATATCTTCCGTTCAAAACTGGAAAGAAGCTTTCTGAGAAACTGCTCTGTGTTCTTGAATTCATCTAACCAAGTTACATCTTTCCCTTCAAGAAGCCTTTCGCTAAGGCTGTTCTTATGGTATTCGCAAATTGATATTTGGAAGCCCATAGAGGTCTAGGGTGAAAAAGGAAATATCTTCCGTTCAAAACTGGAAAGAAGCTTTCTGAGAAACTGCTCTGTGTTCTGTTAATTCATCTCACAGAGTTACATCTTTCCCTTCAAGAAGCCTTTCGCTGAGGCTGTTGTTGTGGAATTGGCAAAGGGATATTTGGAAGCCCATAGAGGGCTATGGTGAAAAAGGAAATATCTTCCGTTCAAAACTTGAAAGAAGATTTCTGAGAAACTGCTCTGTGTTCTGTTAATTCATCTCACAGAGTTACATCTTTCCCTTCCAGAAGCCTTTCGCTGAGGCTGTTCTTGTGGAATTGGCAAAGGGATATTTGGAAGCCCATGGAGGGCTATGTTGAAAAGGGAAATATCTTGCGTTGAAAACTGGAAAGAAGCTTTCTGAGAAACTGCTATGTGTTCTGTTAATTCATCTCACAGAGTTATATCTTTCCCTTCAAGAAGCCTTTCGCTAAGGCTGTTCTTGTGGAATTGGCAAAGGGATATTTGGAAGCCCATAGAGGGCTATGTTGAGAAAGGAAATATCTTCCGTTCAAACTGTAAGGAAGCTTTCTGACAAACTGCTCTGTGTTCTGTTAATTCATCTCACAGAGTTACATCTTTCCCTTCAAGAAGCCTTTCGCCAAGGCTGTTCTTGTGGAATTGGCAAAGGGATATTTGGAAGCCCATAGAGGGCTATGGTGAAAAAGGAAATATCTTCCGTTCAAAACTGGAAAGAAGCTTTCTGAGAAACTGCTCTGTGTTCTGTTAATTCATCTCACAGAGTCACATCTTTCCCTTCCAAAAGACTTTCGCTAAGGCTGTTCTTGTGGAATTGGCAAAGGGATATTTGGAAGCCCATAGAGGGCTATGGTGAAAAAGGAAATATCTTCCGTTCAAAACTGTAAAGAAGCTTTCTGAGAAACTGCTCTGTGTTCTGTTAATTCATCTCACAGTGTTACATCTTTCCCTTCAAGAAGCCTTTCGCTAAGGCTGTTCTTGTGGAATTGGCAAAGGGATATTTGGAAGCCCATAGAGGGCTATGGTGAAAAAGGAAATATCTTCCATTCAAAACTGGAAAGAAGCTTTCTGAGAAACTGCTCTGTGTTCTGTTAATTCATCTCACAGAGTTACATCTTTCCCTTCAAGAAGCCTTTCGCTAAGGCTGTTCTTGTGGAATTGGCAAAGGGATATTTGGAAGCCCATAGATGGCTATGGTGAAAAAGGAAATATCTTCCGTTCAAAACCGGAAAGAAGCTTTCGGAGAAACTGTTCTGTGTTCTCTTAATTCATCTCACAGGGCTACATCTTTCCCTTCAAGAAGCCTTTCGCTATAGCTGTTCTTGTGGAATTGGCAAAGGGATATTAGGAAGCCCATAGAGGGCTATGGTGAAAAAGGAAATATCTTCCGTTCAAAACTGGAAAGAAGCTTTCTGCGAAACTGCTCTGTGTCCTGTTAATTCATCTCACAGTGTTACATCTTTCCCTTCAAGAAGCCTTTCGCTAAGGCTGTTCTTGTGGAATTGGCAAAGGGATATTTGGGAGCCCATAGAGGGCTATGGTGATAAAGGAAATATCTTCCGTTCAAAACTGGAAAGAAGCTTTCTGAGAAACTGCTCTGTGTTCTGTTAATTCATCTCACATAGTTACATCTTTCCCTTCAAGAAGCCTTTCGCTAAGGCTGTTCTTGTGGAATTGGCAAAGGGATATTTGGATGCCCATAGAGGGCTATGGTGAAAAAGGAAATATCTTCCGTTCAAATCTGGAAAGAAGCTTTCTGAGAAACTGCTCTGTGTTCTGTTAATTCATCTCACTGAGTTTCATCTTTCCCTTCAAGAAGCCTTTCACTAAGGCTGTTATTGTGGAATTGGCAAAGGGATATTTGGAAGCCCATAGAGGGCTATGGTGAAAAAGGAATTATCTTCCGTTCAAAACTGGAAAGAAGCTTTCTGAGAAACTGCTCTATGTTCTGTTAATTCATCTCACAGAGTTACATCTTTCCCTTCAAGAAGCCTTTCGCTAAGGCTGTTCTTCTGGAATTGGCAAAGTGATATTTGGAAGCCCATAGAGGGCTATGGTGAAAAAGGAAATATCTTCCGTTCAAAACTGGAAAGAAGCATTCTGAGAAACTGCTCTGTGTTCTGTTAATTCATCTCACAGAGTTACATCTTTCCCTTCAAGAAGCCTTTCGCTAAGGCTGTTCTTGTGGAATTGGCAAAGGTATATTTGGAAGCCCATAGATGGCTACGGTGAAAAAGGAAATATGTTCCGTTCAAAACTGGAAAGAAGCTTTCTGAGAACCTGCTCTGTGTTCTGTTAATTCATCTCACAGAGTTACATCTTTCCCTTCAAGAAGCCTTTCGCTAAAGCTGTTCTTGTGGAATTGGCAAAGGGTAGTTGGAAGCCCATAGAGGGCTATGGTGAAAAAGGAAATATCTTCCGTTCAAAACTGGAAAGAAGCTTTCTGAGAAACTGCTCTGTGTTCTTGAATTCATCTCACCGAGTTACATCTTTCCCTTCAAGAAGCCTTTCGCTAAGGCTGTTCTTATGGTATTCGCAAATTGATATTTGGAAGCCCATAGAGGTCTAGGGTGAAAAAGGAAATATCTTCCGTTCAAAACTGGAAAGAAGCTTTCTGAGAAACTGCTCTGTGTTCTGTTAATTCATCTCACAGAGTTACATCTTTCCCTTCAAGAAGCCTTTCGCTGAGGCTGTTGTTGTGGAATTGGCAAAGGGATATTTGGAAGCCTATAGAGGGCTATGGTGAAAAAGGAAATATCTTCCGTTCAAAACTGGAAAGAAGATTTCTGAGAAACTGCTCTGTGTTCTGTTAATTCATCTCACAGAGTTACATCTTTCCCTTCCAGAAGCCTTTCGCTGAGTCTGTTCTTGTGGAATTGGCAAAGTGATATTTGGAAGCCCATAGAGGGCTATGGTGAAAAAGGAAATATCTTCCGTTCAAAACTGGAAAGAAGCTTTCTGAGAAACTGCTCTGTGTTTTGGTAATTCATCTCACAGAGTTACATCTTTCCCTTCAAGCAGCCTTTCGCTGAGGCTGTTCTTGTGGAATTGGCAAAGGGATATTTGGAAGCCCATAGAGGGCTATGGTGAGAAACGAAATATCTTCCGTTCAAAACTGGAAAGAAGCTTTCTGAGAAACTGCTCTGTGTTCTGTTAATTCATCTCACAGAGTTTCATCTTTCCCTTCAAGAAGCCTTTCGCTGAGGCTGTTCTTGTGGAATTGGCAATGGGATATTTGGAAGCCCATAGAGGGCTATGGTGAAAAAGGAAATATCTTCCATTCAAAACTGGAAAGAAGCTTTCTGAGAAACTGCTCTATTTCTGTTAATTCATCTCACAGAGTTACATCTTTCCCTTCAAGAAGCCTTTCGGTGAGTCTGTTCTTGTGGAATTGGCAAAGGGATATTTGGAAGCCCATAGAGGGCTATGATGAAAAAGGAAATATCTTCCGTTCAAAACTGTAAAGAAGCTTTCTGAGAAACTGATCTGTGTTCTGTTAATTCATCTCACAGAGTTATATCTTTCCCTTCAAGAAGCCTTTCGCTGAGGCTGTTCTTGTGGAATTGGCAAAGGGATATTTGGAATCCCATAGAGGGCTATGGTGAAAAAGGAAATATCTTCCGTACAAAACTGGAAAGAAGCTTTCTGAGAAACTGCTCTGCGTGCTGTTAACTCATCTCACAGAGTTACATCTTTCCCTTCAAGAAGCCTTTCGCTAAGGCTGTTCTTGTGGAATTGGCAAAGAGATATTTGGAAGCCCTTAAAGGGCTATGGTGAAAAAGGAAATATCTTCCGTACAAAACTGGAAAGAAGCTTTCTGAGAAACTGCTCTGTGTTCTGTTAATTCATGTCACAGAGTTACACCTTTCCCTTCAAGAAGCCTTTCGCTAAGGCTGTTCTTGTGGAATTGACAAAGTGATATTTGCAAGCCCATAGAGGGCTATGGTGAAAAAGGAAATATCTTCCGTTCAAAACTGGAAAGAAGCTTTCTGAGAAACTGCTCTGTGTTCTCTTAATTCATCTCACCGAGTTACATCTTTCCCTTCCAAAAGACTTTCGCTAAGGCTGTTCTTGTGGAATTGGCAAAGGGATATTTGGAAGCCCATAGAGGGCTATGGTGAAAAAGGAAATATCTTCCGTTCAAAACTGTAAAGAAGCTTTCTGAGAAACTGCTCTGTGTTCTGTTAATTCATCTCACAGAGTTACATCTTTCCCTTCAAGAAGCCTTTCGCTAAGGCTGTTCTTGTGGAATTGGCAAAGGGATATTTGGAAGCCCATAGAGGGCTATGGTGAAAAAGGAAATATCTTCCATTCAAAACTGGAAAGAAGCTCTGAGAAACTGCTCTGTGTTCTGTTAATTCATCTCACAGAGTTACATCTTTCCCTTCAAGAAGCCTTTCAGTAAGGCTGTTCTTGTGGAATTGGCAAAGGGATATTTGGAAGCCCATAGAGGGCTATGGTGAAAAAGGAAATATCTTCCGTTCAAAACTGGAAAGAAGCTTTCTGAGAAACTGCTCTGTGTTCTGTTAATTCATCTCACAGAGTTACATCTTTCCCTTCAAGAAGCCTTTCGCTAAGGCTGTTCTTGTGGAATTGGCAAACGGATATTTGGAAGCCCATAGAGGGCTATGGTGAGAAAGGAAATATCTTCCGTTCAAAACTGGAAAGAAGCTTTCTGAGAAACTGCTCTGTGTTCTGTTAATTCATCTCACAGAGTTATATCTTTCCCTTCAAGAAGCCTTTCGCTGAGGCTGTTCTTGTGGAATTGGCAAAGGGATATTTGGAAGCCCATAGAGGGCTATGGTGAAAAAGGAAATATCTTCCGTTCAAAACTGGAAAGAAGCTTTCTGAGAAACTGCTCTGTGTTCTGTTAATTCATCTCACAGAGGTACATCTTTCCCTTCAAGAAGCCTTTCGCTAAGGCTGTTCTTCTGGAATTGGCAAAGGATTATTTGGAAGCCCTTTGAGGGCTATGGTGAAAAAGGAAATATCTTCCGTTCAAAACTGGAAAGAAGCTTTCTGAGAAACTGCTCTGCGTTCTGTTAATTCATCTCACAGAATTACATCTTTCCCTTCAAGAAGCCTTTTGCTGAGTCTGTTCTTGTGGAATTGGCAAAGGGATATTTGGAAGCCCATAGAGGGCTATGGTGAAAAAGGAAATATCTTCCGTTCAAAAGTGGAAAGAAGCTTTCTGAGAAACTGCTCTGTGTTCTGTTAATTCATTTCACAGAGTTACATCTTTCCCTTCAAGAAGCCTTTCGCTAAGGCTGTTGTTGTGGAATTACAAAGGGATATTTGGAAGCCCATAGAGGGCTACGGTGAAAAAGGAAATATCTTCCGTTCAAAACTGGAAAGAAGCTTTCTGAGAAACTGCTCTGTTTTCTGTTAATTCATCTCACAGAGTTACATCTTTCCCTTCAAGAAGCCTTTCGCTGAGTCTGTTCTTGTGGAATTGGCAAAGTTATATTTGGAAGCCCATAGAGGGCTATGGTGAAAAAGGAAATATCTTCCGTTCAAAACTGGAAAGAAGCTTTCTGAGAAACTGCTCTGTGTTCTGTTAATTCATCTCACAGAGTTACATCTTTCCCTTCAAGAAGCCTTTCGGTGAGTCTGTTCTTGTGGAATTGGCAAAGTGATATTTGGAAGCCCATAGAGGGCTATGGTGAAAAAGGAAATATCTTCCGTTCAAAACTGGAAAGAAGCTTTCTGAGAAACTGCTCTGTGTTCTGTTAATTCATCTCACAGAGTTACATCTTTCCCTTCAAGCAGCCTTTCGCTGAGGCTGTTATTGTGGAATTGGCAAAGGGATATTTGGAAGCCCATAGAGGGCTATGGTGAGAAAGGAAATATCTTCCGTTCAAAACTGGAAAGAAGCTTTCTGAGAAACTGCTCTGTGTTATGTTAATTCATCTCACAGAGTTACATCTTTCCCTTCAAGAAGCCTTTCGGTAAGTCTGTTCTTGTGGACTTGGCAAAGGGATATTTGGAAGCCCATAGAGGGCTATGGTGAAAAAGGAAATATCTTCCGTTCAAAACTGGAAAGATGCTTTCTGAGAAACTGATCTGTGTTCTGTTAATTCATCTCACAGAGTTACATCTTTCCCTTCAAGAAGCCTTTCGCTGAGGCTGTTCTTGTGGAATTGGCAAAGGGATATTTGGAATCCCATAGAGGGCTATGGTGAAAAAGGAAATATCTTCCGTACAAAACTGGAAAGAAGCTTTCTGAGAAACTGCTCTGCGTGCTGTTAACTCATCTTACAGAGTTACATCTTTCCCTTCAAGAAGCCTTTCGCTAAGGCTGTTCTTGTGGAATTGGCAAAGAGATATTTGGAAGCCCTTAAAGGGCTATGGTGAAAAGGAAATATCTTCCGTTCAAAACTGGAAAGAAGCTTTCTGAGAAACTGCTCTGTGTTCTCTTAATTCATCTCACAGAGTTACATCTTTCCCTTCCAAAAGACTTTCGCTAAGGCTGTTCTTGTGGAATTGGCAAAGGGATATTTGGAAGCCCATAGAGGGCTATGGTGAAAAAGGAAATATCTTCCGTTCAAACCTGGAAAGAAGCTTTCTGAGAAACTGCTCTGTGTTCTGTTAATTCATCTCACAGTGTTACATCTTTCCCTTCAAGAAGCCTTTCGCTAAGGCTGTTCTTGTGGAATTGGCAAAGGGATATTTGGAAGCCCATAGAGGGCTATGGTGAAAAAGGAAATATCTTCCATTCAAAACTGGAAAGAAGCTTTCTGAGAAACTGCTCTGTGTTCTGTTAATTCATCTCACAGAGTTACATCTTTCCCTTCAAGAAGCCTTTCGCTAAGGCTGTTCTTGTGGAATTGGCAAAGGGATATTTGGAAGCCCATAGAGGTCTATGGTGAAAAAGGAAATATCTTCCGTTCAAAACGGGAAAGAAGCTTTCTGAGAAACTGCTCTGTGTTCTGTTAATTCATCTCACAGAGTTATATCTTTCCCTTCAAGAAGCCTTTCGCTGAGGCTGTTCTTGTGGAATTGGCAAAGGGATATTTGGAAGCCCATAGAGGGCTATGGTGAAAAAGGAAATATCTTCCGTTCAAAACTGGAAAGAAGCTTTCTGAGAAACTGCTCTGTGTTCTGTTAATTCATCTCACAGAGTTACATCTTTCCCTTCAAGAAGCCTTTCGCTAAGGCTGTTCTTGTGGAATTGGCAAAGGATTATTTGGAAGCCCTTTGAGGGCTATGGTGAAAAAGGAAATATCTTCCGTTCAAAACTGGAAAGAAGCTTTCTGAGAAACTGCTCTGTGTTCTGTTAATTCATCTCACAGAGTTACATCTTTCCCTTCAAGAAGCCTTTCGCTAAGTCTGTTCTTGTGGAATTGCAAAGGGATATTTGGAAGCCCATAGAGGGCTATGGTGAAAAAGGAAATATCTTCCGTTCAAAAGTGGAAAGAAGCTTTCTGAGAAACTGCTCTGTGTTCTGTTAATTCATCTCACAGCGTTACATCTTTCCCTTCAAGAAGCCTTTCGCTAAGGCTGTTGTTGTGGAATTACAAAGGGATATTTGGAAGCCCATAGAGGGCTACGGTGAAAAAGGAAATATCTTCCGTTCAAAACTGGAAAGAAGCTTTCTGAGAAACTGCTCTGTTTTCTGTTAATTCATCTCACAGAGTTACATCTTTCCCTTCAAGAAGCCTTTCGCTGAGGCTGTTCTTGTGGAATTGGCAAAGATATATTTGGAAGCCCATAGAGGGCTATGGTGAAAAAGGAAATATCTTCCGTTCAAAACTGTAAAGAAGCTTTCTGAGAAACTGCTCTGTGTTCTGTTAATTCATCTCACAGAGTTACATCTTTCCCTTCAAGAAGCCTTTCGGTGAGTCTGTTCTTGTGGAATTGGCAAAGTGATATTTGGAAGCCCATAGAGGGCTATGGTGAAAAAGGAAATATCTTCCGTTCAAAACTGGAAAGAATCTTTCTGAGAAACTGCTCTGTGTTCTGTTAATTCATCTCACAGAGTTACATCTTTCCCTTCAAGCAGCCTTTCGCTGAGGCTGTTCTTGTGGAATTGGCAAGGGGATATTTGGAAGCCCATAGAGGGCTATGGTGAGAAAGGAAATATGTTCCGTTCAAAACTGGAAAGAAGCTTTCTGAGAAACTGCTCTGTGTTCTGTTAATTCATCTCACAGAGTTACATCTTTCCCTTCAAGAAGCCTTTCGCTAAGGCTGTTGTTGTGGAATTACAAAGGGATATTTGGAAGCCCATAGAGGGCTACGGTGAAAAAGGAAATATCTTCCGTTCAAAACTGGAAAGAAGCTTTTTGAGAAACTGCTCTGTGTTCTGTTAATTCATCTCACAGAGTTACATCTTTCCCTTCAAGAAGCCTTTCGCTGAGGCTGTTCTTGTGGAATGGGCAAAGGGATATTTGGAAGCCCTTAGAGGGCTATGGTGAAAAAGGAAATATCTTCCGTTCAAAACTGGAAAGAAGCTTTCTGAGAAACTGCTCTGTGTTCTGTTAATTCATCTCACAGAGTTACATCTTTCCCTTCAAGAAGCCTTTCGCTAAGGCTGTTCTTGTGGAATTGGCAAAGGGATATTTGGAAGCCCATAGATGGCTATGGTGAAAAAGGAAATATCTTCCGTACAAAACCGGAAAGAAGCTTTCGGAGAAACTGTTTTGTGTTCTCTTAATTCATCTCACAGGGCTACATCTTTCCCTTCAAGAAGCCTTTCGCTATAGCTGTTCTTGTGGAATTGGCAAAGGGATATTAGGAAGCCCATAGAGGGCTATGGTGAAAAAGGAAATATCTTCCGTTCAAAACTGGAAAGAAGCTTTCTGCGAAACTGCTCTGTGTCCTGTTAATTCATCTCACAGTGTTACATCTTTCCCTTCAAGAAGCCTTTCGCTAAGGCTGTTCTTGTGGAATTGGCAAAGGGATATTTGGGAGCCCATAGAGGGCTATGGTGATAAAGGAAATATCTTCCGTTCAAAACTGGAAAGAAGCTTTCTGAGAAACTGCTCTGTGTTCTGTTAATTCATCTCACATAGTTACATCTTTCCCTTCAAGAAGCCTTTCGCTAAGGCTGTTCTTGTGGAATTGGCAAAGGGATATTTGGATGCCCATAGAGGGCTATGGTGAAAAAGGAAATATCTTCCGTTCAAATCTGGAAAGAAGCTTTCTGAGAAACTGCTCTGTGTTCTGTTAATTCATCTCACTGAGTTACATATTTCCCTTCAAGAAGCCTTTCACTAAGGCTGTTATTGTGGAATTGGCAAAGGGATATTTGGAAGCCCTTAGAGGGCTATGGTGAAAAAGGAATTATCTTCCGTTCAAAACTGGAAAGAAGCTTTCTGAGAAACTGCTCTATGTTCTGTTAATTCATCTCACAGAGTTACATCTTTCCCTTCAAGAAGCCTTTCGCTAAGGCTGTTCTTCTGGAATTGGCAAAGTGATATTTGGAAGCCCATAGAGGGCTATGGTGAAAAAGGAATTATCTTCCGTTCAAAACTGGAAAGAAGCTTTCTGAGAAACTGCTCTGTGTTCTGTTAATTCATCTCACAGAGTTACATCTTTCCCTTCAAGAAGTCTTTCGCTAAGGCTGTTCTTGTGGAATTGGCAAAGGTATATTTCGAAGCCCATAGATGGCTACGGTGAAAAAGGAAATATGTTCCGTTCAAAACTGGAAAGAAGCTTTCTGAGAACCTGCTCTGTGTTCTGTTAATTCATCTCACAGAGTTACATCTTTCCCTTCAAGAAGCCTTTCGCTAAAGCTGTTCTTGTGGAATTGGCAAAGGTTAGTTGGAAGCCCATAGAGGGCTATGGTGAAAAAGGAAATATCTTCCGTTCAAAACTGGAAAGAAGCTTTCTGAGAAACTGCTCTGTGTTCTTGAATTCATCTCAACGAGTTACATCTTTCCCTTCAAGAAGCCTTTCGCTAAGGCTGTTCTTATGGTATTCGCAAATTGATATTTGGAAGCCCATAGAGGTCTAGGGTGAAAAAGGAAATATCTTCCGTTCAAAACTGGAAAGAAGCTTTCTGAGAAACTGCTCTGTGTTCTGTTAATTCATCTCACAGAGTTACATCTTTCCCTTCAAGAAGCCTTTCGCTGAGGCTGTTGTTGTGGAATTGGCAAAGGGATATTTGGAAGCCCATAGAGGGCTATGGTGAAAAAGGAAATATCTTCCGTTCAAAACTTGAAAGAAGATTTCTGAGAAACTGCTCTGTGTTCTGTTAATTCATCTCACAGAGTTACATCTTTCCCTTCCAGAAGCCTTTCGCTGAGGCTGTTCTTGTGGAATTGGCAAAGGGATATTTGGAAGCCCATGGAGGGCTATGTTGAAAAGGGAAATATCTTGCGTTGAAAACTGGAAAGAAGCTTTCTGAGAAACTGCTATGTGTTCTGTTAATTCATCTCACAGAGTTATATCTTTCCCTTCAAGAAGCCTTTCGCTAAGGCTGTTCTTGTGGAATTGGCAAAGGGATATTTGGAAGCCCATAGAGGGCTATGTTGAGAAAGGAAATATCTTCCGTTCAAACTGTAAGGAAGCTTTCTGAGAAACTGCTCTGTGTTCTGTTAATTCATCTCACAGAGTTACATCTTTCCCTTCAAGAAGCCTTTCGCTAAGGCTGTTCTTGTGGAATTGGCAAAGGGATATTTGGAAGCCCATAGAGGGCTATGGTGAAAAAGGAAATATCTTCCGTTCAAAACTGGAAAGAAGCTTTCTGAGAAACTGCTCTGTGTTCTGTTAATTCATCTCACAGAGTTACATCTTTCCCTTCCAAAAGACTTTCTCTAAGGCTGTTCTTGTGGAATTGGCAAAGGGATATTTGGAAGCCCATAGAGGGCTATGGTGAAAAAGGAAATATCTTCCGTTCAAAACTGTAAAGAAGCTTTCTGAGAAACTGCTCTGTGTTCTGTTAATTCATCTCACAGTGTTACATCTTTCCCTTCAAGAAGCCTTTCGCTAAGGCTGTTCTTGTGGAATTGGCAAAGGGATATTTGGAAGCCCATAGAGGGCTATGGTGAAAAAGGAAATATCTTCCGTTCAAAACTGTAAAGAAGCTTTCTGAGAAACTGCTCTGTGTTCTGTTAATTCATCTCACAGTGTTACATCTTTCCCTTCAAGAAGCCTTTCGCTAAGGCTGTTCTTGTGGAATTGGCAAAGGGATATTTGGAAGCCCATAGAGGGCTATGGTGAAAAAGGAAATATCTTCCATTCAAAACTGGAAAGAAGCTTTCTGAGAAACTGCTCTGTGTTCTGTTAATTCATCTCACAGAGTTACATCTTTCCCTTCAAGAAGCCTTTCGCTAAGGCTGTTCTTGTGGAATTGGCAAAGGGATATTTGGAAGCCCTTAGATGGCTATGGTGAAAAAGGAAATATCTTCCGTTCAAAACCGGAAAGAAGCTTTCGGAGAAACTGTTCTGTGTTCTCTTAATTCATCTCACAGGGCTACATCTTTCCCTTCAAGAAGCCTTTCGCTATAGCTGTTCTTTTGGAATTGGCAAAGGGATATTAGGAAGCCCATAGAGGGCTATGGTGAAAAAGGAAATATCTTCCGTTCAAAACTGGAAAGAAGCTTTCTGCGAAACTGCTCTGTGTCCTGTTAATTCATCTCACAGTGTTACATCTTTCCCTTCAAGAAGCCTTTCGCTAAGGCTGTTCTTGTGGAATTGGCAAAGGGATATTTGGGAGCCCATAGAGGGCTATGGTGATAAAGGAAATATCTTCCGTTCAAAACTGGAAAGAAGCTTTCTGAGAAACTGCTCTGTGTTCTGTTAATTCATCTCACATAGTTACATCTTTCCCTTCAAGAAGCCTTTCGCTAAGGCTGTTCTTGTGGAATTGGCAAAGGGATATTTGGATGCCCATAGAGGGCTATGGTGAAAAAGGAAATATCTTCCGTTCAAATCTGGAAAGAAGCTTTCTGAGAAACTGCTCTGTGTTCTGTTAATTCATCTCACTGAGTTACATCTTTCCCTTCAAGAAGCCTTTCACTAAGGCTGTTATTGTGGAATTGGCAAAGGGATATTTGGAAGCCCATAGAGGGCTATGGTGAAAAAGGAATTATCTTCCGTTCAAAACTGGAAAGAAGCTTTCTGAGAAACTGCTCTAGGTTCTGTTAATTCATCTCACAGAGTTACATCTTTCCCTTCAAGAAGCCTTTCGCTAAGGCTGTTCTTCTGGAATTGGCAAAGTGATATTTGGAAGCCCATAGAGGGCTATGGTGAAAAAGGAAATATCTTCCGTTCAAAACTGGAAAGAAGCATTCTGAGAAACTGCTCTGTGTTCTGTTAATTCATCTCACAGAGTTACATCTTTCCCTTCAAGAAGCCTTTCGCTAAGGCTGTTCTTGTGGAATTGGCAAAGGTATATTTGGAAGCCCATAGATGGCTACGGTGAAAAAGGAAATATGTTCCGTTCAAAACTGGAAAGAAGCTTTCTGAGAACCTGCTCTGTGTTCTGTTAATTCATCTCACAGAGTTACATCTTTCCCTTCAAGAAGCCTTTCGCTAAAGCTGTTCTTGTGGAATTGGCAAAGGGTAGTTGGAAGCCCATAGAGGGCTATGGTGAAAAAGGAAATATCTTCCGTTCAAAACTGGAAAGAAGCTTTCTGAGAAACTGCTCTGTGTTCTTGAATTCATCTCACCGAGTTACATCTTTCCCTTCAAGAAGCCTTTCGCTAAGGCTGTTCTTATGGTATTCGCAAATTGATATTTGGAAGCCCATAGAGGTCTAGGGTGAAAAAGGAAATATCTTCCGTTCAAAACTGGAAAGAAGCTTTCTGAGAAACTGCTCTGTGTTCTGTTAATTCATCTCACAGAGGTACATCTTTCCCTTCAAGAAGCCTTTCGCTGAGGCTGTTGTTGTGGAATTGGCAAAGGGATATTTGGAAGCCCATAGAGGGCTATGGTGAAAAAGGAAATATCTTCCGTTCAAAACTGGAAAGAAGATTTCTGAGAAACTGCTCTGTGTTCTGTTAATTCATCTCACAGAGTTACATCTTTCCCTTCCAGAAGCCTTTCGCTGAGGCTGTTCTTGTGGAATTGGCAAAGGGATATTTGGAAGCCCATGGAGGGCTATGTTGAAAAGGGAAATATCTTGCGTTGAAAACTGGAAAGAAGCTTTCTGAGAAACTGCTATGTGTTCTGTTAATTCATCTCACAGAGTTATATCTTTCCCTTCAAGAAGCCTTTCGCTAAGGCTGTTCTTGTGGAATTGGCAAAGGGATATTTGGAAGCCCATAGAGGGCTATGTTGAGAAAGGAAATATCTTCCGTTCAAACTGTAAAGAAGCTTTCTGAGAAACTGCTCTGTGTTCTGTTAATTCATCTCACAGAGTTACATCTTTCCCTTCAAGAAGCCTTTCGCTAAGGCTGTTCTTGTTTAATTGGCAAAGGGATATTTGGAAGCCCATAGAGGGCTATGGTGAAAAAGGAAATATCTTCCGTTCAAAACTGGAAAGAAGCTTTCTGAGAAACTGCTCTGTGTTCTGTTAATTCATCTCATAGAGTTACATCTTTCCCTTCAAGTAGCCTTTCACTAAGGCTGTTCTTGTTGAATTGGCAAAGGGATATTTGGAATCCCATAGAGGGCTATGGTGAAAAAGGAAATATCTTCCGTTCAAAAGTGGAAAGAAGCTTTCTGAGAAACTGCTCTGTGTTCTGTTAATTCATCTCACAGTGTTACATCTTTCCCTTCAAGAAGTCTTTGGCTAAGGCTGTTCTTGTGGAATTGGCAAAGGGATATTTGGAAGCCCATAGAGGGCTATGGTGATAAAGGAAATATCTTCCGTTCAAAACTGGAAAGAAGCTTTCTGAGAAACTGCTCTGTGTTCTGTTAATTCATCTCACAGAGTTACATCTTTCCCTTCAAGATGCCTTTCGTTAAGGCTGTTCTTGTGGAATTGGCAAAGGGATATTTGGAAGCCCTTAGAGGGCTATGGTGAAAAAGGAAATATCTTCCGTTCAAAACTGGAAAGAAGCTTTCTGAGAAACTGCTCTGTGTTCTGTTAATTCATCTCACACAGTTACATCTTTCCCTTCAAGAAGCCTTTCGCTGAGTCTGTTCTTGTGGAATTGGCAAAGGGATATTTGGAAGCCCATAGAGCGCTATGGTGAAAAAGGAAATATCTTCCGTTCAAAACTGGAAAGAAGCTTTCTGAGAACCTGCTCTGTGTTCTGTTAATTCATCTCACAGAGTTACATCTTTCCTTTCAGGAAGCATTTCGCTAAGGCTGTTGTTGTGGAATTGCAAAGGGATATTTGGAAGCCCATAGAGGACTACGGTGAAAAAGGAATATCTTCCGTTCAAAACTGGAAAGGAGCTTTCTGAGAAACTGCTCTGTGTTCTGTTAATTCATCTCACAGAGTTACATCTTTCCCTTCAAGAAGCCTTTCGCTGAGGCTGTTCTTGTGGAATTGGCAAAGGGATATTTGGAATCCCACAGAGGGCTATGGTGAAAAAGGAAATATCTTCCGTTCAAAACAGGAAAGAAGCTTTCTGAGAAACTGCTCTGTGTTCTGTTAACTTATCTCACACAGTTACATCTTTCCCTTCAAGAAGCCTTTCGCTAAGGCTGTTCTTGTGGTATTCGCAAGGGGATATTTGGAAGCCCATAGAGGGCTACGGTGAAAAAGGAAATATCTTCCGTTCAAAACTGGAAAGAAGATTTCTGAGAAACTGCTCTGTGTTCTGTTAATTCATCTCACAGAGTTACATCTTTCCCTTCAAGAAGCATTTCCCTAAGGCTGTTCTTGTGGAATTGGCAAAGGGATATTTGGAAGCCCATAGAGGGCTATGGTGAAAAAGGAAATATCTTCCGTTCAAAACTGGAAAGAAGCTTTCTGAGAAACTGCTCTGTGTTCTGTTAATTCATCTCACAGAGTTACATCTTTCCCTTCAAGAAGCCTTTCGCTAAGGCTGTTCTTGTGGAATTGGCAAAGGGATATTTGGAAGCCCATAGATGGCTATGGTGAAAAAGGAAATATCTTCCGTTCAAAACCGGAAAGAAGCTTTCGGAGAAACTGTTCTGTGTTCTCTTAATTCATCTCACAGAGCTACATCTTTCCCTTCAAGAAGCCTTTCGCTATAGCTGTTCTTGTGGAATTGGCAAAGGGATATTAGGAAGCCCATAGTGGGCTATGGTGAAAAAGGAAATATCTTCCGTTCAAAACTGGAAAGAAGCTTTCTGCGAAACTGTTCTGTGTCCTGTTAATTCATCTCACAGTGTTACATCTTTCCCTTCAAGTAGCCTTTCGCTAAGGCTGTTCTTGTGGAATTGGCAAAGGGATATTTGGGAGCCCATAGAGGGCTATGATGATAAAGGAAATATCTTCCGTTCAAAACTGGAAAGAAGGTTTCTGAGAAACTGCTCTGTGTTCTGTTAATTCATCTCACAGAGTTACATCTTTCCCTTCAAGAAGCCTTTCGCTAAGGCTGTTCTTGTGGAATTGGCAAAGGGATATTTGGAAGCCCATAGAGGGCTATGGTGAGAAAGGAAATTTCTTCCGATCAAAACTGGAAAGAAGCTTTCTGAGAAACTGCTCTGTGTTCTGTTAATTCATCTCACAGAGTTACATCTTTCCCTTCAAGAAGCCTTTCGCTAAGGCTGTTCTTGTGGAATTGGCAAAGGGATATTTGGAAGCCCATAGAGGGCTATGGTGAAAAAGGAAATATCTTCCGTTCAAAACTGGAAAGAAGCTTTCTGAGAAACTGCTCTGTGTTCTGTTAATTCATCTCACAGAGTTACATCTTTCCCTTCAAGAAGCCTTTCACTAAGGCTGTTCTTGTGGAATTGGCAAAGGGATATTTGGAAGCCCATAGAGGGCTATGGTGAAAAAGGAAATATCTTCCGTTCAAAACTGGAAAGAAGCTTTCTGAGAAACTGCTCTGTGTTCTGTTAGTTCATCTCACAGAGTTACATCTTTCCCTTCAAGAAGCCTTTCGCTAAGGCTGTTCTTGTGGAATTGGCAAAGGTATATTTGGAAGCCCATAGATGGCTACGGTGAAAAAGGAAATATGTTCCGTTCAAAACTGGAAAGAAGCTTTCTGAGAAACTGCTCTGTGTTCTGTTAATTCATCTCACAGAGTTACATCCTTCCCTTCAAGAAGCCTTTCGCTAAAGCTGTTCTTGTGGAATTGGCAAAGGGTAGTTGGAAGCCCATAGAGGGCTATGGTGAAAAAGGAAATATCTTCCGTTCAAAACTGGAAAGAAGCTTTCTGAGAAACTGCTCTGTGTTCTGTTAATTCACCTCACAGAATTACATATTTCCCTTCAAGAAGCCTTTCGCTAAGGCTGTTTTGTGGAACTGGCAAAGGGATATTTGAAAGCCCATAGAGGGCTATGGTGAAAAAGGAAATATCTTCCGTTCAAAACTGGAACGAAGCTTTCTGAGAAACTGCTCTGTGTTCTGTTAATTCATCTCACAGAGTTACATCTTTCCCTTCAAGAAGCCTTTCGGTGAGTCTCTTCTTGTGGAATTGGCAAAGGGATATTTGGAAGCCCATAGAGGGCTATGGTGAAAAAGGAAATATCTTCCGTTCAAAACTGGAAAGAAGCTTTCTGAGAAACTGCTCTGTGTTCTGTTAATTCATCTCACAGAGTTACATCTTTCCCTTCAAGAAGCCTTTCGCTGAGGCTGTTCTTGTGGAATTGGCAAAGGGATATTTGGAATCCCATAGAGGGCTATGGTGAAAAAGGAAATATCTTCCGTACAAAACTGGAAAGAAGCTTTCTGAGAAACTGCTCTGCGTGCTGTTAACTCATCTCACAGAGTTACACGTTTCCCTTCAAGAAGCCTTTCGCTAAGGCTGTTCGTGTGGAATTGTCAAAGAGATATTTGGAAGCCCTTAAAGGGCTATGGTGAGAAAGGAAATATCTTCCGTTCAAAACTGGAAAGAAGCTTTCTGAGAAACTGCTCTGGGTTCTGTTAATTCATCTCACAGAGTTACATCTTTCCCTTCAAGAAGCCTTTCGCTAAGGCTGTTCTTGTGGAATTGGCAAAGGGATATTTTGAAGCCCATAGAGGGCTATGGTGAAAAACGAAATATCTTCCGTTCAAAACTGGAAAGAAGCTTTCTGAGAAACTGCTCTGTGTTCTGTTAATTCATCTCACAGAGTTACATCTTTCCCTTCAAGAAGCCTTTCGCTGAGTCTGTTCTTGTGGAATTGGCAAAGGGATATTTGGAAGCCCATAGAGGGCTATGGTGAAAAAGGAAATATCTTCCGTTCAAAACTGGAAAGAAGCTTTCTGAGAAACTGCTCTGTGTTCTGTTAATTCATCTCACAGAGTTACATCTTTCCCTTCAAGAAGCCTTTCTCTAAGGCTGTTGTTGTGGAATTACAAAGGGATATTTGGAAGCCCATAGAGGGCTACGGTGAAAAAGGAAATATCTTCCGTTCAAAACTGGAAAGAAGCTTTCTGAGAAACTGCTCTGTGTTCTGTTAATTCATCTCACAGAGTTACATCTTTCCCTTCGAGAAGCCTTTCGCTGAGGCTGTTCTTGTTTAATTGGCAAAGGAATATTTGGAAGCCCATAGAGGGCTATGGTGAAAAACGAAATATCTTCCGTTCAAAACTGGAAAGAAGCTTTCTGAGAAACTGCTCTGTGTTCTGTTAATTCATCTCACAGAGTTACATCTTTCCCTTCAAGAAGCCTTTCGCTAAGGCTGTTCTTGTGGAATTGGCCAAGGGATATTTGGAAGCCCATAGATGGCTATGGTGAAAAAGGAAATATCTTACGTTCAAAACCGGAAAGAAGCTTTCGGAGAAACTGTTCTGTGTTCTCTTAATTCATCTCACAGAGCTACATCTTTCCCTTCAAGAAGCCTTTCGCTATAGCGGTTCTTGTGGAATTGGCAAAGGGATATTAGGAAGCCCATAGTGGGCTATGGTGAAAAAGCAAATATCTTCCGTTCAAAACTGGAAAGAAGCTTTCTGCGAAACTACTCTGTGTCCTGTTAATTCATCTCACAGTGTTACATCTTTCCCTTCAAGAAGCCTTTCGCTAAGGCTGTTCTTGTGGAATTGGCAAAGGGATATTTGGGAGCCCATAGAGGGCTATGGTGATAAAGGAAATATCTTCCGTTCAAAACTGGAAAGAAGCTTTCTGAGAAACTGCTCTGTGTTCTGTTAATTCATCTCACATAGTTACATCTTTCCCTTCAAGAAGCCTTTTCCTAAGGCTGTTCTTGTGGAATTGGCAAAGGGATATTTGGAGGCCTGTAGAGGGCAATGGTGAAAAAGGAAATATCTTCCGTTCAAAACAGGAAAGAAGCTTTCTGAGAAACTGCTCTGTGTTCTGTTAACTTATCTCACAGAGTTACATCTTTCCTTTCAAGAAGCCTTTCGCTAAGGCTGTTCTTGTGGTATTCGCAAGGGGATATTTGGAAGCCCATAGAGGGCTACGGTGAAAAAGGAAATATCTTCCGTTCAAAACTGGAAAGAAGATTTCTGAGAAACTGCTCTGTGTTCTGTTAATTCATCTCACAGAGTTACATCTTTCCCTTCAAGAAGCCTTTCGCTAAGGCAGTTCTTGTGGAATTGGCAAAGGGATATTTGGAAGCCCATAGAGGGCTATGGTGAAAAAGGAAATATCTTCCGTTCAAAACTGGAAAGAAGCTTTCTGAGAAACTGCTCTGTGTTCTGTTAATTCATCTCACAGAGTTACATCTTTCCCTTCAAGAAGCCTTTCGCTAAGGCTGTTCTTGTGGTATTCGCAAAGGGATATTTGGAAGCCCATAGAGGGATATGGTGAAAAAGGAAATATCTTCCGTTCAAAACTAGAAGGAAGCTTTCTGAGAAACTGCTCTGTGTTCTGTTAATTCATCTCACAGAGTTACATCATTCCCTTCAAGAAGCCTTTCGCTAAGGCTGTTCTTGTGGAATTGGCAAAGGTATATTTGGAAGCCCATAGATGGCTACGGTGAAAAAGGAAATATCTTCCGTTCAAAACTGGAAAGAAGATTTCTGAGAAACTGCTCTGTGTTCTGTTAATTCATCTCACAGAGTTACATCTTTCCCTTCAAGAAGCCTTTCGCTAAGGCAGTTCTTGTGGAATTGGCAAAGGGATATTTGGAAGCCCATAGAGGGCTATGGTGAAAAAGGAAATATCTTCCGTTCAAAACTGGAAAGAAGCTTTCTGAGAAACTGCTCTGTGTTCTGTTAATTCATCTCACAGAGTTACATCTTTCCCTTCAAGAAGCCTTTCGCTAAGGCTGTTCTTGTGGTATTCGCAAAGGGATATTTGGAAGCCCATAGAGGGATATGGTGAAAAAGGAAATATCTTCCGTTCAAAACTAGAAGGAAGCTTTCTGAGAAACTGCTCTGTGTTCTGTTAATTCATCTCACAGAGTTACATCATTCCCTTCAAGAAGCCTTTCGCTAAGGCTGTTCTTGTGGAATTGGCAAAGGTATATTTGGAAGCCCATAGATGGCTACGGTGAAAAAGGAAATATGTTACGTTCAAAACTGGAAAGAAGCTTTCTGAGAAACTGCTCTGTGTTCTCTTAATTCATCTCACAGAGTTACATCCTTCCCTTCAAGAAGCCTTTCGCTAAAGCTGTTCTTGTGGAATTGGCAAAGGGTAGTTGGAAGCCCATAGAGGGCTATGGTGAAAAAGGAAATATCTTCCGTTCAAAACTGGAAAGAAGCTTTCTGAGAAACTGCTCTGTGTTCTGTTAGTTCACCACACAGAATTACATATTTCCCTTCAAGAAGCCTTTCGCTAAGGCTGTTTTGTGGAACTGGCAAAGGGATATTTGAAAGCCCATAGAGGGCTATGGTGAAAAAGGAAATATCTTCCGTTCAAAACTGGAAAGAAGCTTTCTGAGAAACTGCTCTCTGTTCTGTTAATTCATCTCACCGAGTTACATCTTTCCCTTCAAGAAGCCTTTCGCTAAGGCTGTTTTTATGGTATTCGCAAATTGATATTTGGAAGCCCATTGAGGTCTACGGTGAAAAAGGAAATATCTTCCGTTCAAAACTGGAAAGAAGCTTTCTGAGAAACTGCTCTGTGTTCTGTTAATTCATCTCACAGAGTTATATCTTTCCCTTCAAGCAGCCTTTCGCTGAGGCTGTTCTTGTGGAATTGGCAAAGGGATATTTGGAAGCCCATAGAGGGCTATGGTGAGAAAGGAAATATCTTCCGTTCAAAACTGGAAAGAAGCTTTCTGAGAAACTGCTCTGTGTTCTGTTAATTCATCTCACAGAGTTACATCTTTCCCTTCAAGAAGCCTTTCGCTGAGGCTGTTCTTGTGGAATTGGCAAAGGGATATTTGGAAGCCCATAGAGGGCTACGGTGAAATAGGAAATATGTTCCGTTCAAAACTGGAAAGAAGCTTTCTGAGAAACTGCTCTGTGTTCTGTTAATTCATCTCACAGAGTTACATCTTTCCCTTCAAGAAGCCTTTCGCTAAGGCTGTTCTTGTGGAATTGGCAAAGGGATATTTGGAAGCCCATAGAGGGCTATGGTGAGAAAGGAAATTTCTTCCGATCAAAACTGGAAAGAAGTTTTCTGAGAAACTGCTCTGTGTTCTGTTAATTCATCTCACAGAGTTACATCATTCCCTTCAAGAAGCCTTTCGCTAAGGCTGTTCTTGTGGAATTGGCAAAGGTATATTTGGAAGCCCATAGATGGCTACGGTGAAAAAGGAAATATGTTCCGTTCAAAACTGGAAAGAAGCTTTCTGAGAACCTGCTCTGTGTTCTGTTAATTCATCTCACAGAGTTACATCTTTCCCTTCAAGAAGCCTTTCGCTAAAGCTGTTCTTGTGGAATTGGCAAACGGTAGTTGGAAGCCCATAGAGGGCTATGGTGAAAAAGGAAATATCTTCCGTTCAAAACTGGAAAGAAGCTTTCTGAGAAACTGCTCTGTGTTCTGTTAATTCACCTCACAGAATTACATATTTCCCTTCAAGAAGCCTTTCGCTAAGGCTGTTTTGTGGAACTGGCAAAGGGATATTTGAAAGCCCATAGAGGGCTATGGTGAAAAAGGAAATATCTTCCGTTCAAAACTGGAAAGAAGCTTTCTGAGAAACTGCTCTGTGTTCTGTTAATTCATCTCACAGAGTTACATCTTTCCCTTCAAGCAGCCTTTCGCTGAGGCTGTTCTTGTGGAATTGGCAAAGGGATATTTGGAAGCCCATAGAGGGCTATGGTGAGAAAGGAAATATCTTCCGTTCAAAACTGGAAAGAAGCTTTCTGAGAAACTGCTCTGTGTTCTGTTAATTCATCTCACAGAGTTACATCTTTCCCTTCCAAAAGACTTTCGCTAAGGCTGTTCTTGTGGAATTGGCAAAGGGATATTTGGAAGCCCATGGAGGGCTATGGTGAAAAAGGAAATATCTTCCGTTCAAAACTGTAAAGAAGCTTTCTGAGAAACTGCTCTGTGTTCTGTTAATTCATCTCACAGAGTTACATCTTTCCCTTAAAGAAGCCTTTCGCTGAGGCTGTTCTTGTGGAATTGGCAAAGGGATATTTGGAAGCCCATAGAGGGCTATGGTGAAAAAGGAAATATCTTCCGTTCAAAACTGGAAAGAAGCTTTCTGAGAAACTGCTCTGTGTTCTGTTAATTCATCTCACAGAGTTACATCTTTCCCTTCAAGAAGCCTTTCGGTGAGTCTGTTCTTGTGGAATTGGCAAAGGGATATTTTGAAGCCCATAGAGGGCTATGGTGAAAAAGGAAATATCTTCCGTTCAAAACTGGAAAGAAGCTTTCTGAGAAACTGCTCTGTGTTCTGTTAATTCAACTCACAGAGTTACATCTTTCCCTTCAAGAAGCCTTTCGCTGAGGCTGTTCTTGTGGAATTGGCAAAGGGATATTTGGAATCCCATAGAGGGCTATGGTAAAAAAGGAAATATCTTCCGTACAAAACTGGAAAGAAGCTTTCTGAGAAACTGCTCTGCGTGCTGTTAACTCATCTCACAGAGTTACATCTTTCCCTTCAAGAAGCCTTTCGCTAAGGCTGTTCTTGTGGAATTGGCAAAGAGATATTTGGAATCCCTTAAAGGGCTATGGTGAGAAAGGAAATATCTTCCGTTCAAAACTGGAAAGAAGCTTTCTGAGAAACTGCTCTGGGTTCTGTTAATTCATCTCACAGAGTTACATCTTTCCCTTCAAGAAGCCTTTCGCTAAGGCTGTTCTTGTGGAATTGGCAAAGGGATATTTTGAAGCTCATAGAGGGCTACGGTGAAAAAGGAAATATCTTCCGTTCAAAACTGGAAAGAAGCTTTCTGAGAAACTGCTCTGTGTTCTGTTAATTCATCTCACAGAATTACATCTTTCCCTTCAAGAAGCCTTTCGCTGAGTCTGTTCTTGTGGAATTGGCAAAGGGATATTTGGAAGCCCATAGAGGGCTATGGTGAAAAAGGAAATATCTTCCGTTCAAAACTGGAAAGAAGCTTTCTGAGAAACTGCTCTGTGTTCTGTTAATTCATCTCACAGAGTTACATCTTTCCCTTCAAGAAGCCTTTCGCTAAGGCTGTTGTTGTGGAATTACAAAGGGATATTTGGAAGCCCATAGAGGGCTACGGTGGAAAAGGAAATATCTTCCGTTCAAAACTGGAAAGAAGCTTTCTGAGAAACTGCTCTCTGTTCTGTTAATTCATCTCACCGAGTTACATCTTTCCCTTCAAGAAGCCTTTCGCTAAGGCTGTTTTTATGGTATTCGCAAATTGATATTTTGAAGCCCATTGAGGTCTACGGTGAAAAAGGAAATATCTTCCGTTCAAAACTAGAAGGAAGCTTTCTGAGAAACTGCTCTGTGTTCTGTTAATTCATCTCACAGAGTTACATCATTCCCTTCAAGAAGCCTTTCGCTAAGGCTGTTCTTGTGGAATTGGCAAAGGTATATTTGGAAGCCCATAGATGGCTACGGTGAAAAAGGAAATATCTTCCGTTCAAAACTGGAAAGAAGATTTCTGAGAAACTGCTCTGTGTTCTGTTAATTCATCTCACAGAGTTACATCTTTCCCTTCAAGAAGCCTTTCGCTAAGGCAGTTCTTGTGGAATTGGCAAAGGGATATTTGGAAGCCCATAGAGGGCTATGGTGAAAAAGGAAATATCTTCCGTTCAAAACTGGAAAGAAGCTTTCTGAGAAACTGCTCTGTGTTCTGTTAATTCATCTCACAGAGTTACATCTTTCCCTTCAAGAAGCCTTTCGCTAAGGCTGTTCTTGTGGTATTCGCAAAGGGATATTTGGAAGCCCATAGAGGGATATGGTGAAAAAGGAAATATCTTCCGTTCAAAACTAGAAGGAAGCTTTCTGAGAAACTGCTCTGTGTTCTGTTAATTCATCTCACAGAGTTACATCATTCCCTTCAAGAAGCCTTTCGCTAAGGCTGTTCTTGTGGAATTGGCAAAGGTATATTTGGAAGCCCATAGATGGCTACGGTGAAAAAGGAAATATGTTACGTTCAAAACTGGAAAGAAGCTTTCTGAGAAACTGCTCTGTGTTCTCTTAATTCATCTCACAGAGTTACATCCTTCCCTTCAAGAAGCCTTTCGCTAAAGCTGTTCTTGTGGAATTGGCAAAGGGTAGTTGGAAGCCCATAGAGGGCTATGGTGAAAAAGGAAATATCTTCCGTTCAAAACTGGAAAGAAGCTTTCTGAGAAACTGCTCTGTGTTCTGTTAGTTCACCTCACAGAATTACATATTTCCCTTCAAGAAGCCTTTCGCTAAGGCTGTTTTGTGGAACTGGCAAAGGGATATTTGAAAGCCCATAGAGGGCTATGGTGAAAAAGGAAATATCTTCCGTTCAAAACTGGAAAGAAGCTTTCTGAGAAACTGCTCTCTGTTCTGTTAATTCATCTCACCGAGTTACATCTTTCCCTTCAAGAAGCCTTTCGCTAAGGCTGTTTTTATGGTATTCGCAAATTGATATTTGGAAGCCCATTGAGGTCTACGGTGAAAAAGGAAATATCTTCCGTTCAAAACTGGAAAGAAGCTTTCTGAGAAACTGCTCTGTGTTCTGTTAATTCATCTCACAGAGTTACATCTTTCCCTTCAAGCAGCCTTTCGCTGAGGCTGTTCTTGTGGAATTGGCAAAGGGATATTTGGAAGCCCATAGAGGGCTATGGTGAGAAAGGAAATATCTTCCGTTCAAAACTGGAAAGAAGCTTTCTGAGAAACTGCTCTGTGTTCTGTTAATTCATCTCACAGAGGTACATCTTTCCCTTCAAGAAGCCTTTCGCTGAGGCTGTTGTTGTGGAATTGGCAAAGGGATATTTGGAAGCCCATAGAGGGCTATGGTGAAAAAGGAAATATCTTCCGTTCAAAACTGGAAAGAAGATTTCTGAGAAACTGCTCTGTGTTCTGTTAATTCATCTCACAGAGTTACATCTTTCCCTTCCAGAAGCCTTTCGCTGAGGCTGTTCTTGTGGAATTGGCAAAGGGATATTTGGAAGCCCATGGAGGGCTATGTTGAAAAGGGAAATATCTTGCGTTGAAAACTGGAAAGAAGCTTTCTGAGAAACTGCTATGTGTTCTGTTAATTCATCTCACAGAGTTATATCTTTCCCTTCAAGAAGCCTTTCGCTAAGGCTGTTCTTGTGGAATTGGCAAAGGGATATTTGGAAGCCCATAGAGGGCTATGTTGAGAAAGGAAATATCTTCCGTTCAAACTGTAAAGAAGCTTTCTGAGAAACTGCTCTGTGTTCTGTTAATTCATCTCACAGAGTTACATCTTTCCCTTCAAGAAGCCTTTCGCTAAGGCTGTTCTTGTTTAATTGGCAAAGGGATATTTGGAAGCCCATAGAGGGCTATGGTGAAAAAGGAAATATCTTCCGTTCAAAACTGGAAAGAAGCTTTCTGAGAAACTGCTCTGTGTTCTGTTAATTCATCTCATAGAGTTACATCTTTCCCTTCAAGTAGCCTTTCACTAAGGCTGTTCTTGTTGAATTGGCAAAGGGATATTTGGAATCCCATAGAGGGCTATGGTGAAAAAGGAAATATCTTCCGTTCAAAAGTGGAAAGAAGCTTTCTGAGAAACTGCTCTGTGTTCTGTTAATTCATCTCACAGTGTTACATCTTTCCCTTCAAGAAGTCTTTGGCTAAGGCTGTTCTTGTGGAATTGGCAAAGGGATATTTGGAAGCCCATAGAGGGCTATGGTGATAAAGGAAATATCTTCCGTTCAAAACTGGAAAGAAGCTTTCTGAGAAACTGCTCTGTGTTCTGTTAATTCATCTCACAGAGTTACATCTTTCCCTTCAAGATGCCTTTCGTTAAGGCTGTTCTTGTGGAATTGGCAAAGGGATATTTGGAAGCCCTTAGAGGGCTATGGTGAAAAAGGAAATATCTTCCGTTCAAAACTGGAAAGAAGCTTTCTGAGAAACTGCTCTGTGTTCTGTTAATTCATCTCACACAGTTACATCTTTCCCTTCAAGAAGCCTTTCGCTGAGTCTGTTCTTGTGGAATTGGCAAAGGGATATTTGGAAGCCCATAGAGCGCTATGGTGAAAAAGGAAATATCTTCCGTTCAAAACTGGAAAGAAGCTTTCTGAGAACCTGCTCTGTGTTCTGTTAATTCATCTCACAGAGTTACATCTTTCCTTTCAGGAAGCATTTCGCTAAGGCTGTTGTTGTGGAATTGCAAAGGGATATTTGGAAGCCCATAGAGGACTACGGTGAAAAAGGAATATCTTCCGTTCAAAACTGGAAAGGAGCTTTCTGAGAAACTGCTCTGTGTTCTGTTAATTCATCTCACAGAGTTACATCTTTCCCTTCAAGAAGCCTTTCGCTGAGGCTGTTCTTGTGGAATTGGCAAAGGGATATTTGGAATCCCACAGAGGGCTATGGTGAAAAAGGAAATATCTTCCGTTCAAAACAGGAAAGAAGCTTTCTGAGAAACTGCTCTGTGTTCTGTTAACTTATCTCACACAGTTACATCTTTCCCTTCAAGAAGCCTTTCGCTAAGGCTGTTCTTGTGGTATTCGCAAGGGGATATTTGGAAGCCCATAGAGGGCTACGGTGAAAAAGGAAATATCTTCCGTTCAAAACTGGAAAGAAGATTTCTGAGAAACTGCTCTGTGTTCTGTTAATTCATCTCACAGAGTTACATCTTTCCCTTCAAGAAGCATTTCCCTAAGGCTGTTCTTGTGGAATTGGCAAAGGGATATTTGGAAGCCCATAGAGGGCTATGGTGAAAAAGGAAATATCTTCCGTTCAAAACTGGAAAGAAGCTTTCTGAGAAACTGCTCTGTGTTCTGTTAATTCATCTCACAGAGTTACATCTTTCCCTTCAAGAAGCCTTTCGCTAAGGCTGTTCTTGTGGAATTGGCAAAGGGATATTTGGAAGCCCATAGATGGCTATGGTGAAAAAGGAAATATCTTCCGTTCAAAACCGGAAAGAAGCTTTCGGAGAAACTGTTCTGTGTTCTCTTAATTCATCTCACAGAGCTACATCTTTCCCTTCAAGAAGCCTTTCGCTATAGCTGTTCTTGTGGAATTGGCAAAGGGATATTAGGAAGCCCATAGTGGGCTATGGTGAAAAAGGAAATATCTTCCGTTCAAAACTGGAAAGAAGCTTTCTGCGAAACTGTTCTGTGTCCTGTTAATTCATCTCACAGTGTTACATCTTTCCCTTCAAGTAGCCTTTCGCTAAGGCTGTTCTTGTGGAATTGGCAAAGGGATATTTGGGAGCCCATAGAGGGCTATGATGATAAAGGAAATATCTTCCGTTCAAAACTGGAAAGAAGGTTTCTGAGAAACTGCTCTGTGTTCTGTTAATTCATCTCACAGAGTTACATCTTTCCCTTCAAGAAGCCTTTCGCTAAGGCTGTTCTTGTGGAATTGGCAAAGGGATATTTGGAAGCCCATAGAGGGCTATGGTGAGAAAGGAAATTTCTTCCGATCAAAACTGGAAAGAAGCTTTCTGAGAAACTGCTCTGTGTTCTGTTAATTCATCTCACAGAGTTACATCTTTCCCTTCAAGAAGCCTTTCGCTAAGGCTGTTCTTGTGGAATTGGCAAAGGGATATTTGGAAGCCCATAGAGGGCTATGGTGAAAAAGGAAATATCTTCCGTTCAAAACTGGAAAGAAGCTTTCTGAGAAACTGCTCTGTGTTCTGTTAATTCATCTCACAGAGTTACATCTTTCCCTTCAAGAAGCCTTTCACTAAGGCTGTTCTTGTGGAATTGGCAAAGGGATATTTGGAAGCCCATAGAGGGCTATGGTGAAAAAGGAAATATCTTCCGTTCAAAACTGGAAAGAAGCTTTCTGAGAAACTGCTCTGTGTTCTGTTAGTTCATCTCACAGAGTTACATCTTTCCCTTCAAGAAGCCTTTCGCTAAGGCTGTTCTTGTGGAATTGGCAAAGGTATATTTGGAAGCCCATAGATGGCTACGGTGAAAAAGGAAATATGTTCCGTTCAAAACTGGAAAGAAGCTTTCTGAGAAACTGCTCTGTGTTCTGTTAATTCATCTCACAGAGTTACATCCTTCCCTTCAAGAAGCCTTTCGCTAAAGCTGTTCTTGTGGAATTGGCAAAGGGTAGTTGGAAGCCCATAGAGGGCTATGGTGAAAAAGGAAATATCTTCCGTTCAAAACTGGAAAGAAGCTTTCTGAGAAACTGCTCTGTGTTCTGTTAATTCACCTCACAGAATTACATATTTCCCTTCAAGAAGCCTTTCGCTAAGGCTGTTTTGTGGAACTGGCAAAGGGATATTTGAAAGCCCATAGAGGGCTATGGTGAAAAAGGAAATATCTTCCGTTCAAAACTGGAACGAAGCTTTCTGAGAAACTGCTCTGTGTTCTGTTAATTCATCTCACAGAGTTACATCTTTCCCTTCAAGAAGCCTTTCGGTGAGTCTGTTCTTGTGGAATTGGCAAAGGGATATTTGGAAGCCCATAGAGGGCTATGGTGAAAAAGGAAATATCTTCCGTTCAAAACTGGAAAGAAGCTTTCTGAGAAACTGCTCTGTGTTCTGTTAATTCATCTCACAGAGTTACATCTTTCCCTTCAAGAAGCCTTTCGCTGAGGCTGTTCTTGTGGAATTGGCAAAGGGATATTTGGAATCCCATAGAGGGCTATGGTGAAAAAGGAAATATCTTCCGTACAAAACTGGAAAGAAGCTTTCTGAGAAACTGCTCTGCGTGCTGTTAACTCATCTCACAGAGTTACACGTTTCCCTTCAAGAAGCCTTTCGCTAAGGCTGTTCGTGTGGAATTGGCAAAGAGATATTTGGAAGCCCTTAAAGGGCTATGGTGAGAAAGGAAATATCTTCCGTTCAAAACTGGAAAGAAGCTTTCTGAGAAACTGCTCTGGGTTCTGTTAATTCATCTCACAGAGTTACATCTTTCCCTTCAAGAAGCCTTTCGCTAAGGCTGTTCTTGTGGAATTGGCAAAGGGATATTTTGAAGCCCATAGAGGGCTATGGTGAAAAACGAAATATCTTCCGTTCAAAACTGGAAAGAAGCTTTCTGAGAAACTGCTCTGTGTTCTGTTAATTCATCTCACAGAGTTACATCTTTCCCTTCAAGAAGCCTTTCGCTGAGTCTGTTCTTGTGGAATTGGCAAAGGGATATTTGGAAGCCCATAGAGGGCTATGGTGAAAAAGGAAATATCTTCCGTTCAAAACTGGAAAGAAGCTTTCTGAGAAACTGCTCTGTGTTCTGTTAATTCATCTCACAGAGTTACATCTTTCCCTTCAAGAAGCCTTTCTCTAAGGCTGTTGTTGTGGAATTACAAAGGGATATTTGGAAGCCCATAGAGGGCTACGGTGAAAAAGGAAATATCTTCCGTTCAAAACTGGAAAGAAGCTTTCTGAGAAACTGCTCTGTGTTCTGTTAATTCATCTCACAGAGTTACATCTTTCCCTTCGAGAAGCCTTTCGCTGAGGCTGTTCTTGTTTAATTGGCAAAGGAATATTTGGAAGCCCATAGAGGGCTATGGTGAAAAACGAAATATCTTCCGTTCAAAACTGGAAAGAAGCTTTCTGAGAAACTGCTCTGTGTTCTGTTAATTCATCTCACAGAGTTACATCTTTCCCTTCAAGAAGCCTTTCGCTAAGGCTGTTCTTGTGGAATTGGCCAAGGGATATTTGGAAGCCCATAGATGGCTATGGTGAAAAAGGAAATATCTTCCGTTCAAAACCGGAAAGAAGCTTTCGGAGAAACTGTTCTGTGTTCTCTTAATTCATCTCACAGAGCTACATCTTTCCCTTCAAGAAGCCTTTCGCTATAGCGGTTCTTGTGGAATTGGCAAAGGGATATTAGGAAGCCCATAGTGGGCTATGGTGAAAAAGCAAATATCTTCCGTTCAAAACTGGAAAGAAGCTTTCTGCGAAACTACTCTGTGTCCTGTTAATTCATCTCACAGTGTTACATCTTTCCCTTCAAGAAGCCTTTCGCTAAGGCTGTTCTTGTGGAATTGGCAAAGGGATATTTGGGAGCCCATAGAGGGCTATGGTGATAAAGGAAATATCTTCCGTTCAAAACTGGAAAGAAGCTTTCTGAGAAACTGCTCTGTGTTCTGTTAATTCATCTCACATAGTTACATCTTTCCCTTCAAGAAGCCTTTTCCTATGGCTGTTCTTGTGGAATTGGCAAAGGGATATTTGGAGGCCTGTAGAGGGCAATGGTGAAAAAGGAAATATCTTCCGTTCAAAACAGGAAAGAAGCTTTCTGAGAAACTGCTCTGTGTTCTGTTAACTTATCTCACAGAGTTACATCTTTCCTTTCAAGAAGCCTTTCGCTAAGGCTGTTCTTGTGGTATTCGCAAGGGGATATTTGGAAGCCCATAGAGGGCTACGGTGAAAAAGGAAATATCTTCCGTTCAAAACTGGAAAGAAGATTTCTGAGAAACTGCTCTGTGTTCTGTTAATTCATCTCACAGAGTTACATCTTTCCCTTCAAGAAGCCTTTCGCTAAGGCAGTTCTTGTGGAATTGGCAAAGGGATATTTGGAAGCCCATAGAGGGCTATGGTGAAAAAGGAAATATCTTCCGTTCAAAACTGGAAAGAAGCTTTCTGAGAAACTGCTCTGTGTTCTGTTAATTCATCTCACAGAGTTACATCTTTCCCTTCAAGAAGCCTTTCGCTAAGGCTGTTCTTGTGGTATTCGCAAAGGGATATTTGGAAGCCCATAGAGGGATATGGTGAAAAAGGAAATATCTTCCGTTCAAAACTAGAAGGAAGCTTTCTGAGAAACTGCTCTGTGTTCTGTTAATTCATCTCACAGAGTTACATCATTCCCTTCAAGAAGCCTTTCGCTAAGGCTGTTCTTGTGGAATTGGCAAAGGTATATTTGGAAGCCCATAGATGGCTACGGTGAAAAAGGAAATATCTTCCGTTCAAAACTGGAAAGAAGATTTCTGAGAAACTGCTCTGTGTTCTGTTAATTCATCTCACAGAGTTACATCTTTCCCTTCAAGAAGCCTTTCGCTAAGGCAGTTCTTGTGGAATTGGCAAAGGGATATTTGGAAGCCCATAGAGGGCTATGGTGAAAAAGGAAATATCTTCCGTTCAAAACTGGAAAGAAGCTTTCTGAGAAACTGCTCTGTGTTCTGTTAATTCATCTCACAGAGTTACATCTTTCCCTTCAAGAAGCCTTTCGCTAAGGCTGTTCTTGTGGTATTCGCAAAGGGATATTTGGAAGCCCATAGAGGGATATGGTGAAAAAGGAAATATCTTCCGTTCAAAACTAGAAGGAAGCTTTCTGAGAAACTGCTCTGTGTTCTGTTAATTCATCTCACAGAGTTACATCATTCCCTTCAAGAAGCCTTTCGCTAAGGCTGTTCTTGTGGAATTGGCAAAGGTATATTTGGAAGCCCATAGATGGCTACGGTGAAAAAGGAAATATGTTACGTTCAAAACTGGAAAGAAGCTTTCTGAGAAACTGCTCTGTGTTCTCTTAATTCATCTCACAGAGTTACATCCTTCCCTTCAAGAAGCCTTTCGCTAAAGCTGTTCTTGTGGAATTGGCAAAGGGTAGTTGGAAGCCCATAGAGGGCTATGGTGAAAAAGGAAATATCTTCCGTTCAAAACTGGAAAGAAGCTTTCTGAGAAACTGCTCTGTGTTCTGTTAGTTCACCACACAGAATTACATATTTCCCTTCAAGAAGCCTTTCGCTAAGGCTGTTTTGTGGAACTGGCAAAGGGATATTTGAAAGCCCATAGAGGGCTATGGTGAAAAAGGAAATATCTTCCGTTCAAAACTGGAAAGAAGCTTTCTGAGAAACTGCTCTCTGTTCTGTTAATTCATCTCACCGAGTTACATCTTTCCCTTCAAGAAGCCTTTCGCTAAGGCTGTTTTTATGGTATTCGCAAATTGATATTTGGAAGCCCATTGAGGTCTACGGTGAAAAAGGAAATATCTTCCGTTCAAAACTGGAAAGAAGCTTTCTGAGAAACTGCTCTGTGTTCTGTTAATTCATCTCACAGAGTTATATCTTTCCCTTCAAGCAGCCTTTCGCTGAGGCTGTTCTTGTGGAATTGGCAAAGGGATATTTGGAAGCCCATAGAGGGCTATGGTGAGAAAGGAAATATCTTCCGTTCAAAACTGGAAAGAAGCTTTCTGAGAAACTGCTCTGTGTTCTGTTAATTCATCTCACAGAGTTACATCTTTCCCTTCAAGAAGCCTTTCGCTGAGGCTGTTCTTGTGGAATTGGCAAAGGGATATTTGGAAGCCCATAGAGGGCTACGGTGAAATAGGAAATATGTTCCGTTCAAAACTGGAAAGAAGCTTTCTGAGAAACTGCTCTGTGTTCTGTTAATTCATCTCACAGAGTTACATCTTTCCCTTCAAGAAGCCTTTCGCTAAGGCTGTTCTTGTGGAATTGGCAAAGGGATATTTGGAAGCCCATAGAGGGCTATGGTGAGAAAGGAAATTTCTTCCGATCAAAACTGGAAAGAAGTTTTCTGAGAAACTGCTCTGTGTTCTGTTAATTCATCTCACAGAGTTACATCATTCCCTTCAAGAAGCCTTTCGCTAAGGCTGTTCTTGTGGAATTGGCAAAGGTATATTTGGAAGCCCATAGATGGCTACGGTGAAAAAGGAAATATGTTCCGTTCAAAACTGGAAAGAAGCTTTCTGAGAACCTGCTCTGTGTTCTGTTAATTCATCTCACAGAGTTACATCTTTCCCTTCAAGAAGCCTTTCGCTAAAGCTGTTCTTGTGGAATTGGCAAACGGTAGTTGGAAGCCCATAGAGGGCTATGGTGAAAAAGGAAATATCTTCCGTTCAAAACTGGAAAGAAGCTTTCTGAGAAACTGCTCTGTGTTCTGTTAATTCACCTCACAGAATTACATATTTCCCTTCAAGAAGCCTTTCGCTAAGGCTGTTTTGTGGAACTGGCAAAGGGATATTTGAAAGCCCATAGAGGGCTATGGTGAAAAAGGAAATATCTTCCGTTCAAAACTGGAAAGAAGCTTTCTGAGAAACTGCTCTGTGTTCTGTTAATTCATCTCACAGAGTTACATCTTTCCCTTCAAGCAGCCTTTCGCTGAGGCTGTTCTTGTGGAATTGGCAAAGGGATATTTGGAAGCCCATAGAGGGCTATGGTGAGAAAGGAAATATCTTCCGTTCAAAACTGGAAAGAAGCTTTCTGAGAAACTGCTCTGTGTTCTGTTAATTCATCTCACAGAGTTACATCTTTCCCTTCCAAAAGACTTTCGCTAAGGCTGTTCTTGTGGAATTGGCAAAGGGATATTTGGAAGCCCATGGAGGGCTATGGTGAAAAAGGAAATATCTTCCGTTCAAAACTGTAAAGAAGCTTTCTGAGAAACTGCTCTGTGTTCTGTTAATTCATCTCACAGAGTTACATCTTTCCCTTAAAGAAGCCTTTCGCTGAGGCTGTTCTTGTGGAATTGGCAAAGGGATATTTGGAAGCCCATAGAGGGCTATGGTGAAAAAGGAAATATCTTCCGTTCAAAACTGGAAAGAAGCTTTCTGAGAAACTGCTCTGTGTTCTGTTAATTCATCTCACAGAGTTACATCTTTCCCTTCAAGAAGCCTTTCGGTGAGTCTGTTCTTGTGGAATTGGCAAAGGGATATTTTGAAGCCCATAGAGGGCTATGGTGAAAAAGGAAATATCTTCCGTTCAAAACTGGAAAGAAGCTTTCTGAGAAACTGCTCTGTGTTCTGTTAATTCAACTCACAGAGTTACATCTTTCCCTTCAAGAAGCCTTTCGCTGAGGCTGTTCTTGTGGAATTGGCAAAGGGATATTTGGAATCCCATAGAGGGCTATGGTAAAAAAGGAAATATCTTCCGTACAAAACTGGAAAGAAGCTTTCTGAGAAACTGCTCTGCGTGCTGTTAACTCATCTCACAGAGTTACATCTTTCCCTTCAAGAAGCCTTTCGCTAAGGCTGTTCTTGTGGAATTGGCAAAGAGATATTTGGAATCCCTTAAAGGGCTATGGTGAGAAAGGAAATATCTTCCGTTCAAAACTGGAAAGAAGCTTTCTGAGAAACTGCTCTGGGTTCTGTTAATTCATCTCACAGAGTTACATCTTTCCCTTCAAGAAGCCTTTCGCTAAGGCTGTTCTTGTGGAATTGGCAAAGGGATATTTTGAAGCTCATAGAGGGCTACGGTGAAAAAGGAAATATCTTCCGTTCAAAACTGGAAAGAAGCTTTCTGAGAAACTGCTCTGTGTTCTGTTAATTCATCTCACAGAATTACATCTTTCCCTTCAAGAAGCCTTTCGCTGAGTCTGTTCTTGTGGAATTGGCAAAGGGATATTTGGAAGCCCATAGAGGGCTATGGTGAAAAAGGAAATATCTTCCGTTCAAAACTGGAAAGAAGCTTTCTGAGAAACTGCTCTGTGTTCTGTTAATTCATCTCACAGAGTTACATCTTTCCCTTCAAGAAGCCTTTCGCTAAGGCTGTTGTTGTGGAATTACAAAGGGATATTTGGAAGCCCATAGAGGGCTACGGTGGAAAAGGAAATATCTTCCGTTCAAAACTGGAAAGAAGCTTTCTGAGAAACTGCTCTCTGTTCTGTTAATTCATCTCACCGAGTTACATCTTTCCCTTCAAGAAGCCTTTCGCTAAGGCTGTTTTTATGGTATTCGCAAATTGATATTTGGAAGCCCATTGAGGTCTACGGTGAAAAAGGAAATATCTTCCGTTCAAAACTAGAAGGAAGCTTTCTGAGAAACTGCTCTGTGTTCTGTTAATTCATCTCACAGAGTTACATCATTCCCTTCAAGAAGCCTTTCGCTAAGGCTGTTCTTGTGGAATTGGCAAAGGTATATTTGGAAGCCCATAGATGGCTACGGTGAAAAAGGAAATATCTTCCGTTCAAAACTGGAAAGAAGATTTCTGAGAAACTGCTCTGTGTTCTGTTAATTCATCTCACAGAGTTACATCTTTCCCTTCAAGAAGCCTTTCGCTAAGGCAGTTCTTGTGGAATTGGCAAAGGGATATTTGGAAGCCCATAGAGGGCTATGGTGAAAAAGGAAATATCTTCCGTTCAAAACTGGAAAGAAGCTTTCTGAGAAACTGCTCTGTGTTCTGTTAATTCATCTCACAGAGTTACATCTTTCCCTTCAAGAAGCCTTTCGCTAAGGCTGTTCTTGTGGTATTCGCAAAGGGATATTTGGAAGCCCATAGAGGGATATGGTGAAAAAGGAAATATCTTCCGTTCAAAACTAGAAGGAAGCTTTCTGAGAAACTGCTCTGTGTTCTGTTAATTCATCTCACAGAGTTACATCATTCCCTTCAAGAAGCCTTTCGCTAAGGCTGTTCTTGTGGAATTGGCAAAGGTATATTTGGAAGCCCATAGATGGCTACGGTGAAAAAGGAAATATGTTACGTTCAAAACTGGAAAGAAGCTTTCTGAGAAACTGCTCTGTGTTCTCTTAATTCATCTCACAGAGTTACATCCTTCCCTTCAAGAAGCCTTTCGCTAAAGCTGTTCTTGTGGAATTGGCAAAGGGTAGTTGGAAGCCCATAGAGGGCTATGGTGAAAAAGGAAATATCTTCCGTTCAAAACTGGAAAGAAGCTTTCTGAGAAACTGCTCTGTGTTCTGTTAGTTCACCTCACAGAATTACATATTTCCCTTCAAGAAGCCTTTCGCTAAGGCTGTTTTGTGGAACTGGCAAAGGGATATTTGAAAGCCCATAGAGGGCTATGGTGAAAAAGGAAATATCTTCCGTTCAAAACTGGAAAGAAGCTTTCTGAGAAACTGCTCTCTGTTCTGTTAATTCATCTCACCGAGTTACATCTTTCCCTTCAAGAAGCCTTTCGCTAAGGCTGTTTTTATGGTATTCGCAAATTGATATTTGGAAGCCCATTGAGGTCTACGGTGAAAAAGGAAATATCTTCCGTTCAAAACTGGAAAGAAGCTTTCTGAGAAACTGCTCTGTGTTCTGTTAATTCATCTCACAGAGTTACATCTTTCCCTTCAAGCAGCCTTTCGCTGAGGCTGTTCTTGTGGAATTGGCAAAGGGATATTTGGAAGCCCATAGAGGGCTATGGTGAGAAAGGAAATATCTTCCGTTCAAAACTGGAAAGAAGCTTTCTGAGAAACTGCTCTGTGTTCTGTTAATTCATCTCACAGAGTTACATCTTTCCCTTCAAGAAGCCTTTCGCTGAGGCTGTTCTTGTGGAATTGGCAAAGGGATATTTGGAAGCCCATAGAGGGCTACGGTGAAATAGGAAATATCTTCCGTTCAAAACTGGAAAGAAGCTTTCTGAGAAACTGCTCTGTGTTCTGTTAATTCATCTCACAGAGTTACATCTTTCCCTTCAAGAAGCCTTTCGCTAAGGCTGTTCTTGTGGAATTGGCAAAGGGATATTTGGAAGCCCATAGAGGGCTATGGTGAGAAAGGAAATTTCTTCCGATCAAAACTGGAAAGAAGTTTTCTGAGAAACTGCTCTGTGTTCTGTTAATTCATCTCACAGAGTTACATCATTCCCTTCAAGAAGCCTTTCGCTAAGGCTGTTCTTGTGGAATTGGCAAAGGTATATTTGGAAGCCCATAGATGGCTACGGTGAAAAAGGAAATATGTTCCGTTCAAAACTGGAAAGAAGCTTTCTGAGAACCTGCTCTGTGTTCTGTTAATTCATCTCACAGAGTTACATCTTTCCCTTCAAGAAGCCTTTCGCTAAAGCTGTTCTTGTGGAATTGGCAAACGGTAGTTGGAAGCCCATAGAGGGCTATGGTGAAAAAGGAAATATCTTCCGTTCAAAACTGGAAAGAAGCTTTCTGAGAAACTGCTCTGTGTTCTGTTAATTCACCTCACAGAATTACATATTTCCCTTCAAGAAGCCTTTCGCTAAGGCTGTTTTGTGGAACTGGCAAAGGGATATTTGAAAGCCCATAGAGGGCTATGGTGAAAAAGGAAATATCTTCCGTTCAAAACTGGAAAGAAGCTTTCTGAGAAACTGCTCTGTGTTCTGTTAATTCATCTCACAGAGTTACATCTTTCCCTTCAAGCAGCCTTTCGCTGAGGCTGTTCTTGTGGAATTGGCAAAGGGATATTTGGAAGCCCATAGAGGGCTATGGTGAGAAAGGAAATATCTTCCGTTCAAAACTGGAAAGAAGCTTTCTGAGAAACTGCTCTGTGTTCTGTTAATTCATCTCACAGAGTTACATCTTTCCCTTCCAAAAGACTTTCGCTAAGGCTGTTCTTGTGGAATTGGCAAAGGGATATTTGGAAGCCCATGGAGGGCTATGGTGAAAAAGGAAATATCTTCCGTTCAAAACTGTAAAGAAGCTTTCTGAGAAACTGCTCTGTGTTCTGTTAATTCATCTCACAGAGTTACATCTTTCCCTTAAAGAAGCCTTTCGCTGAGGCTGTTCTTGTGGAATTGGCAAAGGGATATTTGGAAGCCCATAGAGGGCTATGGTGAAAAAGGAAATATCTTCCGTTCAAAACTGGAAAGAAGCTTTCTGAGAAACTGCTCTGTGTTCTGTTAATTCATCTCACAGAGTTACATCTTTCCCTTCAAGAAGCCTTTCGGTGAGTCTGTTCTTGTGGAATTGGCAAAGGGATATTTTGAAGCCCATAGAGGGCTATGGTGAAAAAGGAAATATCTTCCGTTCAAAACTGGAAAGAAGCTTTCTGAGAAACTGCTCTGTGTTCTGTTAATTCAACTCACAGAGTTACATCTTTCCCTTCAAGAAGCCTTTCGCTGAGGCTGTTCTTGTGGAATTGGCAAAGGGATATTTGGAATCCCATAGAGGGCTATGGTAAAAAAGGAAATATCTTCCGTACAAAACTGGAAAGAAGCTTTCTGAGAAACTGCTCTGCGTGCTGTTAACTCATCTCACATAGTTACATCTTTCCCTTCAAGAAGCCTTTCGCTAAGGCTGTTCTTGTGGAATTGGCAAAGAGATATTTGGAATCCCTTAAAGGGCTATGGTGAGAAAGGAAATATCTTCCGTTCAAAACTGGAAAGAAGCTTTCTGAGAAACTGCTCTGGGTTCTGTTAATTCATCTCACAGAGTTACATCTTTCCCTTCAAGAAGCCTTTCGCTAAGGCTGTTCTTGTGGAATTGGCAAAGGGATATTTTGAAGCTCATAGAGGGCTACGGTGAAAAAGGAAATATCTTCCGTTCAAAACTGGAAAGAAGCTTTCTGAGAAACTGCTCTGTGTTCTGTTAATTCATCTCACAGAATTACATCTTTCCCTTCAAGAAGCCTTTCGCTGAGTCTGTTCTTGTGGAATTGGCAAAGGGATATTTGGAAGCCCATAGAGGGCTATGGTGAAAAAGGAAATATCTTCCGTTCAAAACTGGAAAGAAGCTTTCTGAGAAACTGCTCTGTGTTCTGTTAATTCATCTCACAGAGTTACATCTTTCCCTTCAAGAAGCCTTTCGCTAAGGCTGTTGTTGTGGAATTACAAAGGGATATTTGGAAGCCCATAGAGGGCTACGGTGGAAAAGGAAATATCTTCCGTTCAAAACTGGAAAGAAGCTTTCTGAGAAACTGCTCTCTGTTCTGTTAATTCATCTCACCGAGTTACATCTTTCCCTTCAAGAAGCCTTTCGCTAAGGCTGTTTTTATGGTATTCGCAAATTGATATTTGGAAGCCCATTGAGGTCTACGGTGAAAAAGGAAATATCTTCCGTTCAAAACTGGAAAGAAGCTTTCTGAGAAACTGCTCTGTGTTCTGTTAATTCATCTCACAGAGTTACATCTTTCCCTTCAAGCAGCCTTTCGCTGAGGCTGTTCTTGTGGAATTGGCAAAGGGATATTTGGAAGCCCATAGAGGGCTATGGTGAGAAAGGAAATATCTTCCGTTCAAAACTGGAAAGAAGCTTTCTGAGAAACTGCTCTGTGTTCTGTTAATTCATCTCACAGAGTTACATCTTTCCCTTCAAGAAGCCTTTCGCTGAGGCTGTTCTTGTGGAATTGGCAAAGGGATATTTGGAAGCCCATAGAGGGCTACGGTGAAATAGGAAATATCTTCCGTTCAAAACTGGAAAGAAGCTTTCTGAGAAACTGCTCTGTGTTCTGTTAATTCATCTCACAGAGTTACATCTTTCCCTTCAAGAAGCCTTTCGCTAAGGCTGTTCTTGTGGAATTGGCAAAGGGATATTTGGAAGCCCATAGAGGGCTATGGTGAGAAAGGAAATTTCTTCCGATCAAAACTGGAAAGAAGTTTTCTGAGAAACTGCTCTGTGTTCTGTTAATTCATCTCACAGAGTTACATCATTCCCTTCAAGAAGCCTTTCGCTAAGGCTGTTCTTGTGGAATTGGCAAAGGTATATTTGGAAGCCCATAGATGGCTACGGTGAAAAAGGAAATATGTTCCGTTCAAAACTGGAAAGAAGCTTTCTGAGAACCTGCTCTGTGTTCTGTTAATTCATCTCACAGAGTTACATCTTTCCCTTCAAGAAGCCTTTCGCTAAAGCTGTTCTTGTGGAATTGGCAAACGGTAGTTGGAAGCCCATAGAGTTCTATGGTGAAAAAGGAAATATCTTCCGTTCAAAACTGGAAAGAAGCTTTCTGAGAAACTGCTCTGTGTTCTGTTAATTCACCTCACAGAATTACATATTTCCCTTCAAGAAGCCTTTCGCTAAGGCTGTTTTGTGGAACTGGCAAAGGGATATTTGAAAGCCCATAGAGGGCTATGATGAAAAAGGAAATATCTTCCGTTCAAAACTGGAAAGAAGCTTTCTGAGAAACTGCTCTCTGTTCTGTTAATTCATCTCACCGAGTTACATCTTTCCCTTCAAGCAGCCTTTCGCTGAGGCTGTTCTTGTGGAATTGGCAAAGGGATATTTGGAAGCCCATAGATGGCTATGGTGAAAAAGGAAATATCTTCCGTTCAAAACCGGAAAGAAGCTTTCGGAGAAACTGTTCTGTGTTCTCTTAATTCATCTCACAGAGCTACATCTTTCCCTTCAAGAAGCCTTTCGCTATAGCTGTTCTTGTGGAATTGTCAAAGGGATATTAGGAAGCCCATAGTGGGCTATGGTGAAAAAGGAAATATCTTCCGTTCAAAACTGGAAAGAAGCTTTCTGCGAAACTGCTCTGTGTCCTGTTAATTCATCTCACAGTGTTACATCTTTCCCTTCCAGAAGCCTTTCGCTAAGGCTGTTCTTGTGGAATTGGCAAAGGGATATTTGGGAGCCCATAGAGGGCTATGGTGATAAAGGAAATATCTTCCGTTCAAAACTGGAAAGAAGCTTTCTGAGAAACTGCTCTGTGTTCTGTTAATTCATCTCACATAGTTACATCTTTCCCTTCAAGAAGCCTTTCCCTAAGGCTGTTCTTGTGGAATTGGCAAAGGGATATTTGGAGGCCTGTAGAGGGCAATGGTGATAAAGGAAATATCTTCCGTTCAAAACAGGAAAGAAGCTTTCTGAGAAACTGCTCTGTGTTCTGTTAACTTATCTCACAGAGTTACATCTTTCCCTTCAAGAAGCCTTTCGCTAAGGCTGTTCTTGTGGTATTCGCAAGGGGATGTTTGGAATCCCATAGAGGGCTACGGTGAAAAAGGAAATATCTTCCGTTCAAAACTGGAAAGAAGATTTCTGAGAAACTGCTCTGTGTTCTGTTAATTCATCTCACAGAGTTACATCTTTCCCTTCAAGAAGCATTTCCCTAAGGCTGTTCTTGTGGAATTGGCAAAGGGATATTTGGAAGCCCATAGAGGGCTACGGTGAAATAGGAAATATCTTCCGTTCAAAACTGGAAAGAAGCTTTCTGAGAAACTGCTCTGTGTTCTGTTAATTCATCTCACAGAGTTACATCTTTCCCTTCAAGAAGCCTTTCGCTAAGGCTGTTCTTGTGGAATTGGCAAAGGGATATTTGGAATCCCATAGAGGGCTATGGTGAGAAAGGAAATTTCTTCCGATCAAAACTGGAAAGAAGTTTTCTGAGAAACTGCTCTGTGTTCTGTTAATTCATCTCACAGAGTTACATCTTTCCCTTCAAGAAGCCTTTCGCTAAGTCTGTTCTTGTGGAATTGGCAAAGGGTATTTGGAAGCCCATAGAGGGCTATGGTGAAAAAGGAAATATCTTCCGTTCAAAACTGGAAAGAAGCTTTCTGAGAAACTGCTCTGTGTTCTGTTAATTCATCTCACAGAGTTACATCTTTCCCTTCAAGAAGCCTTTCACTAAGGCTGTTCTTGTGGAATTGGCAAAGGGATATTTGGAAGCCCATAGAGGGCTATGGTGAAAAAGGAAATATCTTCCGTTCAAAACTGGAAAGAACCTTTCTGAGAAACTGCTCTGTATTCTGTTAGTTCATCTCACAGAGTTACATCTTTCCCTTCAAGAAGCCTTTCGCTAAGGCTGTTCTTGTGGAATTGGCAAAGGGATATTTGGAAGCCCATAGAGGGCTATGGTGAAAAAGGAAATATCTTCCTTTCAAAACTGGAAAGAAGCTTTCTGAGAAACTGCTCTGTGTTCTGCTAATTCATCTCACAGAGTTACATCATTCCCTTCAAGAAGCCTTTCGCTAAGGCTGTTCTTGTGGAATTGGCAAAGGTATATTTGGAAGCCCATAGATGGCTACGGTGAAAAAGGAAATATGTTCCGTTCAAAACTGGAAAGAAGCTTTCTGAGAACCTGCTCTGTGTTCTGTTAATTCATCTCACAGAGTTACATCTTTCCCTTCAAGAAGCCTTTCGCTAAAGCTGTTCTTGTGGAATTGGCAAAGGGTAGTTGGAAGCCCATAGAGGGCTATGGTGAAAAAGGAAATATCTTCCGTTCAAAACTGGAAAGAAGCTTTCTGAGAAACTGCTCTGTGTTCTGTTAATTCACCTCACAGAATTACATATTTCCCTTCAAGAAGCCTTTCGCTAAGGCTGTTTTGTGGAACTGGCAAAGGGATATTTGAAAGCCCTTAGAGGGCTATGGTGAAAAAGGAAATATCTTCCGTTCAAAACTGGAAAGAAGCTTTCTGAGAAACTGCTCTGTGTTCTGTTAATTCATCTCACAGAGTTACATCTTTCCCTTCAAGAAGCCTTTCGCTGAGTCTGTTCTTGTGGAATTGGCAAAGGGATATTTGGAAGCCCATAGAGGGCTATGGTGAAAAAGGAAATATCTTCCGTTCAAAACTGGAAAGAAGCTTTCTGAGAAACTGCTCTGTGTTCTGTTAATTCATCTCACAGAGTTACATCTTTCCCTTCAAGAAGCCTTTCGCTAAGGCTGTTGTTGTGGAATTACAAAGGGATATTTGGAAGCCCATAGAGGGCTACGGTGAAAAACGAAATATCTTCTGTTCAAAACTGGAAAGAAGCTTTCTGAGAAACTGCTCTGTGTTCTGTTAATTCATATCACAGAGTTACATCTTTCCCTTCGAGAAGCCTTTCGCTGAGGCTGTTCTTGTGGAATTGGGAAAGGGATATTTGGAAGCCCATAGAGGGCTATGGTGAAAAAGGAAATATCTTCCGTTCAAAACTGGAAAGAAGCTTTCTGAGAAACTGCTCTGTGTTCTGTTAATTCATCTCACAGAGTTACATCTTTCCCTTCAAGAAGCCTTTCGCTAAGGCTGTTCTTGTGGAATTGGCAAAGGGATATTTGGAAGCCCTTAGATGGCTATGGTGAAAAAGGAAATATCTTCCGTTCAAAACCGGAAAGAAGCTTTCGGAGAAACTGTTCTGTGTTCTCTTAATTCATCTCACAGAGCTACATCTCTCCCTTCAAGAAGCCTTTCGCTATAGCTGTTCTTGTGGAATTGGCAAAGGGATATTAGGAAGCCCATAGTGGGCTATGGTGAAAAAGGAAATATCTTCCGTTCAAAACTGGAAAGAAGCTTTCTGCGAAACTGCTCTGTGTCCTGTTAATTCATCTCACAGTGTTACATCTTTCCCTTCAAGAAGCCTTTCGCTAAGGCTGTTCTTGTGGAATTGGCAAAGGGATATTTGGGAGCCCATAGAGGGCTATGTTGATAAAGGAAATATCTTCCGTTCAAAACTGGAAAGAAGCTTTCTGAGAAACTGCTCTGTGTTCTGTTAATTCATCTCACATAGTTACATCTTTCCCTTCAAGAAGCCTTTCCCTAAGGCTGTTTTTGTGGAATTGGCAAAGGGATATTTGGAGGCCTGTAGAGGGCAATGGTGAAAAAGGAAATATCTTCCGTTCAAAACAGGAAAGAAGCTTTCTGAGAAACTGCTCTGTGTTCTGTTAACTTATCTCACAGAGTTACATCTTTCCCTTCAAGAAGCCTTTCGCTAAGGCTGTTCTTGTGGTATTCGCAAGGGGATATTTGGAAGCCCATAGAGGGCTACGGTGAAAAAGGAAATATCTTCCGTTCAAAACTGGAAAGAAGATTTCTGAGAAACTGCTCTGTGTTCTGTTAATTCATCTCACAGAGTTACATCTTTCCCTTCAAGAAGCATTTCCCTAAGGCTGTTCTTGTGGAATTGGCAAAGGGATATTTGGAAGCCCATAGAGGGCTACGGTGAAATAGGAAATATCTTCCGTTCAAAACTGGAAAGAAGCTTTGTGAGAAACTGCTCTGTGTTCTGTTAATTCATCTCACAAAATTACATCTTTCCCTTCAAGAAGCCTTTCGCTAAGGCTGTTCTTGTGGAATTGGCAAAGGGATATTTGGAAGCCCATAGAGGGCTATGATGAGAAAGGAAATTTCTTCCGATCAAAACTGGAAAGAAGTTTTCTGAGAAACTGCTCTGTGTACTGTTAATTCATCTCACAGAGTTACATCTTTCCCTTCAAGAAGCCTTTCGCTAAGTCTGTTCTTGTGGAATTGGCAAAGGGATATTTGGAAGCCCATAGAGGGCTATGGTGAAAAAGGAAATATCTTCCGTTCAAAACTGGAAAGAAGCTTTCTGAGAAACTGCTCTGTGTTTTGTTAATTCATCTCACAGAGTTACATCTTTCCCTTCAAGAAGCCTTTCACTAAGGCTGTTCTTGTGGAATTGGCAAAGGGATATTTGGAAGCCCATAGAGGGCTATGGTGAAAAAGGAAATATCTTCCGTTCAAAACTGGAAAGAACCTTTCTGAGAAACTGCTCTGTATTCTGTTAGTTCATCTCACAGAGTTACATCTTTCCCTTCAAGAAGCCTTTCGCTAAGGCTGTTCTTGTGGAATTGGCAAAGGGATATTTGGAAGCCCATAGAGGGCTATGGTGAAAAAGGAAATATCTTCCGTTCAAAACTGGAAAGAAGCTTTCTGAGAAACTGCTCTGTGTTCTGTTAATTCATCTCACAGAGTTACATCTTTCCCTTCAAGAAGCCTTTCGCTAAGGCTGTTGTTGTGGAATTACAAAGGGATATTTGGAAGCCCATAGAGGGCTACGGTGGAAAAGGAAATATCTTCCGTTCAAAACTGGAAAGAAGCTTTCTGAGAAACTGCTCTCTGTTCTGTTAATTCATCTCACCGAGTTACATCTTTCCCTTCAAGAAGCCTTTCGCTAAGGCTGTTTTTATGGTATTCGCAAATTGATATTTGGAAGCCCATTGAGGTCTACGGTGAAAAAGGAAATATCTTCCGTTCAAAACTGGAAAGAAGCTTTCTGAGAAACTGCTCTGTGTTCTGTTAATTCATCTCACAGAGTTACATCTTTCCCTTCAAGCAGCCTTTCGCTGAGGCTGTTCTTGTGGAATTGGCAAAGGGATATTTGGAAGCCCATAGAGGGCTATGGTGAGAAAGGAAATATCTTCCGTTCAAAACTGGAAAGAAGCTTTCTGAGAAACTGCTCTGTGTTCTGTTAATTCATCTCACAGAGTTACATCTTTCCCTTCAAGAAGCCTTTCGCTGAGGCTGTTCTTGTGGAATTGGCAAAGGGATATTTGGAAGCCCATAGAGGGCTACGGTGAAATAGGAAATATCTTCCGTTCAAAACTGGAAAGAAGCTTTCTGAGAAACTGCTCTGTGTTCTGTTAATTCATCTCACAGAGTTACATCTTTCCCTTCAAGAAGCCTTTCGCTAAGGCTGTTCTTGTGGAATTGGCAAAGGGATATTTGGAAGCCCATAGAGGGCTATGGTGAGAAAGGAAATTTCTTCCGATCAAAACTGGAAAGAAGTTTTCTGAGAAACTGCTCTGTGTTCTGTTAATTCATCTCACAGAGTTACATCATTCCCTTCAAGAAGCCTTTCGCTAAGGCTGTTCTTGTGGAATTGGCAAAGGTATATTTGGAAGCCCATAGATGGCTACGGTGAAAAAGGAAATATGTTCCGTTCAAAACTGGAAAGAAGCTTTCTGAGAACCTGCTCTGTGTTCTGTTAATTCATCTCACAGAGTTACATCTTTCCCTTCAAGAAGCCTTTCGCTAAAGCTGTTCTTGTGGAATTGGCAAACGGTAGTTGGAAGCCCATAGAGTTCTATGGTGAAAAAGGAAATATCTTCCGTTCAAAACTGGAAAGAAGCTTTCTGAGAAACTGCTCTGTGTTCTGTTAATTCACCTCACAGAATTACATATTTCCCTTCAAGAAGCCTTTCGCTAAGGCTGTTTTGTGGAACTGGCAAAGGGATATTTGAAAGCCCATAGAGGGCTATGATGAAAAAGGAAATATCTTCCGTTCAAAACTGGAAAGAAGCTTTCTGAGAAACTGCTCTCTGTTCTGTTAATTCATCTCACCGAGTTACATCTTTCCCTTCAAGCAGCCTTTCGCTGAGGCTGTTCTTGTGGAATTGGCAAAGGGATATTTGGAAGCCCATAGATGGCTATGGTGAAAAAGGAAATATCTTCCGTTCAAAACCGGAAAGAAGCTTTCGGAGAAACTGTTCTGTGTTCTCTTAATTCATCTCACAGAGCTACATCTTTCCCTTCAAGAAGCCTTTCGCTATAGCTGTTCTTGTGGAATTGTCAAAGGGATATTAGGAAGCCCATAGTGGGCTATGGTGAAAAAGGAAATATCTTCCGTTCAAAACTGGAAAGAAGCTTTCTGCGAAACTGCTCTGTGTCCTGTTAATTCATCTCACAGTGTTACATCTTTCCCTTCCAGAAGCCTTTCGCTAAGGCTGTTCTTGTGGAATTGGCAAAGGGATATTTGGGAGCCCATAGAGGGCTATGGTGATAAAGGAAATATCTTCCGTTCAAAACTGGAAAGAAGCTTTCTGAGAAACTGCTCTGTGTTCTGTTAATTCATCTCACATAGTTACATCTTTCCCTTCAAGAAGCCTTTCCCTAAGGCTGTTCTTGTGGAATTGGCAAAGGGATATTTGGAGGCCTGTAGAGGGCAATGGTGATAAAGGAAATATCTTCCGTTCAAAACAGGAAAGAAGCTTTCTGAGAAACTGCTCTGTGTTCTGTTAACTTATCTCACAGAGTTACATCTTTCCCTTCAAGAAGCCTTTCGCTAAGGCTGTTCTTGTGGTATTCGCAAGGGGATGTTTGGAATCCGATAGAGGGCTACGGTGAAAAAGGAAATATCTTCCGTTCAAAACTGGAAAGAAGATTTCTGAGAAACTGCTCTGTGTTCTGTTAATTCATCTCACAGAGTTACATCTTTCCCTTCAAGAAGCATTTCCCTAAGGCTGTTCTTGTGGAATTGGCAAAGGGATATTTGGAAGCCCATAGAGGGCTACGGTGAAATAGGAAATATCTTCCGTTCAAAACTGGAAAGAAGCTTTCTGAGAAACTGCTCTGTGTTCTGTTAATTCATCTCACAGAGTTACATCTTTCCCTTCAAGAAGCCTTTCGCTAAGGCTGTTCTTGTGGAATTGGCAAAGGGATATTTGGAATCCCATAGAGGGCTATGGTGAGAAAGGAAATTTCTTCCGATCAAAACTGGAAAGAAGTTTTCTGAGAAACTGCTCTGTGTTCTGTTAATTCATCTCACAGAGTTACATCTTTCCCTTTAAGAAGCCTTTCGCTAAGTCTGTTCTTGTGGAATTGGCAAAGGGTATTTGGAAGCCCATAGAGGGCTATGGTGAAAAAGGAAATATCTTCCGTTCAAAACTGGAAAGAAGCTTTCTGAGAAACTGCTCTGTGTTCTGTTAATTCATCTCACAGAGTTACATCTTTCCCTTCAAGAAGCCTTTCACTAAGGCTGTTCTTGTGGAATTGGCAAAGGGATATTTGGAAGCCCATAGAGGGCTATGGTGAAAAAGGAAATATCTTCCGTTCAAAACTGGAAAGAACCTTTCTGAGAAACTGCTCTGTATTCTGTTAGTTCATCTCACAGAGTTACATCTTTCCCTTCAAGAAGCCTTTCGCTAAGGCTGTTCTTGTGGAATTGGCAAAGGGATATTTGGAAGCCCATAGAGGGCTATGGTGAAAAAGGAAATATCTTCCTTTCAAAACTGGAAAGAAGCTTTCTGAGAAACTGCTCTGTGTTCTGCTAATTCATCTCACAGAGTTACATCATTCCCTTCAAGAAGCCTTTCGCTAAGGCTGTTCTTGTGGAATTGGCAAAGGTATATTTGGAAGCCCATAGATGGCTACGGTGAAAAAGGAAATATGTTCCGTTCAAAACTGGAAAGAAGCTTTCTGAGAACCTGCTCTGTGTTCTGTTAATTCATCTCACAGAGTTACATCTTTCCCTTCAAGAAGCCTTTCGCTAAAGCTGTTCTTGTGGAATTGGCAAAGGGTAGTTGGAAGCCCATAGAGGGCTATGGTGAAAAAGGAAATATCTTCCGTTCAAAACTGGAAAGAAGCTTTCTGAGAAACTGCTCTGTGTTCTGTTAATTCACCTCACAGAATTACATATTTCCCTTCAAGAAGCCTTTCGCTAAGGCTGTTTTGTGGAACTGGCAAAGGGATATTTGAAAGCCCTTAGAGGGCTATGGTGAAAAAGGAAATATCTTCCGTTCAAAACTGGAAAGAAGCTTTCTGAGAAACTGCTCTGTGTTCTTTTAATTCATCTCACAGAGTTACATCTTTCCCTTCAAGAAGCCTTTCGCTGAGTCTGTTCTTGTGGAATTGGCAAAGGGATATTTGGAAGCCCATAGAGGGCTATGGTGAAAAAGGAAATATCTTCCGTTCAAAACTGGAAAGAAGCTTTCTGAGAAACTGCTCTGTGTTCTGTTAATTCATCTCACAGAGTTACATCTTTCCCTTCAAGAAGCCTTTCGCTAAGGCTGTTGTTGTGGAATTACAAAGGGATATTTGGAAGCCCATAGAGGGCTACGGTGAAAAACGAAATATCTTCTGTTCAAAACTGGAAAGAAGCTTTCTGAGAAACTGCTCTGTGTTCTGTTAATTCATATCACAGAGTTACATCTTTCCCTTCGAGAAGCCTTTCGCTGAGGCTGTTCTTGTGGAATTGGGAAAGGGATATTTTGAAGCCCATAGAGGGCTATGGTGAAAAAGGAAATATCTTCCGTTCAAAACTGGAAAGAAGCTTTCTGAGAAACTGCTCTGTGTTCTGTTAATTCATCTCACAGAGTTACATCTTTCCCTTCAAGAAGCCTTTCGCTAAGGCTGTTCTTGTGGAATTGGCAAAGGGATATTTGGAAGCCCTTAGATGGCTATGGTGAAAAAGGAAATATCTTCCGTTCAAAACCGGAAAGAAGCTTTCGGAGAAACTGTTCTGTGTTCTCTTAATTCATCTCACAGAGCTACATCTCTCCCTTCAAGAAGCCTTTCGCTATAGCTGTTCTTGTGGAATTGGCAAAGGGATATTAGGAAGCCCATAGTGGGCTATGGTGAAAAAGGAAATATCTTCCGTTCAAAACTGGAAAGAAGCTTTCTGCGAAACTGCTCTGTGTCCTGTTAATTCATCTCACAGTGTTACATCTTTCCCTTCAAGAAGCCTTTCGCTAAGGCTGTTCTTGTGGAATTGGCAAAGGGATATTTGGGAGCCCATAGAGGGCTATGTTGATAAAGGAAATATCTTCCGTTCAAAACTGGAAAGAAGCTTTCTGAGAAACTGCTCTGTGTTCTGTTAATTCATCTCACATAGTTACATCTTTCCCTTCAAGAAGCCTTTCCCTAAGGCTGTTTTTGTGGAATTGGCAAAGGGATATTTGGAGGCCTGTAGAGGGCAATGGTGAAAAAGGAAATATCTTCCGTTCAAAACAGGAAAGAAGCTTTCTGAGAAACTGCTCTGTGTTCTGTTAACTTATCTCACAGAGTTACATCTTTCCCTTCAAGAAGCCTTTCGCTAAGGCTGTTCTTGTGGTATTCGCAAGGGGATATTTGGAAGCCCATAGAGGGCTACGGTGAAAAAGGAAATATCTTCCGTTCAAAACTGGAAAGAAGATTTCTGAGAAACTGCTCTGTGTTCTGTTAATTCATCTCACAGAGTTACATCTTTCCCTTCAAGAAGCATTTCCCTAAGGCTGTTCTTGTGGAATTGGCAAAGGGATATTTGGAAGCCCATAGAGGGCTACGGTGAAATAGGAAATATCTTCCGTTCAAAACTGGAAAGAAGCTTTGTGAGAAACTGCTCTGTGTTCTGTTAATTCATCTCACAAAATTACATCTTTCCCTTCAAGAAGCCTTTCGCTAAGGCTGTTCTTGTGGAATTGGCAAAGGGATATTTGGAAGCCCATAGAGGGCTATGATGAGAAAGGAAATTTCTTCCGATCAAAACTGGAAAGAAGTTTTCTGAGAAACTGCTCTGTGTACTGTTAATTCATCTCACAGAGTTACATCTTTCCCTTCAAGAAGCCTTTCGCTAAGTCTGTTCTTGTGGAATTGGCAAAGGGATATTTGGAAGCCCATAGAGGGCTATGGTGAAAAAGGAAATATCTTCCGTTCAAAACTGGAAAGAAGCTTTCTGAGAAACTGCTCTGTGTTTTGTTAATTCATCTCACAGAGTTACATCTTTCCCTTCAAGAAGCCTTTCACTAAGGCTGTTCTTGTGGAATTGGCAAAGGGATATTTGGAAGCCCATAGAGGGCTATGGTGAAAAAGGAAATATCTTCCGTTCAAAACTGGAAAGAACCTTTCTGAGAAACTGCTCTGTATTCTGTTAGTTCATCTCACAGAGTTACATCTTTCCCTTCAAGAAGCCTTTCGCTAAGGCTGTTCTTGTGGAATTGGCAAAGGGATATTTGGAAGCCCATAGAGGGCTATGGTGAAAAAGGAAATATCTTCCGTTCAAAACTGGAAAGAAGCTTTCTGAGAAACTGCTCTGTGTTCTGTTAATTCATCTCACAGAGTTACATCTTTCCCTTCAAGAAGCCTTTCGCTAAGGCTGTTGTTGTGGAATTACAAAGGGATATTTGGAAGCCCATAGAGGGCTACGGTGGAAAAGGAAATATCTTCCGTTCAAAACTGGAAAGAAGCTTTCTGAGAAACTGCTCTCTGTTCTGTTAATTCATCTCACCGAGTTACATCTTTCCCTTCAAGAAGCCTTTCGCTAAGGCTGTTTTTATGGTATTCGCAAATTGATATTTGGAAGCCCATTGAGGTCTACGGTGAAAAAGGAAATATCTTCCGTTCAAAACTGGAAAGAAGCTTTCTGAGAAACTGCTCTGTGTTCTGTTAATTCATCTCACAGAGTTACATCTTTCCCTTCAAGCAGCCTTTCGCTGAGGCTGTTCTTGTGGAATTGGCAAAGGGATATTTGGAAGCCCATAGAGGGCTATGGTGAGAAAGGAAATATCTTCCGTTCAAAACTGGAAAGAAGCTTTCTGAGAAACTGCTCTGTGTTCTGTTAATTCATCTCACAGAGTTACATCTTTCCCTTCAAGAAGCCTTTCGCTGAGGCTGTTCTTGTGGAATTGGCAAAGGGATATTTGGAAGCCCATAGAGGGCTACGGTGAAATAGGAAATATCTTCCGTTCAAAACTGGAAAGAAGCTTTCTGAGAAACTGCTCTGTGTTCTGTTAATTCATCTCACAGAGTTACATCTTTCCCTTCAAGAAGCCTTTCGCTAAGGCTGTTCTTGTGGAATTGGCAAAGGGATATTTGGAAGCCCATAGAGGGCTATGGTGAGAAAGGAAATTTCTTCCGATCAAAACTGGAAAGAAGTTTTCTGAGAAACTGCTCTGTGTTCTGTTAATTCATCTCACAGAGTTACATCATTCCCTTCAAGAAGCCTTTCGCTAAGGCTGTTCTTGTGGAATTGGCAAAGGTATATTTGGAAGCCCATAGATGGCTACGGTGAAAAAGGAAATATGTTCCGTTCAAAACTGGAAAGAAGCTTTCTGAGAACCTGCTCTGTGTTCTGTTAATTCATCTCACAGAGTTACATCTTTCCCTTCAAGAAGCCTTTCGCTAAAGCTGTTCTTGTGGAATTGGCAAACGGTAGTTGGAAGCCCATAGAGTTCTATGGTGAAAAAGGAAATATCTTCCGTTCAAAACTGGAAAGAAGCTTTCTGAGAAACTGCTCTGTGTTCTGTTAATTCACCTCACAGAATTACATATTTCCCTTCAAGAAGCCTTTCGCTAAGGCTGTTTTGTGGAACTGGCAAAGGGATATTTGAAAGCCCATAGAGGGCTATGATGAAAAAGGAAATATCTTCCGTTCAAAACTGGAAAGAAGCTTTCTGAGAAACTGCTCTCTGTTCTGTTAATTCATCTCACCGAGTTACATCTTTCCCTTCAAGCAGCCTTTCGCTGAGGCTGTTCTTGTGGAATTGGCAAAGGGATATTTGGAAGCCCATAGATGGCTATGGTGAAAAAGGAAATATCTTCCGTTCAAAACCGGAAAGAAGCTTTCGGAGAAACTGTTCTGTGTTCTCTTAATTCATCTCACAGAGCTACATCTTTCCCTTCAAGAAGCCTTTCGCTATAGCTGTTCTTGTGGAATTGTCAAAGGGATATTAGGAAGCCCATAGTGGGCTATGGTGAAAAAGGAAATATCTTCCGTTCAAAACTGGAAAGAAGCTTTCTGCGAAACTGCTCTGTGTCCTGTTAATTCATCTCACAGTGTTACATCTTTCCCTTCCAGAAGCCTTTCGCTAAGGCTGTTCTTGTGGAATTGGCAAAGGGATATTTGGGAGCCCATAGAGGGCTATGGTGATAAAGGAAATATCTTCCGTTCAAAACTGGAAAGAAGCTTTCTGAGAAACTGCTCTGTGTTCTGTTAATTCATCTCACATAGTTACATCTTTCCCTTCAAGAAGCCTTTCCCTAAGGCTGTTCTTGTGGAATTGGCAAAGGGATATTTGGAGGCCTGTAGAGGGCAATGGTGATAAAGGAAATATCTTCCGTTCAAAACAGGAAAGAAGCTTTCTGAGAAACTGCTCTGTGTTCTGTTAACTTATCTCACAGAGTTACATCTTTCCCTTCAAGAAGCCTTTCGCTAAGGCTGTTCTTGTGGTATTCGCAAGGGGATGTTTGGAATCCGATAGAGGGCTACGGTGAAAAAGGAAATATCTTCCGTTCAAAACTGGAAAGAAGATTTTTGAGAAACTGCTCTGTGTTCTGTTAATTCATCTCACAGAGTTACATCTTTCCCTTCAAGAAGCATTTCCCTAAGGCTGTTCTTGTGGAATTGGCAAAGGGATATTTGGAAGCCCATAGAGGGCTACGGTGAAATAGGAAATATCTTCCGTTCAAAACTGGAAAGAAGCTTTCTGAGAAACTGCTCTGTGTTCTGTTAATTCATCTCACAGAGTTACATCTTTCCCTTCAAGAAGCCTTTCGCTAAGGCTGTTCTTGTGGAATTGGCAAAGGGATATTTGGAATCCCATAGAGGGCTATGGTGAGAAAGGAAATTTCTTCCGATCAAAACTGGAAAGAAGTTTTCTGAGAAACTGCTCTGTGTTCTGTTAATTCATCTCACAGAGTTACATCTTTCCCTTCAAGAAGCCTTTCGCTAAGTCTGTTCTTGTGGAATTGGCAAAGGGTATTTGGAAGCCCATAGAGGGCTATGGTGAAAAAGGAAATATCTTCCGTTCAAAACTGGAAAGAAGCTTTCTGAGAAACTGCTCTGTGTTCTGTTAATTCATCTCACAGAGTTACATCTTTCCCTTCAAGAAGCCTTTCACTAAGGCTGTTCTTGTGGAATTGGCAAAGGGATATTTGGAAGCCCATAGAGGGCTATGGTGAAAAAGGAAATATCTTCCGTTCAAAACTGGAAAGAACCTTTCTGAGAAACTGCTCTGTATTCTGTTAGTTCATCTCACAGAGTTACATCTTTCCCTTCAAGAAGCCTTTCGCTAAGGCTGTTCTTGTGGAATTGGCAAAGGGATATTTGGAAGCCCATAGAGGGCTATGGTGAAAAAGGAAATATCTTCCTTTCAAAACTGGAAAGAAGCTTTCTGAGAAACTGCTCTGTGTTCTGCTAATTCATCTCACAGAGTTACATCATTCCCTTCAAGAAGCCTTTCGCTAAGGCTGTTCTTGTGGAATTGGCAAAGGTATATTTGGAAGCCCATAGATGGCTACGGTGAAAAAGGAAATATGTTCCGTTCAAAACTGGAAAGAAGCTTTCTGAGAACCTGCTCTGTGTTCTGTTAATTCATCTCACAGAGTTACATCTTTCCCTTCAAGAAGCCTTTCGCTAAAGCTGTTCTTGTGGAATTGGCAAAGGGTAGTTGGAAGCCCATAGAGGGCTATGGTGAAAAAGGAAATATCTTCCGTTCAAAACTGGAAAGAAGCTTTCTGAGAAACTGCTCTGTGTTCTGTTAATTCACCTCACAGAATTACATATTTCCCTTCAAGAAGCCTTTCGCTAAGGCTGTTTTGTGGAACTGGCAAAGGGATATTTGAAAGCCCTTAGAGGGCTATGGTGAAAAAGGAAATATCTTCCGTTCAAAACTGGAAAGAAGCTTTCTGAGAAACTGCTCTGTGTTCTGTTAATTCATCTCACAGAGTTACATCTTTCCCTTCAAGAAGCCTTTCGCTGAGTCTGTTCTTGTGGAATTGGCAAAGGGATATTTGGAAGCCCATAGAGGGCTATGGTGAAAAAGGAAATATCTTCCGTTCAAAACTGGAAAGAAGCTTTCTGAGAAACTGCTCTGTGTTCTGTTAATTCATCTCACAGAGTTACATCTTTCCCTTCAAGAAGCCTTTCGCTAAGGCTGTTGTTGTGGAATTACAAAGGGATATTTGGAAGCCCATAGAGGGCTACGGTGAAAAACGAAATATCTTCTGTTCAAAACTGGAAAGAAGCTTTCTGAGAAACTGCTCTGTGTTCTGTTAATTCATATCACAGAGTTACATCTTTCCCTTCGAGAAGCCTTTCGCTGAGGCTGTTCTTGTGGAATTGGGAAAGGGATATTTTGAAGCCCATAGAGGGCTATGGTGAAAAAGGAAATATCTTCCGTTCAAAACTGGAAAGAAGCTTTCTGAGAAACTGCTCTGTGTTCTGTTAATTCATCTCACAGAGTTACATCTTTCCCTTCAAGAAGCCTTTCGCTAAGGCTGTTCTTGTGGAATTGGCAAAGGGATATTTGGAAGCCCTTAGATGGCTATGGTGAAAAAGGAAATATCTTCCGTTCAAAACCGGAAAGAAGCTTTCGGAGAAACTGTTCTGTGTTCTCTTAATTCATCTCACAGAGCTACATCTCTCCCTTCAAGAAGCCTTTCGCTATAGCTGTTCTTGTGGAATTGGCAAAGGGATATTAGGAAGCCCATAGTGGGCTATGGTGAAAAAGGAAATATCTTCCGTTCAAAACTGGAAAGAAGCTTTCTGCGAAACTGCTCTGTGTCCTGTTAATTCATCTCACAGTGTTACATCTTTCCCTTCAAGAAGCCTTTCGCTAAGGCTGTTCTTGTGGAATTGGCAAAGGGATATTTGGGAGCCCATAGAGGGCTATGTTGATAAAGGAAATATCTTCCGTTCAAAACTGGAAAGAAGCTTTCTGAGAAACTGCTCTGTGTTCTGTTAATTCATCTCACATAGTTACATCTTTCCCTTCAAGAAGCCTTTCCCTAAGGCTGTTTTTGTGGAATTGGCAAAGGGATATTTGGAGGCCTGTAGAGGGCAATGGTGAAAAAGGAAATATCTTCCGTTCAAAACAGGAAAGAAGCTTTCTGAGAAACTGCTCTGTGTTCTGTTAACTTATCTCACAGAGTTACATCTTTCCCTTCAAGAAGCCTTTCGCTAAGGCTGTTCTTGTGGTATTCGCAAGGGGATATTTGGAAGCCCATAGAGGGCTACGGTGAAAAAGGAAATATCTTCCGTTCAAAACTGGAAAGAAGATTTCTGAGAAACTGCTCTGTGTTCTGTTAATTCATCTCACAGAGTTACATCTTTCCCTTCAAGAAGCATTTCCCTAAGGCTGTTCTTGTGGAATTGGCAAAGGGATATTTGGAAGCCCATAGAGGGCTACGGTGAAATAGGAAATATCTTCCGTTCAAAACTGGAAAGAAGCTTTGTGAGAAACTGCTCTGTGTTCTGTTAATTCATCTCACAAAATTACATCTTTCCCTTCAAGAAGCCTTTCGCTAAGGCTGTTCTTGTGGAATTGGCAAAGGGATATTTGGAAGCCCATAGAGGGCTATGATGAGAAAGGAAATTTCTTCCGATCAAAACTGGAAAGAAGTTTTCTGAGAAACTGCTCTGTGTACTGTTAATTCATCTCACAGAGTTACATCTTTCCCTTCAAGAAGCCTTTCGCTAAGTCTGTTCTTGTGGAATTGGCAAAGGGATATTTGGAAGCCCATAGAGGGCTATGGTGAAAAAGGAAATATCTTCCGTTCAAAACTGGAAAGAAGCTTTCTGAGAAACTGCTCTGTGTTTTGTTAATTCATCTCACAGAGTTACATCTTTCCCTTCAAGAAGCCTTTCACTAAGGCTGTTCTTGTGGAATTGGCAAAGGGATATTTGGAAGCCCATAGAGGGCTATGGTGAAAAAGGAAATATCTTCCGTTCAAAACTGGAAAGAACCTTTCTGAGAAACTGCTCTGTATTCTGTTAGTTCATCTCACAGAGTTACATCTTTCCCTTCAAGAAGCCTTTCGCTAAGGCTGTTCTTGTGGAATTGGCAAAGGGATATTTGGAAGCCCATAGAGGGCTATGGTGAAAAAGGAAATATCTTCCGTTCAAAACTGGAAAGAAGCTTTCTGAGAAACTGCTCTGTGTTCTGTTAATTCATCTCACAGAGTTACATCTTTCCCTTCAAGAAGCCTTTCGCTAAGGCTGTTCTTGTGCTATTCGCAAAGGGATATTTGGAAGACCATAGAGGGATATGGTGAAAAAGGAAATATCTTCCGTTCAAAACTAGAAGGAAGCTTTCTGAGAAACTGCTCTGTGTTCTGTTAATTCATCTCACAGAGTTACATCATTCCCTTCAAGAAGCCTTTCGCTAAGGCTGTTCTTGTGGAATTGGCAAAGGTATATTTGGAAGCCCATAGATGGCTACGGTGAAAAAGGAAATATGTTCCGTTCAAAACTGGAAAGAAGCTTTCTGAGAACCTGCTCTGTGTTCTGTTAATTCATCTCACAGAGTTACATCTTTCCCTTCAAGAAGCCTTTCGCTAAAGCTGTTCTTGTGGAATTGGCAAAGGGTAGTTGGAAGCCCATAGAGGGCTATGGTGAAAAAGGAAATATCTTCCGTTCAAAACTGGAAAGAAGCTTTCTGAGAAACTGCTCTGTGTTCTGTTAATTCACCTCACAGAATTACATATTTCCCTTCAAGAAGCCTTTCGCTAAGGCTGTTTTGTGGAACTGGCAAAGGGATATTTGAAAGCCCATAGAGGGCTATGGTGAAAAAGGAAATATCTTCCGTTCAAAACTGGAAAGAAGCTTTCTGAGAAACTGCTCTCTGTTCTGTTAATTCATCTCACAGAGTTACATCTTTCCCTTCAAGAAGCCTTTCGCTGAGTCTGTTCTTGTGGAATTGGCAAAGGGATATTTGGAAGCCCATAGAGGGCTATGGTGAAAAAGGAAATATCTTCCGTTCAAAACTGGAAAGAAGCTTTCTGAGAAACTGCTCTGTGTTCTGTTAATTCATCTCACAGAGTTACATCTTTCCCTTCAAGAAGCCATTCGCTAAGGCTGTTGTTGTGGAATTACAAAGGGATATTTGGAAGCCCATAGAGGGCTACGGTGAAAAAGGAAATATCTTCTGTTCAAAACTGGAAAGAAGCTTTCTGAGAAACTGCTCTGTGTTCTGTTAATTCATCTCACAGAGTTACATCTTTCCCTTCGAGAAGCCTTTCGCTGAGGCTGTTCTTGTGGAATTGGCAAAGGGATATTTGGAAGCCCATAGAGGGCTATGGTGAAAAAGGAAATATCTTCCGTTCAAAACTGGAAAGAAGCTTTCTGAGAAACTGCTCTGTGTTCTGTTAATTCATCTCACAGAGTTACATCTTTCCCTTCAAGAAGCCTTTCGCTAAGGCTGTTCTTGTGGAATTGGCAAAGGGATATTTGGAAGCCCTTAGATGGCTATGGTGAAAAAGGAAATATCTTCCGTTCAAAACCGGAAAGAAGCTTTCGGAGAAACTGTTCTGTGTTCTCTTAATTCATCTCACAGAGCTACATCTTTCCCTTCAAGAAGCCTTTCGCTATAGCTGTTCTTGTGGAATTGGCAAAGGGATATTAGGAAGCCCATAGTGGGCTATGGTGAAAAAGGAAATATCTTCCGTTCAAAACTGGAAAGAAGCTTTCTGCGAAACTGCTCTGTGTCCTGTTAATTCATCTCACAGTGTTACATCTTTCCCTTCAAGAAGCCTTTCGCTAAGGCTGTTCTTGTGGAATTGGCAAAGGGATATTTGGGAGCCCATAGAGGGCTATGGTGATAAAGGAAATATCTTCCGTTCAAAACTGGAAAGAAGCTTTCTGAGAAACTGCTCTGTGTTCTGTTAATTCATCTCACATAGTTACATCTTTCCCTTCAAGAAGCCTTTCCCTAAGGCTGTTCTTGTGGAATTGGCAAAGGGATATTTGGAGGCCTGTAGAGGGCAATGGTGAAAAAGGAAATATCTTCCGTTCAAAACAGGAAAGAAGCTTTCTGAGAAACTGCTCTGTGTTCTGTTAACTTATCTCACAGAGTTACATCTTTCCCTTCAAGAAGCCTTTCGCTAAGGCTGTTCTTGTGGTATTCGCAAGGGGATATTTGGAAGCCCATAGAGGGCTACGGTGAAAAAGGAAATATCTTCCGTTCAAAACTGGAAAGAAGATTTCTGAGAAACTGCTCTGTGTTCTGTTAATTCATCTCACAGAGTTACATCTTTCCCTTCCAGAAGCATTTCCCTAAGGCTGTTCTTGTGGAATTGGCAAAGGGATATTTGGAAGCCCATAGAGGGCTACGGTGAAATAGGAAATATCTTCCGTTCAAAACTGGAAAGAAGCTTTCTGAGAAACTGCTCTGTGTTCTGTTAATTCATCTCACAGAGTTACATCTTTCCCTTCAAGAAGCCTTTCGCTAAGGCTGTTCTTGTGGAATTGGAAAAGGGATATTTGGAAGCCCATAGAGGGCTATGGTGAGAAAGGAAATTTCTTCCGATCAAAACTGGAAAGAAGCTTTCTGAGAAACTGCTCTGTGTTCTGTTAATTCATCTCACAGAGTTACATCTTTCCCTTCAAGAAGCCTTTCGCTAAGTCTGTTCTTGTGGAATTGGCAAAGGGATATTTGGAAGCCCATAGAGGGCTATGGTGAAAAAGGAAATATCTTCCGTTCAAAACTGGAAAGAAGCTTTCTGAGAAACTGCTCTGTGTTCTGTTAATTCATCTCACAGAGTTACATCTTTCCCTTCAAGAAGCCTTTCACTAAGGCTGTTCTTGTGGAATTGGCAAAGGGATATTTGGAAGCCCATAGAGGGCTATGGTGAAAAAGGAAATATCTTCCGTTCAAAACTGGAAAGAAGCTTTCTGAGAAACTGCTCTGTGTTCTGTTAGTTCATCTCACAGAGTTACATCTTTCCCTTCAAGAAGCCTTTCGCTAAGGCTGTTCTTGTGGAATTGGCAAAGGGATATTTGGAAGCCCATAGAGGGCTATGGTGAGAAAGGAAATTTCTTCCGTTCAAAACTGGAAAGAAGCTTCCTGAGAAACTGCTCTGTGTTCTGTTAATTCATCTCACAGAGTTACATCTTTCCCTTCAAGAAGCCTTTCCCTAAGGCTGTTCCTGTGGAATTGGCAAAGGGATATTTGGATCCCTGTAGAGGGCAATGGTGAAAAAGGAAATATCTTCCGTTCAAAACAGGAAAGAAGCTTTGTGAGAAACGGCTCTGTGTTCTGTTAACTTATCTCACAGATTTACATCTTTCCCTTCAAGAAGCCTTTCGCTAAGGCTGTTCTTGTGGTATTCGCAAGGTGATATTTGGAAGCCCATAGAGGGCTACGGTGAAAAAGGAAATATCTTCCGTTCAAAACTGGAAAGAAGATTTCTGAGAAACTGCTCTGTGTTCTGTTAATTCATCTCACAGAGTTACATCTTTCCCTTCAAGAAGCCTTTCGCTAAGGCTGTTCTTGTGGTATTCGCAAAGGGATATTTGAAGCCCATAGAGGGATATGGTGAAAAAGGAAGTATCTTCCGTTCAAAACTAGAAGGAAGCTTTCTGAGAAACTGCTCTGTGTTCTGTTAATTCATCTCACAGAGTTACATCATTCCCTTCAAGAAGCCTTTCGCTAAGTCTGTTCTTGTGGAATTGGCAAAGGTATATTTGGAAGCCCATAGAGGGCTATGGTGAAAAAGGAAATATCTTCCGTTCAAAACTGGAAAGAAGCTTTCTGAGAAACTGCTCTGTGTTCTGTTAATTCATCTCACAGAGTTACATCTTTCCCTTCAAGAAGCCTTTCGCTAAGGCTGTTGTTGTGGAATTACAAAGGGATATTTGGAAGCCCATAGAGGGCTACGGTGAAAAAGGAAATATCTTCTGTTCAAAACTGGAAAGAAGCTTTCTGAGAAACTGCTCTGTGTTCTGTTAATTCATCTCACAGAGTTACATCTTTCCCTTCGAGAAGCCTTTCGCTGAGGCTGTTCTTGTGGAATTGGCAAAGGGATATTTGGAAGCCCATAGAGGGCTATGGTGAAAAAGGAAATATCTTCCGTTCAAAACTGGAAAGAAGCTTTCTGAGAAACTGCTCTGTGTTCTGTTAATTCATCTCACAGAGTTACATCTTTCCCTTCAAGAAGCCTTTCGCTAAGGCTGTTCTTGTGGAATTGGCAAAGGGATATTTGGAAGCCCTTAGATGGCTATGGTGAAAAAGGAAATATCTTCCGTTCAAAACCGGAAAGAAGCTTTCGGAGAAACTGTTCTGTGTTCTCTTAATTCATCTCACAGAGCTACATCTTTCCCTTCAAGAAGCCTTTCCCTAAGGCTGTTCTTGTGGAATTGGCAAAGGGATATTTGGAGGCCTGTAGAGGGCAATGGTGAAAAAGGAAATATCTTCCGTTCAAAACAGGAAAGAAGCTTTCTGAGAAACTGCTCTGTGTTCTGTTAACTTATCTCACAGAGTTACATCTTTCCCTTCAAGAAGCCTTTCGCTAAGGCTGTTCTTGTGGTATTCGCAAGGGGATATTTGGAAGCCCATAGAGGGCTACGGTGAAAAAGGAAATATTTTCCGTTCAAAACTGGAAAGAAGATTTCTGAGAAACTGCTCTGTGTTCTGTTAATTCATCTCACAGAGTTACATCTTTCCCTTCCAGAAGCATTTCCCTAAGGCTGTTCTTGTGGAATTGTCAAAGGGATATTTGGAAGCCCATAGAGGGCTACGGTGAAATAGGAAATATCTTCCGTTCAAAACTGGAAAGAAGCTTTCTGAGAAACTGCTCTGTGTTCTGTTAATTCATCTCACAGAGTTACATCTTTCCCTTCAAGAAGCCTTTCGCTAAGGCTGTTCTTGTGGAATTGGCAAAGGGATATTTGGAAGCCCATAGAGGGCTATGGTGAGAAAGGAAATTTCTTCCGATCAAAACTGGAAAGAAGCTTTCTGAGAAACTGCTCTGTGTTCTGTTAATTCATCTCACAGAGTTACATCTTTCCCTTCAAGAAGCCTTTCACTAAGTCTGTTCTTGTGGAATTGGCAAAGGGATATTTGGAAGCCCATAGAGGGCTATGGTGAAAAAGGAAATATCTTCCGTTCAAAACTGGAAAGAAGCTTTCTGAGAAACTGCTCTGTGTTCTGTTAATTCATCTCACAGAGTTACATCTTTCCCTTCAAGAAGCCTTTCACTAAGGCTGTTCTTGTGGAATTGGCAAAGGGATATTTGGAAGCCCATAGAGGGCTATGGTGAAAAAGGAAATATCTTCCGTTCAAAACTGGAAAGAAGCTTTCTGAGAAACTGCTCTGTGTTCTGTTAGTTCATCTCACAGAGTTATATCTTTCCCTTCAAGAAGCCTTTCGCTAAGGCTGTTCTTGTGGAATTGGCAAAGGGATATTTGGAAGCCCATAGAGGGCTATGGTGAGAAAGGAAATTTCTTCCGTTCAAAACTGGAAAGAAGCTTCCTGAGAAACTGCTCTGTGTTCTGTTAATTCATCTCACAGAGTTACATCTTTCCCTTCAAGAAGCCTTTCCCTAAGGCTGTTCCTGTGGAATTGGCAAAGGGATATTTGGATCCCTGTAGAGGGCAATGGTGAAAAAGGAAATATCTTCCGTTCAAAACAGGAAAGAAGCTTTCTGAGAAACGGCTCTGTGTTCTGTTAACTTATCTCACAGATTTACATCTTTCCCTTCAAGAAGCCTTTCTCTAAGGCTGTTCTTGTGGTATTCGCAAGGTGATATTTGGAAGCCCATAGAGGGCTACGGTGAAAAAGGAAATATCTTCCGTTCAAAACTGGAAAGAAGATTTCTGAGAAACTGCTCTGTGTTCTGTTAATTCATCTCACAGAGTTACATCTTTCCCTTCAAGAAGCCTTTCGCTAAGGCTGTTCTTGTGGTATTCGCAAAGGGATATTTGGAAGCCCATAGAGGGATATGGTGAAAAAGGAAGTATCTTCCGTTCAAAACTAGAAGGAAGCTTTCTGAGAAACTGCTCTGTGTTCTGTTAATTCATCTCACAGAGTTACATCATTCCCTTCAAGAAGCCTTTCGCTAAGGCTGTTCTTGTGGAATTGGCAAAGGTATATTTGGAAGCCCATAGATGGCTACGGTGAAAAAGGAAATATGTTCCGTTCAAAACTGGAAAGAAGCTTTCTGAGAACCTGCTCTGTGTTCTGTTAATTCATCTCACAGAGTTACATCTTTCCCTTCAAGAAGCCTTTCGCTAAAGCTGTTCTTGTGGAATTGGCAAAGGGTAGTTGGAAGCCCTTAGAGGGCTGTGGTGAAAAAGGAAATATCTTCCGTTCAAAACTGGAAAGAAGCTTTCTGAGAAACTGCTCTGTGTTCTGTTAATTCACCTCACAGAATTACATATTTCCCTTCAAGAAGCCTTTCGCTAAGGCTGTTTTGTGGAACTGGCAAAGGGATATTTGAAAGCCCATAGAGGGCTATGGTGAAAAAGGAAATATCTTCCGTTCAAAACTGGAAAGAAGCTTTCTGAGAAACTGCTCTCTGTTCTGTTAATTCATCTCACCGAGTTACATCTTACCCTTCAAGAAGCCTTTCGCTAAGGCTGTTTTTATGGTATTCGCAAATTGATATTTGGAAGCCCATAGAGGGCTAGGGTGAAAAAGGAAATATCTTCCGTTCAAAACTGGAAAGAAGCTTTCTGAGAAACTGCTCTGTGTTCTGTTAATTCATCTCACAGAGTTACATCTTTCCCTTCAAGAAGCCTTTCGCTGAGGCTGTTCTTGTGGAATTGGCAAAGGGATATTTGGAAGCCCATAGAGGGCTATGGTGAGAAAGGAAATTTCTTCCGTTCAAAACTGGAAAGAAGCTTTCTGAGAAACTGCTCTGTGTTCTGTTAATTCATCTCACAGAGTTACATCTTTCCCTTCAAGAAGCCTTTCGCTGAGGCTGTTCTTGTGGAAATGGCAAAGGGATATTTGGAAGCCCATAGAGGGCTATGGTGAAAAAGGAAATATCTTCCGTTCAAAACTGGAAAGAAGCTTTCTGAGAAACTGCTCTGTGTTCTGTAAATTCATCTCACAGAGTTACATCTTTCCCTTCAAGAAGCCTTTCGGTGAGTCTGTTCTTGTGGAATTGGCAAAGGGATATTTGGAAGCCCATAGAGGGCTATGGTGAAAAAGGAAATATCTTCCGTTCAAAACTGGAAAGAAGCTTTCTGAGAAACTGCTCTGTGTTCTGTTAATTCACCTCACAGAGTTACATCTTTCCCTTCAAGAAGCCTTTCGCTAAGGCTGTTCTTGTGGTATTCGCAAAGGGATATTTGGAAGACCATAGAGGGATATGGTGAAAAAGGAAATATCTTCCGTTCAAAACTAGAAGGAAGCTTTCTGAGAAACTGCTCTGTGTTCTGTTAATTCATCTCACAGAGTTACATCATTCCCTTCAAGAAGCCTTTCGCTAAGGCTGTTCTTGTGGAATTGGCAAAGGTATATTTGGAAGCCCATAGATGGCTACGGTGAAAAAGGAAATATGTTCCGTTCAAAACTGGAAAGAAGCTTTCTGAGAACCTGCTCTGTGTTCTGTTAATTCATCTCACAGAGTTACATCTTTCCCTTCAAGAAGCCTTTCGCTAAAGCTGTTCTTGTGGAATTGGAAAAGGGTAGTTGGAAGCCCATAGAGGGCTATGGTGAAAAAGGAAATATCTTCCGTTCAAAACTGGAAAGAAGCTTTCTGAGAAACTGCTCTGTGTTCTGTTAATTCACCTCACAGAATTACATATTTCCCTTCAAGAAGCCTTTCGCTAAGGCTGTTTTGTGGAACTGGCAAAGGGATATTTGAAAGCCCATAGAGGGCTATGGTGAAAAAGGAAATATCTTCCGTTCAAAACTGGAAAGAAGCTTTCTGAGAAACTGCTCTCTGTTCTGTTAATTCATCTAACCGAGTTACATCTTTCCCTTCAAGAAGCCTTTCGCTAAGGCTGTTTTTATGGTATTCGCAAATTGATATTTGGAAGCCCAGAGAGGGCTAGGGTGAAAAAGGAAATATCTTCCGTTCAAAACTGGAAAGAAGCTTTCTGAGAAACTGCTCTGTGTTCTGTTAATTCATCTCACAGAGTTACATCTTTCCCTTCAAGAAGCCTTTCGCTGAGGCTGTTCTTGTGGAATTGGCAAAGGGATATTTGGAAGCCCATAGAGGGCTATGGTGAGAAAGGAAATTTCTTCCGTTCAAAACTGGAAAGAAGCTTTCTGAGAAACTGCTCTGTGTTCTGTTAATTCATCTCACAGAGTTACATCTTTCCCTTCAAGAAGCCTTTCGCTAAGGCTGTTCTTGTGGAATTGGCAAAGGGATATTTGGAAGCCCATAGAGGGCTATGGTGAAAAAGGAAATATCTTCCGTTCAAATCTGGAAAGAAGCTTTCTGAGAAACTCCTCTGTGTTCTGTTAATTCATCTCACAGAGTTACATCTGTCCCTTCAAGACGCCTTTCGCTGAGTCTGTTCTTGTGGAATTGTCAAAGGGATATTTGGAAGCCCATAGAGGGCTATGGTGAAAAAGGAAATATCTTCCGTTCAAACCTGGAAAGAAGCTTTCTGAGAAACTGCTCTGGGTTCTGATAATTCATCTCACAGAGTTACATCTTTCCCTTCCAAAAGCCTTTCGCTAAGGCTGTTCTTGTGGAATTGGCAAAGGGATATTTGGAAGCCCATAGAGGGCTATGGTGTAAAAGGAAATATCTTCCGTTCAAAACCGGAAAGAAGCTTTCTGAGAAACTGCTCTGTGTTCTGTTAATTCGTCTCACAGAGATACATCTTTCCCTTGAAGAAGCCTTTCGCTAAGCCTGTTCTTGTGGAATTGGTAAAGGGATATTTGGAAGCCCATAGAGGGCTATGGTGAAAAAGGAAATATCTTGCGTTCAAAACTGGAAAGAACCTTTCTGAGAAACTGCTATGTGTTCTGTTAATTCATCTCACAGAGTTACATCTTTCCCTTCAAGAAGCCTTTCGCTAAGGCTGTTCTTGTGGAATTGGCAAAGGGATATTTGGAAGCCCATAGAGGGCTATGGTTAAAAAGGAAATATCTTCCGTTCAAAACTGGAAAGAACTTTCTGAGAAACTGCTCTGTGTTCTGTTAATTCATCTCACAGAGTTACATCTTTCCCTTCAAGAAGCCTTTCGCTAAGGTTGTTTTTGTGGAATTGGCAAAGGGATATTTGGAAGCCCATAGAGGGCTATGGTTAAAAAGGAAATATCTTCTGTTCAAAACAGGAAAGAAGCTTTCTGAGAAACTGCTCTGTGTTCTGTTAATTCTTCTCACAGAGTTACATCTTTCCTTTCAGGAAGCCTTTCGCTAAGGCTGTTGTTGTGGAATTGCAAAGGGATATTTGGAAGCCTATAGAGGGCTACGGTGAAAAAGGAATATCTTCCGTTCAAAACTGGAAAGAAGCTTTCTGAGAAACTGCTCTGTGTTCTGTTAATTCATCTCACAGAGTTACATCTCTCCCTTCAAGAAGCCTTTCGCTAAGGCTGTTCTTGTGGAATTGGCAAAGGGATATTTGGAAGCCCGTAGAGGGCTATGGTGAAAAAGGAAATATCTTCCGTTCAATACAGGAAAGATGCTTTCGAGAAACTCCTATGTGTTCTGTTAACTTATCTCACAGAGTTACATCTTTCCCTTCAAGAAGCCTTTCGCTAAGGCTGTTCTTGTGGTATTCGCAAAGGGATATTTGGAAGCCCATAGAGGGCTACGGTGAAAAAGGAAATATCTTTCTTTCAAAACTGGAAAGAAGATTTCTGAGAAACTGCTCTGTGTTCTGTTAATTTATCTCACAGAGTTACACCTTTCCCTTCAAGAAGCCTTTCGCTAAGGCTGTTCTTGTGGAATTGGCAAAGGGATATTTGGAAGCCCATAGAGGGCTACGGTGAAAAAGGAAATATCTTCCGTTCAAAACTGGAAAGAAGCTTTCTGAGAAACTGCTCTGTGTTCTGTTAATTCATCTCACATAGTTACATCTTTCCCTTCAAGAAGCCTTTCGCTAAGGCTGTTCTTGTGGAATTGGCAAAGGGATATTTGGAAGCCCATAGAGGGCTATGGTGAGAAAGGAAATTTCTTCCGTTCAAAACTGGAAAGAAGCTTTCTGAGAAACTGCTCTGTGTTCTGTTAATTCATCCCACAGAGTTAAATCTTTCCCTTCAAGAAGCCTTTCGCTAAGGCTGTTCTTGTGGAATTGGCAAAGGGATATTTGGAATCCCATAGAGGGCTATGGTGAAAAAGGAAATATCTTCCGTTCAAAACTGGAAAGAAGCTTTCTGAGAAACTGCTCTGTGTTCTGTTAATTCATCTCACAGAGTTACATCTTTCCCTTCAAGACGCCTTTCGCTGAGGCTGTTCTTGTGGAATTGGCAAAGGGATATTTGGAAGCCCATAGAGGGCTATGGTGAAAAAGGAAATATCTTCCGTTCAAAACTGGAAAGAAGCTTTCTCAGAAACTGCTCTGTGTTCTGTTAATTCATCTCACAGAGTTACATCTTTCCCTTCAAGAAACCTTTCGGTGAGTCTGTTCTTGTGGAATTGGCAAAGTGATATTTGGAAGCCCATAGAGGGCTATGGTGAAAAAGGAAATATCTTCCGTTCAAAACTGGAAAGAAGCTTTCTGAGAAAATGCTCTGTGTTCTGTTAATTCATCTCACAGAGTTACATCTTTCCCTTCAAGAAGCCTTTCGCTAAGGCTGTTTTTATGGAATTGGCAAAGTGATATTTGGAAGCCCATAGAGGGCTATGGTGAAAAAGGAAATATCTTCAGTACAAAACTGGAAAGAAGCTTTCTGAGAAACTGCTCTGTGTTCTGTTAACTCATCTCACAGAGTTACATCTTTCCCTTCAAGAAGACTTTCGCTGAGTCTGTTCTTGTGGAATTGGCAAAGTGATATTTGGAAGCCCATAGAGGGCTATGGTGAAAAAGGAAATATCTTCCGTTCAAACCTGGAAAGAAGCTTTCTGAGAAACTTCTCTGGGTTCTGTTAATTCATCTCACAGAGTTACATCTTTCCCTTCCAAAAGCCTTTCGCTAAGGCTGTTCTTGTGGAATTGGCAAAGGGATATTTGGAAGCCCATAGAGGGCTATGGTGTAAAAGGAAATATCTTCCGTTCAAAACTGGAAAGAAGCTTTCTGAGAAACTGCTATGTGTTCTGTTAATTCATCTCACAGAGTTACATCTTTCCCTTCAAGAAGCCTTTCGCTAAGGCTGTTCTTGTGGAATTGGCAAAGGGATATTTGGAAGCCCATAGAGGGCTATGGTTATAAAGGAAATATCTTCCGTTCAAAACTGGAAAGAACCTTTCTGAGAAACTGCTCTGTGTTCTGTTAACTCATCTCACAGAGTTATATCTTTCCCTTCAAGAAGCCTTTCGCTAAGGCTGTTCTTGTGGAATTGGCAAAGGGATATTTGGAAGCCCTTAGAGGGCTATGGTGAAAAAGGAAATATCTTCCGTTCAAAACTGGAAAGAAGCTTTCTGAGAAACTGCTCTGTGTTCTGTTAATTCATCTCACAGAGTTACATCTTTCCCTTCAAGAAGCCTTTCGCTGAGTCTGTTCTTGTGGAATTGGCAAAGGGATATTTTGAAGCCCATAGAGGGCTACGGTGAAAAAGGAAATATCTTCCGTTCAAAACTGGAAAGAAGCTTTCTGAGAAACTGCTCTGTGTTTTGTTAATTCATCTCACAGAGTTACATCTTTCCCTTCAAGAAGCCTTTCGCTAAGGCGGTTGTTGTGGAATTACAAAGGGATATTTGGAAGCCCATAGAGGGCTACGGTGAAAAAGGAAATATCTTCCGTTCAAAACTGGAAAGAAGCTTTCTGAGAGACTGCTCTGTGTTCTGTTAATTCATCTCACAGAGTTACATATTTCCTTTCAGGAAGCCTTTCGCTAAGGCTGTTGTTGTGGAATTGCAAAAGGATATTTGGAAGCCCATAGAGGGCTACGGTGAAAAAGGAATATCTTCCGTTCAAAACTGGAAAGAAGCTTTCTGAGAAACTGCTCTGTGTTCTGTTAATTCATCTCACAGAGTTACATCTTTCCCTTCAAGAAGCCTTTCGCTAAGGCTGTTCTTGTGGAATTGGCAAAGGGATATTTGGAAGCCCATAGAGGGCTACGGTGAAAAAGGAAATATCTTCCGTTCAAAAGTGGAAAGAAGCTTTCTGAGAAACTGCTCTGTGTTCTGTTAATTCATCTCACAGAGTTACATCTTTCCCTTCAAGCAGCCTTTCGCTGAGGCTGTTCTTGTGGAATTGGCAAAGGGATATTTGGAAGCCCATAGAGGGCTATGGTGAGAAAGGAAATATCTTCCGTTCAAAACTGGAAAGAAGCTTTCTGAGAAACTGCTCTGTGTTCTGTTAATTCATCTCACAGAGTTACATCTTTCCCTTCAAGAAGCCTTTCGCTGAGGCTGTTCTTGTGGAATTGGCAAAGGGATATTTGGAAGCCCATAGAGGGCTATGGTGAAAAAGGAAATATCTTCCGTTCAAAACTGGAAAGAAGCTTTCTGAGAAACTGCTCTGTGTTCTGTTAATTCATCTCACAGAGTTACATCTTTCCCTTCAAGAAGCCTTTCGGTGAGTCTGTTCTTGTGGATTTGGCAAAGGGATATTTGGAAGCCCATAGAGGGCTATGGTGAAAAAGGAAATATCTTCCGTTCAAAACTGGAAAGAAGCTTTCTGAGAAACTGCTCTGTGTTCTGTTAATTCATCTCACAGAGTTACATCTTTCCCTTCAAGTAGCCTTTCGCTGAGGCTGTTCTTGTGGAATTGGCAAAGGGATATTTGGAATCCCATAGAGGGCTATGGTGAAAAAGGAAATATCTTCCGTACAAAACTGGAAAGAAGCTTTCTGAGAAACTGCTCTGCGTGCTGTTAACTCATCTCACAGAGTTACATCTTTCCCTTCAAGAAGCCTTTCGCTAAGGCTGTTCTTGTGGAATTGGCAAAGAGATATTTGGAAGCCCTTAAAGGGCTATGGTGAAAAAGGAAATATCTTCCGTTCAAAACTGGAAAGAAGCTTTCTGAGAAACTGCTCTGTGTTCTGTTAATTCATGTCACATAGTTACACCTTTCCCTTCAAGAAGCCTTTCGCTAAGGCTGTTCTTGTGGAATTGGCAAAGTGATATTTGCAAGCCCTTAGAGGGCTATGGTGAAAAAGGAAATATCTTCCGTTCAAAACTGGAAAGAAGCTTTCTGAGAAACTGCTCTGTGTTCTGTTAATTCATCTCACAGAGTTACATCTTTCCCTTCAAGAAGCCTTTCGCTGAGTCTGTTCTTGTGGAATTGGCAAAGGGATATTTGGAAGCCCATAGAGGGCTATGGTAAAAAAGGAAATATCTTCCGTTCAAAACTGGAAAGAAGCTTTCTGAGAAACTGCTCTGTGTTCTGTTAATTCATCTCACAGAGTTACATCTTTCCCTTCAAGAAGCCTTTCGGTGAGTCCGTTCTTGTGGAATTGGCAAAGTGATATTTGGAAGCCCATAGAGGGCTATGGTGAAAAAGGAAATATCTTCCGTTCAAAACTGGAAAGAAGCTTTCTGAGAAACTGCTCTGTGTTCTGTTAATTCATCTTACAGAGTTACATCTTTCCCTTCAAGAAGCCTTTCGCTGAGGCTGTTCCTGTGGAATTGGCAAAGGGATATTTGGAAGCCCATAGAGGGCTATGGTGAAAAAGGAAATATCTTCCGTTCAAAACTGGAAAGAAGCTTTCTGAGAAACTGCTCTGTGTTCTGTTAATTCATCTCACAGAGTTACATCTTTCCCTTCAAGAAGCCTTTCGGTGAGTCTGTTCTTGTGGAATTGGCAAAGGGATATTTGGAAGCCCATAGAGGGCTATGGTGAAAAAGGAAATACCTTCCGTTCAAAACTGGAAAGAAGCTTTCTGAGAAACTGCTCTGTGTTCTGTTAATTCATCTCACAGAGTTACATCTTTCCCTTCAAGAAGCCTTTCGCTGAGGCTGTTCTTGTGGAATTGGCAAAGGGATATTTGGAATCCCATAGAGGGCTATGGTGAAAAAGGAAATATCTTCCGTACAAAACTGGAAAGAAGCTTTCTGAGAAACTGCTCTGCGTGCTGTTAACTCATCTCACAGAGTTACATCTTTCCCTTCAAGAAGCCTTTCGCTAAGGCTGTTCTTGTGGAATTGGCAAAGAGATATTTGGAAGCCCTTAAAGGGCTATGGTGAAAAAGGAAATATCTTCCGTTCAAAACTGGAAAGAAGCTTTCTGAGAAACTGCTCTGTGTTCTGTTAATTCATGTCACAGAGTTACACCTTTCCCTTCAAGAAGCCTTTCGCTAAGGCTGTTCTTGTGGAATTGGCAAAGTGATATTTGCAAGCCCATAGAGGGCTATGGTGAAAAAGGAAATATCTTCCTTTCAAAACTGGAAAGAAGCTTTCTGAGAAACTGCTCTGTGTTCTGTTAACTCATCTCACAGTGTTACATCTTTCCCTTCAAAAAGCCTTTCGCTAAGGCTGTTCTTGTGGAATTGGCAAAGGGATATTTGGAAGCCCTTAAAGGGCTATGGTGAAAAAGGAAATATCTTCCGTTCAAAACTGGAAAGAAGCTTTCTGAGAAACTGCTCTGTGTTCTCTTAATTCATCTCACAGAGTTACATCTTTCCCTTCAAGAAGCCTTTCGCTGAGTCTGTTCTTGTGGAATTGGCAAAGGGATATTTGGAAGACCATAGAGGGCTATGGTGAAAAAGGAAATATCTTCCGTTCAAACCTGGAAAGAAGCTTTCTGAGAAACTGCTCTGGGTTCTGTTAATTCATCTCACAGAGTTACATCTTTCCCTTCCAAAAGCCTTTCGCTAAGGCTGTTCTTGTGGAATTGGCAAAGGGATATTTGGAAGCCCATAGAGGGCTATGGTGTAAAAGGAAATATCTTCCGTTCAAAACCGGAAAGAAGCTTTCTGAGAAACTGCTCTGTGTTCTGTTAATTCGTCTCACAGCGATACATCTTTCCCTTGAAGAAGCCTTTCGCTAAGCCTGTTCTTGTGGAATTGGTAAAGGGATATTTGGAAGCCCATAGAGGGCTATGGTGAAAAAGGAAATATCTTGCGTTCAAAACTGGAAAGAACCTTTCTGAGAAACTGCTATGTGTTCTGTTAATTCATCTCACAGAGTTACATCTTTCCCTTCAAGAAGCCTTTCGCTAAGACTGTTCTTGTGGAATTGGCAAAGGGATATTTGGAAGCCCGTAGAGGGCAATGGTGAAAAAGGAAATATCTTCCGTTCAAAACAGGAAAGATGCTTTCGAGAAACTCCTCTGTGTTCTGTTAACTTATCTCACAGAGTTACATCTTTCCCTTCAAGAAGCCTTTCGCTAAGGCTGTTCTTGTGGTATTCGCAAAGGGATATTTGGAAGCCCATAGAGGGCTACGGTGAAAAAGGAAATATCTTCCTTTCAAAACTGGAAAGAAGATTTCTGAGAAACTGCTCTGTGTTCTGTTAATTTATCTCACAGAGTTACATCTTTACCTTCAAGAAGCCTTTCGCTAAGGCTGTTCTTGTGGAATTGGCAAAGGGATATTTGGAAGCCCATAGAGGGCTACGGTGAAAAGGAAATATCTTCCGTTCAAAACTGGAAAGAAGCTTTCTGAGAAACTGCTCTGTGTTCTGTTAATTCATCTCACAGAGTTACATCTTTCCCTTCAAGAAGCCTTTCGCTAAGGCTGTTCTTGTGCAATTGGTAAAGGGATATTTGGAAGCCCATAGAGGGCTATGGTGAAAAAGGAAATTTCTTCCGTTCAAAACTGGAAAGAAGCTTTCTGAGAAACTGCTCTGTGTTCTGTTAATTCATCCCACAGAGTTAAATCTTTCCCTTCAAGAAGCCTTTCGCTAAGGCTGTTCTTGTGGAATTGGCAAAGGGATATTTGGAAGCCCATAGAGGGCTATGGTGAAAAAGGAAATATCTTCCGTTCAAAACTGGAAAGAAGCTTTCTGAGAAACTGCTCTGTGTTCTGTTAATTCATCTCACAGAGTTACATCTTTCCCTTCAAGAAACCTTTCGGTGAGTCTGTTCTTGTGGAATTGGCAAAGTGATATTTGGAAGCCCATAGAGGGCTATGGTGAAAAAGGAAATATCTTCCGTTCAAAACTGGAAAGAAGCTTTCTGAGAAAAAGCTCTGTGTTCTGTTAATTCATCTCACAGAGTTACATCTTTCCCTTCAAGAAGCCTTTCGCTGAGGCTGTTCTTGTGGAATTGGCAAAGTGATATTTGGAAGCCCATAGAGGGCTATGGTGAAAAAGGAAATATCTTCAGTACAAAACTGGAAAGAAGCTTTCTGAGAAACTGCTCTGTGTTCTGTTAACTCATCTCACCGAGTTACATCTTTCCCTTCAAGAAGACTTTCGCTAAGGCTGTTCTTGTGGAATTGGCAAAGGGATATTTGGAAGCCCTTAAAGGGCTATGGTGAAAAAGGAAATATCTTCCGTTCAAAACTGGAAAGAAGCTTTCTGAGAAACTGCTCTGTGTTCTGTTAATTCATCTCACAGAGTTACATCTTTCCCTTCTAGAAGCTTTTCGCTGAGTCTGTTCTTGTGGAATTGGCAAAGTGATATTTGGAAGCCCATAGAGGGCTATGGTGAAAAAGGAAATATCTTCCGTTCAAACCTGGAAAGAAGCTTTCTGAGAAACTGCTATGTGTTCTGTTAATTCATCTCACAGAGTTACATCTTTCCCTTCAAGAAGCCTTTCGCTAAGGCTGTTCTTGTGGAATTGGCAACGGGATATTTTGAAGCCCATAGAGGGCTACGGTGAAAAAGGAAATATCTTCCGTTCAAAACAGGAAAGAAGCTTTCTGAGAAACTGCTCTGTGTTCTGTTAATTCATCTCACAGAGTTACATCTTTCCCTTCAAGAAGCCTTTCGCTAAGGCTGTTCTTGTGGAATTGGCAAAGGGATATTTGGAAGCCCATAGAGGGCTATGGTGAAAAAGGAAATATCTTCCGTTCAAAACTGGAAAGAAGCTTTCTGAGAAACTGCTCTGTGTTCTGTTAATTCATCTCACAGAGTTACATCTTTCCTTTCAGGAAGCCTTTCGCTAAGGCTGTTGTTGTGGAATTGCAAAGGGATATTTGGAAGCCCATAGAGGGCTACGGTGAAAAAGGAATATCTTCCGTTCAAAACTGGAAAGAAGCTTTCTGAGAAACTGCTCTGTGTTCTGTTAATTCATCTCACAGAGTTACATCTTTCCCTTCAAGAAGCCTTTCGATAAGGCTGTTCTTGTGGAATTGGCAAAGGGATATTTGGAAGCCCGTAGAGGGCTATGGTGAAAAAGGAAATATCTTCCGTTCAAAACAGGAAAGATGCTTTCGAGAAACTCCTCTGTGCTCTGTTAACTTATCTCACAGAGTTACATCTTTCCCTTCAAGAAGCCTTTCGCTAAGGCTGTTCTTGTGGTATTCTAAAAGGGATATTTGGAAGCCCATAGAGGGCTACGGTGAAAAAGGAAATATCTTCCTTTCAAAACTGGAAAGAAGATTTCTGAGAAACTGCTCTATGTTCTGTTAATTCATCTCACGGAGTTACATCTTTCCCTTCAAGAAGCCTTTCGCTAAGGCTGTTCTTGTGGAATTGGCAAAGGGATATTTGGAAGCCCATAGAGGGCTACGGTGAAAAAGGAAATATCTTCCGTTCAAAACTGGAAAGAAGCTTTCTGAGAAACTGCTCTGTGTTCTGTTAATTCATCTCACAGAGTTACATCTTTCCCTTCAAGAAGCCTTTCGCTGAGGCTGTTCTTGTGGAATTGGCAAAGGGATATTTGGAAGCCCATAGAGGGCTATGGTGAAAAAGGAAATATCTTCCGTTCAAAACTGGAAAGAAGCTTTCTGAGAAACTGCTCTGTGTTCTGTTAATTCATCTCACAGAGTTACATCTTTCCCTTCAAGAAACCTTTCGGTGAGTCTGTTCTTGTGGAATTGGCAAAGTGATATTTGGAAGCCCATAGAGGACAATGGTGAAAAAGGAAATATCTTCCGTTCAAAACTGGAAAGAAGCTTTCTAAGAAAATGCTCTGTGTTCTGTTAATTCATCTCACAGAGTTACATCTTTCCCTTCAAGAAGCCTTTCGCTGAGGCTGTTCTTGTGGAATTGGCAAAGTGATATTTGGAAGCCCATAGAAGGCTATGGTGAAAAAGGAAATATCTTCCGTTCAAACCTGGAAAGAAGCTTTCTGAGAAACTTCTCTGGGTTCTGTTAATTCATCTCACAGAGTTACATCTTTCCCTTCCAAAAGCCTTTCGCTAAGGCTGTTCTTGTGGAATTGGCAAAGGGATATTTGGAAGCCCATAGAGGGCTATGGTGTAAAAGGAAATATCTTCTGTTCAAAACCGGAAAGAAGCTTACTGAGAAACTGCTCTGTGTTCTGTTAATTCGTCTCACAGAGATACATCTTTCCCTTCAAGAAGCCTTTCGCTAAGCCTGTTCTTGTGGAATTGGCAAAGGGATATTTGGAAGCCCATAGAGGGCTATGGTGAAAAAGGAAATATCTTGCGTTCAAAACTGGAAAGAAGCTTTCTGAGAAACTGCTATGTGTTCTGTTAATTCATCTCACAGAGTTACATCTTTCCCTTCAAGAAGCCTTTCGCTAAGGCTGTTCTTGTGGAATTGGCAAAGGGATATTTGGAAGCCCATAGAGGGCTATGGTGAAAAAGGAAATATCTTCCGTTCAATACTGGAAAGAAGCTTTCTGAGAAACTGCTCTGTGTTCTGTTAATTCATCTCACAGAGTTACATCTTTCCTTTCAGGAAGCCTTTCGCTAAGGCTGTTGTTGTGGAATTGCAAAGGGATATTTGGAAGCCCATAAAGGACTAAGGTGAAAAACAATATCTTCCGTTCAAAAGTGGAAAGAAGCTTTCTGAGAAACTGCTCTGTGTTCTGTTAATTCATCTCACAGAGTTACATCTTTCCCTTCAAGAAGCCTTTCGCTAAGGCTGTTCTTGTGGAATTGGCAAAGGGATATTTGGAAGCCCGTAGACGGCTATGGTGAAAAAGGAAATATCTTCCGTTCAAAACATGAAAGATGCTTTCGTGAAACTCCTCTGTGTTCTGTTAACTTATCTCACAGAGTTACATCTTTCCCTTCAAGAAGCCTTTCGCTAAGGCTGTTCTTGTGGTATTCGCAAAGGGATATTTGGAAGCCCATAGAGGGCTTCGGTGAAAAAGGAAATATCTTCCTTTCAAAACTGGAAAGAAGATTTCTGAGAAACTGCTCTGTGTTCTGTTAATTCATCTCACAGAGTTAAATCTTTCCCTTCAAGAAGCCTTTCGCTAAGGCTGTTCTTGTGGAATTGGCAAAGGGATATTTGGAAGCCCTTAGAGGGCTATGGTGAGAAAGGAAATTTCTTCCGTTCAAAACTGGAAAGAAGCTTTCTGAGAAACTGCTCTGTGTTCTGTTAATTCATCTCACAGAGTTAAATCTTTCCCTTCAAGAAGCCTTTCGCTAAGGCTGTTCTTGTGGAATTGGCAAAGGGATATTTGGAAGCCCATAGAGGGCTATGGTGAAAAAGGAAATATCTTCCGTTCAAAACTGGAAAGAAGCTTTCTGAGAAACTGCTCTGTGTTCTGTTAATTCATCTCACAGAGTTACATCTTTCCCTTCAAGAAGCCTTTCGCTGAGGCTGTTCTTGTGGAATTGGCAAAGGGATATTTGGAAGCCCATAGAGGGCTATGGTGAAAAAGGAAATATCTTCCGTTCAAAACTGGAAAGAAGCTTTCTGAGAAACTGCTCTGTGTTCTGTTAATTCATCTCACAGAGTTACATCTTTCCCTTCAAGAAACCTTTCGGTGAGTCTGTTCTTGTGGAATTGGCAAAGTGATATTTGGAAGCTCATAGAGGGCTATGGTGAAAAAGAAAATATCTTCCGTTCAAAACTGGAAAGAAGCTTTCTGAGAAAATGCTCTGTGTTCTTTTAATTCATCTCACAGAGTTACATCTTTCCCTTCAAGAAACCTTTCGCTGAGGCTGTTCTTGTGGAATTGGCAAAGTGATATTTGGAAGCCCATAGAGGGCTATGGTGAAAAAGGAAATATCTTCAGTACAAAACTGGAAAGAAGCTTTCTGAGAAAGTGCTCTGTGTTCTGTTAACTCATCTCACAGAGTTACATGTTTCCCTTCAAGAAGACTTTCGCTAAGGCTGTTCTTGTGGAATTGGCAAAGGGATATTTGGAAGCCCTTAAAGGGCTATGGTGAAAAAGGAAATATCTTCCGTTCAAAACTGGAAAGAAGCTTTCTGAGAAACTGCTCTGTGTTCTGTTAATTCATCTCACAGAGTTACATCTTTCCCTTCTAGAAGCTTTTCGCTGAGTCTGTTCTTGTGGAATTGGTAAAGGGATATTTGGAAGCCCATAGAGGGCTATGGTGAAAAAGGAAATATCTTCCGTTCAAACCTGGAAAGAAGCTTTCTGAGAAACTGCTCTGTGTTCTGTTAATTCATCTCACAGAGTTACATCTTTCCCTTCAAGAAGCCTTTCGCTGAGTCTGTTCTTGTGGAATTGGCAAAGGGATATTTGGAAGCCCATAGAGGGCTACGGTGAAAAAGGAAATATCTTCCGTTCAAAACTGGAAAGAAGCTTTCTGAGAAACTGCTCTGTGTTCTGTTAATTCATCTCACAGAGTTACATCTTTCCCTCAAGAAGCCTTTCGCTAAGGCGGTTGTTGTGGAATTACAAAGGGATATTTGGAAGCCCATAGAGGGCTACGGTGAAAAAGGAAATATCTTCCGTTCAAAACTGGAAAGAAGCTTTCTGAGAAACTGCTCTGTGTTCTGTTAATTCATCTCACAGAGTTACATCTTTCCCTTCAAGAAGCCTTTCGCTAAGGCTGTTCTTGTGGAATTGGCAAAGGGATATTTGGAAGCCCATAGATAGCTACGGTGAAAAAGGAAATATCTTCCGTTCAAAACTGGAAAGAAGCTTTCTGAGAAACTGCTCTGTGTTCTGTTAATTCATGTCACAGAGTTACATCTTTCCCTTCAAGAAGCCTTTCGCTAAGGCTGTTCTTGTGGAATTGGCAAAGGGATATTTGGAAGCTCGTAGACGGCTATGGTGAAAAAGGAAATATCTTCCGTTCAAAACATGAAAGATGCTTTCGTGAAACTCCTCTGTGTTCTGTTAACTTATCTCACAGAGTTACATCTTTCCCTTCAAGAAGCCTTTCGCTAAGGCTGTTCTTGTGGTATTCGCAAAGGGATATTTGGAAGCCCATAGAGGGCTACGGTGAAAAAGGAAATATCTTCCTTTCAAAACTGGAAAGAAGATTTCTGAGAAACTGCTCTGTGTTCTGTTAATTCATCTCACAGAGTTAAATCTTTCCCTTCAAGAAGCCTTTCGCTAAGGCTGTTCTTGTGGAATTGGCAAAGGGATATTTGGAAGCCCATAGAGGGCTATGGTGAGAAAGGAAATTTCTTCCGTTCAAAACTGGAAAGAAGCTTTCTGAGAAACTGCTCTGTGTTCTGTTAATTCATCTCACAGAGTTAAATCTTTCCCTTCAAGAAGCCTTTCGCTAAGGCTGTTCTTGTGGAATTGGCAAAGGGATATTTGGAAGCCCATAGAGGGCTATGGTGAAAAAGGAAATATCTTCCGTTCAAAACTGGAAAGAAGCTTTCTGAGAAACTGCTCTGTGTTCTGTTAATTCATCTCACAGAGTTACATCTTTCCCTTCAAGAAGCCTTTCGCTGAGGCTGTTCTTGTGGAATTGGCAAAGGGATATTTGGAAGCCCATAGAGGGCTATGGTGAAAAAGGAAATATCTTCCGTTCAAAACTGGAAAGAAGCTTTCTGAGAAACTGCTCTGTGTTCTGTTAATTCATCTCACAGAGTTACATCTTTCCCTTCAAGAAACCTTTCGGTGAGTCTGTTCTTGTGGAATTGGCAAAGTGATATTTGGAAGCTCATAGAGGGCTATGGTGAAAAAGAAAATATCTTCCGTTCAAAACTGGAAAGAAGCTTTCTGAGAAAATGCTCTGTGTTCTTTTAATTCATCTCACAGAGTTACATCTTTCCTTCAAGAAACCTTTCGCTGAGGCTGTTCTTGTGGAATTGGCAAAGTGATATTTGGAAGCCCATAGAGGGCTATGGTGAAAAAGGAAATATCTTCAGTACAAAACTGGAAAGAAGCTTTCTGAGAAAGTGCTCTGTGTTCTGTTAACTCATCTCACAGAGTTACATCTTTCCCTTCAAGAAGACTTTCGCTAAGGCTGTTCTTGTGGAATTGGCAAAGGGATATTTGGAAGCCCTTAAAGGGCTATGGTGAAAAAGGAAATATCTTCCGTTCCAAACTGGAAAGAAGCTTTCTGAGAAACTGCTCTGTGTTCTGTTAATTCATCTCACAGAGTTACATCTTTCCCTTCTAGAAGCTTTTCGCTGAGTCTGTTCTTGTGGAATTGGTAAAGGGATATTTGGAAGCCCATAGAGGGCTATGGTGAAAAAGGAAATATCTTCCGTTCAAACCTGGAAAGAAGCTTTCTGAGAAACTGCTCTGTGTTCTGTTAATTCATCTCACAGAGTTACATCTTTCCCTTCAAGAAGCCTTTCGCTGAGTCTGTTCTTGTGGAATTGGCAAAGGGATATTTGGAAGCCCATAGAGGGCTACGGTGAAAAAGGAAATATCTTCCGTTCAAAACTGGAAAGAAGCTTTCTGAGAAACTGCTCTGTGTTCTGTTAATTCATCTCACAGAGTTACATCTTTCCCTCAAGAAGCCTTTCGCTAAGGCGGTTGTTGTGGAATTACAAAGGGATATTTGGAAGCCCATAGAGGGCTACGGTGAAAAAGGAAATATCTTCCGTTCAAAACTGGAAAGAAGCTTTCTGAGAAACTGCTCTGTGTTCTGTTAATTCATCTCACAGAGTTACATCTTTCCCTTCAAGAAGCCTTTCGCTAAGGCTGTTCTTGTGGAATTGGCAAAGGGATATTTGGAAGCCCATAGATAGCTACGGTGAAAAAGGAAATATCTTCCGTTCAAAACTGGAAAGAAGCTTTCTGAGAAACTGCTCTGTGTTCTGTTAATTCATGTCACAGAGTTACATCTTTCCCTTCAAGAAGCCTTTCGCTAAGGCTGTTCTTGTGGAATTGGCAAAGAGATATTTGGAAGCCCATAGAGGGCTATGGTGAGAAAGGAAATATCTTCCGTTCAAAACTGGAAAGAAGGTTTCTGAGAAACTGCTCTGTGTTCTGTTAATTCATCTCACAGAGTTACATCTTTCCCATCAAAAGCCTTTCGCTAAGACTGTTGTTGTGAAATTGCAAAGGGATATTTGGAAGCCCATAGAGGCCTACGGTGAAAAAGGAAATATCTTCCGTTCAAAACTGGAAAGAAGCTTTCTGAGAAACTGCTCTGTGTTCTGTTAATTCATCTCACAGAGTTACATCTTTCCCTTCAAGAAGCCTTTCGCTAAGGCTGTTCTTGTGGAATTGGCAAAGGGATATTTGGAAGCCCATAGATGGCTATGGTGAAAAAAAAAATATCTTCCGTTCAAAACTGGAAAGAAGCTTTCTGAGAAACTGCTCTGTGTTCTGTTAATTCATCTCACAGAGTTACATCTTTATCTTCAAGAAGCCTTTCGCTAAGGCTGTTCTTGTGGAATTGGCAAAGGGATATTTGGAAGCCCATAGAGGGCTATGGTGAGAAAGGAAATTTCTTCCGTTCAAAACTGGAAAGAAGCTTTCTGAGAAACTGCTCTGTGTTCTGTTAATTCATCTCACGGAGTTAAATCTTTCCCTTCAAGAAGCCTTTCGCTAAGGCTGTTCTTGTGGAATTGGCAAAGGGATATTTGGAAGCCCATAGAGGGCTATGGTGCAAAAGGAAATATCTTCCGTTCAAAACTGGAAAGAAGCTTTCTGAGAAACTGCTCTGTGTTCTGTTAATTCATCTCACAGAGTTACATCTTTCCCTCAAGAAGCCTTTCGCTGAGGCTGTTCTTGTGGAATTGGCAAAGGGATATTTGGAAGCCCATAGAGGGCTATGGTGAAAAAGGAAATATCTTGCGTTCAAAACTGGAAAGAAGCTTTCTGAGAAACTGCTCTGTGTTATGTTAATTCATCTCACAGAGTTACATCTTTCCCTTCAAGAAGCCTTTCGCTAAGGCTGTTCTTGTGGAATTGGCAAAGTGATATTTGGAAGCCCATAGAGGGCTATGGTGAAAAAGGAAATATCTTCCGTTCAAAACTGGAAAGAAGCTTTCTGAGAAACTGCTCTGTGTTCTGTTAATTCATCTCACAGAGTTACATCTTTACCTTCAAAAGCCTTTCGCTAAGACTGTTGTTGTGGAATTGCAAAGGGATATTTGGAAGCCCATAGAGGGCTACGGTGAAAAAGGAAATATCTTCCGTTCAAAACTGGAAAGAAGCTTTCTGAGAAACTGCTGTGTGTTCTGTTAATTCATCTCACAGAGTTACATCTTTCCCTTCAAGAAGCCTTTCTCTAAGGATGTTCTTGTGGAATTGGCAAAGGGATATTTTCAAGCCCAAAGATGGCTACGGTGAAAAAGGAAATATCTTCCGTTAAAAACTGGAAAGAAGCTCTCTGAAAAACTGCTCTGTGTTCTGTTAATTCATCTCACAGAGTTACATCTTTCCCTTCAAGAAGGCTTTCGCTAAGGCTGTTCTTGTGGAATTGGCAAAGGGATATTTGGAAGCCCACAGAGGGCTATGGTTAAAAAGGAAATATCTTCCGTTCAAAACAGGAAAGAAGCTTTCTGAGAAACTGCTCTGTGTTCTGTTAATTCATCTCACAGAGTTACATCTTTCCCTTCAAGAAGCCTTTCGCTAAGGCTGTTCTTGTGGAATTGGCAAAGGGATATTTGGAAGCCCATAGAGGGCTATGGTGATAAAGGAAATATCTTCCGTTCAAAACTGGAAAGAAGCTTTCTGAGAAACTGCTCTGTGTTCTGTTAACTCATCTCACAGAGTTATATCTTTCCCTTCAAGAAGCCTTTCGCTAAGGCTGTTCTTGTGGAATTGGCAAAGGGATATTTGGAAGCCCATAGAGGGCTATGGTGAAAAAGGAAATATCTTCCGTTCAAAACTGGAAAGAAGCTTTCTGAGAAACTGCTCTGTGTTCTGTTAATTCATCTCACAGAGTTACATCTTTCCCTTCAAGAAGCCGTTCGCTGAGTCTGTTCTTGTGGAATTGGCAAAGGGATATTTGGAAGCCCATAGAGGGCTATGGTGAAAAAGGAAATATCTTCCGTTCAAAACTGGAAGGAAACTTTCTGAGAAATTGCTCTGTGTTCTGTTACTTCATCTCACAGAGTTACATCTTTCCTTTCAGGAAGCCTTTCGCTAAGGCTGTTGTTGTGGAATTGCAAAGGGATATTTGGAAGCCCATAGAGGGCTATGGTGAAAAAGGAAATATCTTGCGTTCAAAACAGGAAAGAAGCTTTCTGAGAAACTGCTCTGTGTTCTGTTAATTCATCTCACAGAGTTACATCTTTCCCTTCAAGAAGCCTTTCGCTAAGGCTGTTCTTGTGGAATTACAAAGGGATATTTGGAAGCCCATAGAGGGCTACGGTGAAAAAGGAAATATCTTCCGTTCAAAACTGGAAAGAAGCTTTCTGAGAAACTGCTCTGTGTTCTGTTAATTCATCTCACAGAGTTACATCTTTCCCTTCAAGAAGCCTTTCCCTAAGGCGGGTGTTGTGGAATTACAAATGGATATTTGGAAGCCCATAGAGGGCTACGGTGAAAAAGGAAATATCTTCCGTTCAAAACTGGAAAGAAGCTTTCTGAGAAACTGCTCTGTGTTCTGTTAATTCATCTCACAGAGTTACATCTTTCCCTTCAAGAAGCCTTTCGCTAAGGCGGGTGTTGTGGAATTACAAATGGATATTTGGAAGCCCATAGAGGGCTACGGTGAAAAAGGAATATCTTCCGTTCAAAACTGGAAAGAAGCTTTCTGAGAAACTGCTATGTGTTCTGTTAATTCATCTCACAGAGTTACATCTTTCCCTTCAAGAAGACTTTCGCTAAGGCTGTTCTTGTGGAATTGGCAAAGGGATATTTGGAAGCCCTTAAAGGGCTATGGTGAAAAAGGAAATAACTTCCGTTCAAAACTTTAAAGAAGCTTTCTGAGAAACTGCTCTGTGTTCTTTTAATTCATCTCACAGAGTTACATCTTTCCCTTCTAGAAGCTTTTCGCTGAGTCTGTTCTTGTGGAATTGGCAAAGTGATATTTGGAAGCCCATAGAGGGCTATGGTGAAAAAGGAAATATCTTCCGTTCAAACCTGGAAAGAAGATTTCTGAGAAACTGCTCTGTGTTCTGTTAATTCATCTCACTGAGTTACATCTTTCCCTTCAAGAAGCCTTTCGCTAAGGCTGTTCTTGTGGAATTGGCAAAGGGATATTTGGAAGCCCATAGAGGGCTATGGTGAAAAAGGAAATATCTTCCGTTCAAAACTGGAAAGAAGCTTTCTGAGAAACTGCTCTGTGTTCTGTTAATTCATCTCACAGAGTTACATCTTTCCCTTCAAGAAGCCTTTCGCTGAGGCTGTTCTTGTGGAATTGGCAAAGGGATATTTGGAAGCCCATAGAGGGCTATGGGAAAAAAGGAAATATCTTCCGTTCAAAACTGGAAAGAAGCTTTCTGAGAAACTGCTCTGTGTTCTGTTAATTCATCTCACAGAGTTACATCTTTCCCTTCAAGAAACCTTTCGGTGAGTCTGTTCTTGTGGAATTGGCAAAGTGATATTTGGAAGCCCATAGAGGGCTACGGTGAAAAAGGAAATATCTTCCATTCAAAACAGGAAAGAAGCTTTCTGAGAAACTGCTCTGTGTTCTGTTAATTCATCTCACAGAGTTACATCTTTCCCTTCAAGAAGCCTTTCGCTAAGGCTGTTTTTGTGGAATTGGCAAAGGGATATTTGGAAGCCCATAGAGGGCTATGGTGATAAAGGAAATATCTTCCGTTCAAAACTGGAAAGAACCTTTCTGAGAAACTGCTCTGTGTTCTGTTAACTCATCTCACAGTGTTTTATCTTTCCCTTCAAGAAGCCTTTCGCTAAGGCTGTTCTTGTGGAATTGGCAACGGGATATTTGGAAGCCCTTAGAGGGCTATGGTGAAAAAGGAAATATCTTCCGTTCAAAACTGGAAAGAAGCTTTCTGAGAAACTGCTCTGTGTTCTGTTAATTCATCTCACAGAGTTACATCTTTCCCTTCAAGAAGCCTTTCGCTAATGCGGTTGTTGTGGAATTACAAAGGGATATTTGGAAGCCCATAGAGGGCTACGGTGAAAAAGGAAATATCTTCCGTTCAAAACTGGAAAGAAGCTTTCTGAGAAACTGCTCTGTGTTCTGTTAATTCATCTCACAGAGTTACATCTTTCCTTTCAGGAAGCCTTTCGCTAAGGCTGTTGTTGTGGAATTGCAAAGGGATATTTGGAAGCCCATAGAGGGCTACGGTGAAAAAGGAATATATTCCGTTCAAAACTGGAAAGAAGCTTTCTGAGAAACTGCTCTCTGTTCTGTTAATTCATCTCACAGAGTTACATCTTTCCCTTCAAGAAGCCTTTCGCTAAGGCTGTTCTTGTGGAATTGGCAAAGGGATATTTGGAAGCCCGTAGAGGGCTATGGTGAAAAAGGAAATATCTTCCGTTCAAAACAGGAAAGATGCTTTCGTGAAACTCCTCTGTGTTCTGTAAACTTATCTCACAGAGTTACATCTTTCCCTTCAAGAAGCCTTTCGCTAAGGCTGTTCTTGTGGTATTCGCAAAGGGATATTTGGAAGACCATAGAAGGCTACGGTGAAAAAGGAAATACCTTCCTTTCAAAACTGGAAAGAAGATTTCTGAGAAACTGCTCTCTGTTCTGTTAATTCATCTCACAGAGTTACATCTTTCCCTTCAAGAAGCCTTTCGCTAAGGCCGTTCTTGTGGAATTGGCAAAGGGATATTTGGAAGCCCATAGAGGGCTACGGTGAAAAAGGAAATATCTTCCGTTCAAAACTGGAAAGAAGCTTTCTGAGAAACTGCTCTGTGTTCTGTTAATTCATCTCACAGAGTTACATCTTTCCCTTCAAGAAGCCTTTCGCTAAGGCTGTTCTTGTGGAATTGGCAAAGGGATATTTGGAAGCCCATAGAGGGCTATGGTGAGAAAGGAAATTTCTTCCGTTCAAAACTGGAAAGAAGCTTTCTGAGAAACTGCTCTGTGTTCTGTTAATTCATCTCACAGAGTTAAATCTTTCCCTTCAAGAAGCCTTTCGCTAGGGCTGTTCTTGTGGAATTGGCAAAGGGATATTTGGAAGCCCATAGAGGGCTATGGTGAAAAAGGAAATATCTTCCGTTCAAAACTAGAAAGAAGCTTTCTGAGAAACTGCTCTGTGTTCTGTTAATTCATCTCACAGAGTTACATCTTTCCCTTCAAGAAGCCTTTCGCTGAGGCTGTTCTTGTGGAATTGGCAAAGGGATATTTGGAAGCCCATAGAGGGCTATGGTGAAAAAGGAAATATCTTCCGTTCAAAACTGGAAAGAAGCTTTCTGAGAAACTGCTCTGTGTTCTGTTAATTCATCTCACAGAGTTACATCTTTCCCTTCAAGAAACCTTTCGGTGACTCTGTTCTTGTGGAATTGGCAAAGTGATATTTGGAAGCCCATAGAGGGCTATGGTGAAAAAGGAAATATCTTTCGTTCAAAACTGGAAAGAAGCTTTCTGAGAAAATGCTCTGTGTTCTGTTAATTCATCTCACAGAGTTACATCTATCCCTTCCAAAAGCCTTTCGCTAAGGCTGTTCTTGTGGAATTGGCAAAGGGATATTTGGAAGCCCATAGAGGGCTTTGGTGTAAAAGGAAATATCTTCCCTTCAAAACCGGAAAGAAGCATTCTGAGAAACTACTCTGTGTTCTGTTAATTCGTCTCACAGAGATACATCTTTCCCTTCAAGAAGCCTTTCGCTAAGCCTGTTCTTGTGGAATTGGTAAAGGGATATTTGGAAGCCCATAGAGGCCTATGGTGAAAGAGGAAATATCTTGCGTTCAAAACTGGAAAGAAGCTTTCTGAGAAACTGCTATGTGTTCTGTTAATTCATCTCACAGAGTTACATCTTTCCCTTCAAGAAGACTTTCGCTAAGGCTGTTCTTGTGGAATTGGCAAAGGGATATTTGGAAGCCCATAGAGGGCTATGGTGAAAAACGAAATATCTTCCGTTCAAAACTGGAAAGAAGCTTTCTGAGAAACTGCTCTTTGTTCTGATAATTCATCTCACAGAGTTACATCTTTCCCTTCAAGAAGCCTTTCGCTAAGGCTGTTCTTGTGGAATTGGCAAAGGGATATTTGGAAGCCCATAGAGGGCTATGGTGAAAAAGGAAATATCTTCCGTTCAAAACTGGAAAGAACCTTTCTGAGAAACTGCTCTGTGTTCTGTTAACTCATCTCACAGTGTTTTATCCTTCCCTTCAAGAAGCCTTTCGCTAAGGCTGTTCTTGTGGAATTGGCAAAGGGATATTTGGAAGCCCATAGAGGGCGACGGTGAAAAAGGAAATATCTTCCGTTCAAAATTGGAAAGAAGCTTTCTGAGAAACTGCTCTGTTTTCTGTTAATTCATCTCACAGAGTTACATCTTTCCCTTCAAGAAGCCTTTCGCTAAGGCGGTTGTTGTGGAATTACAAAGGGATATTTGGAAGCCCATAGAGGGCTACGGTGAAAAAGGAATATCTTCCGTTCAAAACTGGAAAGAAGCTTTCTGAGAAACTGCTCTGTGTTCTATTAATTCATCTCACAGAGTTACATCTTTCCCTTCAAGAAGCCTTTCGCTAAGGCTGTTCTTGTGGAATTGGCAAAGGGATATTTGGAAGCCCGTAGAGGGCTATGGTGAAAAAGGAAATATCTTCCGTTCAAAACAGGAAAGATGCTTTCGTGAAACTCCTCTGTGTTCTGTTAACTTATCTCACAGAGTTACATGTTTCCCTTCAAGAAGCCTTTCGCTAAGGCTGTTCTTGTGGTATTCGCAAAGGGATATTTGGAAGACCATAGAGGGCTACGGTGAAAAAGGAAATATCTTCCGTTCAAAACTGGAAAGAAGCTTTCTGAGAAACTGCTCTGTGTTCTGTTAATTCATCTCACAGAGTTACATCTTTCCCTTCAAGAAGCCTTTCGCTAAGGCTGTTCTTGTGGAATTGGCAAAGGGATATTTGGAAGCCCATAGAGGGCTATGGTGAGAAAGGAAATTTCTTCCGTTCAAAACTGGAAAGAAGCTTTCTGAGAAACTGCTCTGTGTTCTGTTAATTCATCTCACAGAGTTAAATCTTTCCCTTCAAGAAGCCTTTCGCTAAGGCTGTTCTTGTGGAATTGGCAAAGGGATATTTGGAAGCCCATAGAGGGCTATGGTGAAAAAGGAAATATCTTCCGTTCAAAACTGGAAAGAAGCTTTCTGAGAAACTGCTCTGTGTTCTGTTAATTCATCTCACAGAGTTACATCTTTCCCTTCAAGAAACCTTTCGGTGAGTCTGTTCTTGTGGAATTGGCAAAGTGATATTTGGAAGCCCATAGAGGGCTATGGTGAAAAAGGAAATATCTTCCGTTCAAAACTGGAAAGAAGCTTTCTGAGAAAATGCTCTGTGTTCTGTTAATTCATCTCACAGAGTTACATCTTTCCCTTCAAGAAGCCGTTCGCTGAGGATGTTCTTGTGGAATTGGCAAAGTGATATTTGGAAGCCCATAGAGGGCTATGGTGAAAAAGGAAATATCTTCAGTACAAAACTGGAAAGAAGCTTTCTAAGAAACTGCTCTGTGTTCTGTTAACTCATCTCACAGAGTTACATTTTTCCCTTCAAGAAGACTTTCGCTAAGGCTGTTCTTGTGGAATTGGCAAAGGGATATTTGGAAGCCCTTAAAGGGCTATGGTGAAAAAGGAAATATCTTCCGTTCCAAACTGGAAAGAAGCTTTCTGAGAAACTGCTCTGTGTTCTGTTAATTCATCTCACAGAGTTACATCTTTCCCTTCTAGAAGCTTTTCGCTGAGTCTGTTCTTGTGGAATTGGCAAAGTGATATTTGGAAGCCCATAGAGGGCTATGGTGAAAAAGGAAATATCTTCCGTTCAAACCTGGAAAGAAGCTTTCTGAGAAACTTCTCTGGGTTCTGTTAATTCATCACACAGAGTTACATCTTTCCCTTCCAAAAGCCTTTCGCTAAGGCTGTTCTTGTGGAATTGGCAAAGGGATATTTGGAAGCCCATAGAGGGCTATGGTGTAAAAGGAAATATCTTCCGTTCAAAACCGGAAAGAAGCTTTCTGAGAAACTGCTCTGTGTTCTGTTAATTCGTCTCACAGAGATACATCTTTCCCTTCAAGAAGCCTTTCTCTAAGCCTGTTCTTGTGGAATTGGCAAAGGGATATTTGGAAGCCCATAGAGGGCTATGGTGAAAAAGGAAATATCTTCCGTTCAAAACTGGAAAGAAGCTTTCTGAGAAACTGCTCTGTGTTCTGTTAATTCATCTCACAGAGTTACATCTTTCCCTTCAAGAAACCTTTCGGTGAGTCTGTTCTTGTGGAATTGGCAAAGTGATATTTGGAAGCCCATAGAGGGCTATGGTGAAAAAGGAAATATCTTCCGTTCAAAACTGGAAAGAAGCTTTCTGAGAAAATGCTCTGTGTTCTGTTAATTCATCTCACAGAGTTACATCTTTCCCTTCAGGAAGCCTTTCGGTGAGTCTCTTCTTGTGGAATTGGCAAAGGGATATTTTGAAGCCCATAGAGGGCTACGGTGAAAAAGGAAATATCTTCCGTTCAAAACTGGGAAGAAGATTTCTGAGAAACTGCTCTGTGTTCTGTTAATTCATCTCACAGAGTTACATCTTTCCCTTCAAGAAACCTTTCGGTGAGTCTGTTCTTGTGGAATTGGCAAAGTGATATTTGGAAGCCCATAGAGGGCTATGGTGAAAAAGGAAATATCTTCCGTTCAAAACTGGAAAGAAGCTTTCTCAGAAACTGCTCTGTGTTCTGTTAATTCATCTCACAGAGTTACATCTTTCCCTTCAAGAAGCCTTTCGCTAAGGCTGTTCTTGTGGAATTGGCAAAGGGATATTTGGAAGCCCATAGAGGGCTATGGTGAAAAAGGAAATATCTTCCGTTCAAAACTGGAAAGAAGCTTTCTGAGAAACTGCTCTGTGTTCTGTTAATTCATCTCACAGAGTTACATCTTTCCCTTCAAGAAGCCTTTCGTTGAGGCTGTTCTTGTGGAATTGGCAAAGGGATATTTGGAAGCCCATAGAGGGCTATGGTGAAAAAGGAAATATCTTCCGTTCAAAACTGGAAAGAAGCTTTCTGAGAAACTGCTCTGTGTTCTGTTAATTCATCTCACAGAGTTACATCTTTCCCTTCAAGAAACCTTTCGGTGAGTCTGTTCTTGTGGAATTGGCAAAGTGATATTTGGAAGCCCATAGAGGGCTATGGTGAAAAAGGAAATATCTTCCGTTCAAAACTGGAAAGAAGCTTTCTGAGAAAATGCTCTGTGTTCTGTTAATTCATCTCACAGAGTTACATCTTTCCCTTCAAGAATCCGTTCGCTGAGGATGTTCTTGTGGAATTGGCAAAGTGATATTTGGAAGCCCATAGAGGGCTATGGTGAAAAAGGAAATATCTTCAGTACAAAACTGGAAAGAAGCTTTCTAAGAAACTGCTCTGTGTTCTGTTAACTCATCTCACAGAGTTACATCTTTCCCTTCAAGAAGACTTTCGGTAAGGCTGTTCTTGTGGAATTGGCAAAGGGATATTTGGAAGCCCTTAAAGGGCTATGGTGAAAAAGGAAATATCTTCCGTTCCAAACTGGAAAGAAGCTTTCTGAGAAACTGCTCTGTGTTCTGTTAATTCATCTCACAGAGTTACATCTTTCCCTTCTAGAAGCTTTTCGCTGAGTCTGTTCTTGTGGAATTGGCAAAGTGATATTTGGAAGCCCATAGAGGGCTATGGTGAAAAAGGAAATATCTTCCGTTCAAACCTGGAAAGAAGCTTTCTGAGAAACTTCTCTGGGTTCTGTTAATTCATCACACAGAGTTACATCTTTCCCTTCCAAAAGCCTTTCGCTAAGGCTGTTCTTGTGGAATTGGCAAAGGGATATTTGGAAGCCCATAGAGGGCTATGGTGAAAAAGGAAATATCTTGCGTTCAAAACTGGAAAGAAGCTTTCTGAGAAACTGCTATGTGTTCTGTTAATTCATCTCACAGAGTTACATCTTTCCCTTCAAGAAGCCTTTCGCTAAGGCTGTTCTTGTGGAATTGGCAAAGGGATATTTCGAAGCCCATAGAGGGCTATGGTGAAAAAGGAAATATCTTCCGTTCAAAACTGGAAAGAAGCTTTCTGAGAAACTGCTCTGTGTTCTGTTAATTCATCTCACAGAGTTACATCTTTCCCTTCAAGAAGCCTTTCGGTGAGTCTGTTCTTGTGGAATTGGCAAAGGGATATTTGGAAGCCCATAGAGGGCTACGGTGAAAAAGGAAATATCTTCCGTTCAAAACTGGAAAGAAGCTTTCTGAGAAACTGCTCTGTGTTCTGTTAATTCATCTCACAGAGTTACATCTTTCCCTTCAAGAAGCCTTTCGCTAAGGCTGTTCTTGTGGAATTGGCAAAGGGATATTTGGAAGCCCGTAGAGGGCTATGGTGATAAACGAAATATCTTCCGTTCAAAACTGGAAAGAACCTTTCTGAGAAACTTCTCTGTGTTCTGTTAACTCATCTCACAGAGTTATATCTTTCCCTTCAAGAAGCCTTTCGCTAAGGCTGTTCTTGTGGAATTGGCAAAGGGATATTTGGAAGCCCATAGAGGGCTATGCTGAAAAAGGAAATATCTTCCGTTCAAAACTGGAAAGAAGCTTTCTGAGAAACTGCTCTGTGTTCTGTTAATTCATCTCACAGAGATACATCTTTCCCTTCAAGAAGCCTTTCGCTGAGGCTGTTCTTGTGGAATTGGCAAAGGGATATTTGGAAGCCCATAGAGGGCTATGGTGAAAAAGGAAATATCTTCCGTTCAAAACTGGAAAGAAGCTTTCTGAGAAACTGCTCTGTGTTCTGTTAATTCATCTCACAGAGTTACATCTTTCCCTTCAAGAAACCTTTCGGTGAGTCTGTTCTTGTGGAATTGGCAAAGTGATATTTGGAAGCCCATAGAGGGCTATGGTGAAAAAGGAAATATCTTCCGTTCAAAACTGGAAAGAAGCTTTCTGAGAAAATGCTCTGTGTTCTGTTAATTCATCTCACAGAGTTACATCTTTCCCTTCAAGAAGCCTTTCGCTGAGGCTGTTCTTGTGGAATTGGCAAAGTGATATTTGGAAGCCCATAGAGGGCTATGGTGAAAAAGGAAATATCTTCAGTACAAAACTGGAAAGAAGCTTTCTGAGAAACTGCTCTGTGTTCTGTTAACTCATCTCACAGAGTTACATCTTTCCCTTCAAGAAGAGTTTCGCTAAGGCTGTTCTTGTGGAATTGGCAAAGGGATATTTGGAAGCCCTTAAAGGGCTATGGTGAAAAAGGAAATATCTTCCGTTCCAAACTGGAAAGAAGCTTTCTGAGAAACTGCTCTGTGTTCTGTTAATTCATCTCACAGAGATACATCTTTCCCTTCTAGAAGCTTTTCGCTGAGTCTGTTCTTGTGGAATTGGCAAAGTGATATTTGGAAGCCCATAGAGGGCTATGGTGAAAAACGAAATATCTTCCGTTCAAACCTGGAAAGAAGCTTTCTGAGAAACTTCTCTGGGTTCTGTTAATTCATCTCACAGAGTTACATCTTTCCCTTCCAAAAGCCTTTCGCTAAGGCTGTTCTTGTGGAATTGGCAAAGGGATATTTGGAAGCCCATAGAGGGCTATGGTGTAAAAGGAAATATCTTCCGTTCAAAACCGGAAAGAAGTTTTCTGAGAAACTGCTCTGTGTTCTGTTAATTCGTCTCACAGAGATACATCTTTCCCTTCAAGAAGCCTTTCGCTAAGGCTGTTCTTGTGGAATTGGCAAAGGGATATTTGGAAGCCCATAGAGGGCTATGGTGAGAAAGGAAATATCTTCCGTTCAAAACTGGAAAGAAGCTTTCTGAGAAACTGCTCTGTGTTCTGTTAATTCATCTCACAGAGTTACATCTTTCCCTTCAAGAAGCCTTTCGCTAAGGCAGTTCTTGTGGAATTGGCAAAGGGATATTTGGAAGCCCATAGAGGGCTACGGTGTTAAAGGAAATATCTTCCGTTCAAAACTGGAAAGAAGCTTTCTGAGAAACTGCTCTGTGTTCTGTTAATTCATCTCACAGACTTACATCTTTCCCTTCAAGAAGCCTTTCGCTAAGGCTGTTCTTGTGGAATTGGCAAAGGGATATTTGGAAGCCCTTAGAGGGCTATGGTGAAAAAGGAAATATCTTCCGTTCAAAACTGGAAAGAAGCTTTCTGAGAAACTGCTCTGTGTTCTGTTAATTCATCTCACAGAGTTACATCTTTCCCATCAAAAGCCTTTCGCTAAGACTGTTGTTGTGAAATTGCAAAGGGATATTTGGAAGCCCATAGAGGGCTACGGTGAAAAAGGAAATATCTTCCGTTCAAAACTGGAAAGAAGCTTTCTGAGAAACTGCTCTGTGTTCTGTTAATTCATCTCACAGAGTTACATCTTTCCCTTCAGAAACCTTTCGGTGAGTCTGTTCTTGTGGAATTGGCAAAGTGATATTTGGATGCCCATAGAGGGCTATGGTGAAAAAGGAAATATCTTCCGTTCAAAACTGGAAAGAAGCTTTCTGAGAAAATGCTCTGTGTTCTGTTAATTCATCTCACAGAGTTACATCTTTCCCTTCAAGAAGCCGTTCGCTGAGGATGTTCTTGTGGAATTGGCAAAGTGATATTTGGAAGCCCATAGAGGGCTATGGTGAAAAAGGAAATATCTTCAGTACAAAACTGGAAAGAAGCTTTCTGAGAAACTGCTCTGTGTTCTGTTAACTCATCTCACAGAGTTACATCTTTCCCTTCAAGAAGACTTTCGCTAAGGCTGTTCTTGTGGAATTGGCAAAGGGATATTTGGAAGCCCTTAAAGGGCTATGGTGAAAAAGGAAATATCTTCCGTTCCAAACTGGAAAGAAGCTTTCTGAGAAACTGCTCTGTGTTCTGTTAATTCATCTCACAGAGTTACATCTTTCCCTTCTAGAACCTTTTCGCTGAGTCTGTTCTTGTGGAATTGGCAAAGTGATATTTGGAAGCGCATAGAGGGCTATGGTGAAAAAGGAAGTATCTTCCGTTCAAACCTGGAAAGAAGCTTTCTGAGAAACTTCTCTGGGTTCTGTTAATTCATCTCACAGAGTTACATCTTTCCCTTCCAAAAGCCTTTCGCTAAGGCTGTTCTTGTGGAATTGGCAAAGGGATATTTGGAAGCCCATAGAGGGCTGTGGTGTAAAAGGAAATATCTTCCGTTCAAAACCGGAAAGAAGCTTTCTGAGAAACTGCTCTGTGTTCTGTTAATTCGTCTCACAGAGATACATCTTTCCCTTCAAGAAGCCTTTCGCTAAGCCTGTTCTTGTGGAATTGGCAAAGGGATATTTGGAAGCCCATAGAGGGCTATGGTGAAAAAGGAAATATCTTGCGTTCAAAACTGGAAAGAAGCTTTCTGAGAAACTGCTATGTGTTCTGTTAATTCATCTCACAGAGTTACATCTTTCCCTTCAAGAAGCCTTTCGCTAAGGCTGTTCTTGTGGAATTGGCAAAGGGATATTTGGAAGCCCATAGAGGGCTATGGTGAAAAAGGAAATATCTTCCGTTCAAAACTGGAAAGAAGCTTTCTGAGAAACTGCTCTGTGTTCTTTTAATTCATCTCACAGAGTTACATCTTTCCCTTCAAGAAGCCTTTCGGTGAGTCTGTTCTTGTGGAATTGGCAAAGGGATATTTTGAAGCCCATAGAGGGCTACGGTGAAAAAGGAAATATCTTCCGTTCAAAACAGGAAAGAAGCTTTCTGAGAAACTGCTCTGTGTTCTGTTAATTCATCTCACAGAGTTACATCTTTCCCTTCAAGAAACCTTTCGGTGAGTCTGTTCTTGTGGAATTGGCAAAGTGATATTTGGAAGCCCATAGAGGGCTATGGTGAAAAAGGAAATATCTTGCGTTCAAAACTGGTAAGAAGCTTTCTGAGAAACTGCTATGTGTTCTGTTAATTCATCTCACAGAGTTACATCTTTCCCTTCAAGAAGCCTTTCGCTAAGGCTGTTCTTGTGGAATTGGCAAAGGGATATTTGGAAGCCCATAGAGGGCTATGGTGAAAAAGGAAATATCTTCCGTTCAAAACTGGAAAGAAGTTTTCTGAGAAACTGCTCTGTGTTCTGTTAATTCATCTCACAGAGTTACATCTTTACCTTAAAGAAGCCTTTCGCTAAGGCTGTTCTTGTGGAATTGGCAAAGGGATATTTTGAAGCCCATAGAGGGCTACGGTGAAAAAGGAAATATCTTCCGTTCAAAACAGGAAAGAAGCTTTCTGAGAAACTGCTCTGTGTTCTGTTAATTCATCTCACAGAGTTACATCTTTCCCTTCAAGAAGCCTTTCGCTAAGGCTGTTCTTGTGGAATTGGCAAAGGGATATTTGGAAGCCCGTAGAGGGCTATGGTGATAAAGGAAATATCTTCCGTTCAAAATTGGAAAGAAGCTTTCTGAGAAACTGCTCTGTGTTCTGTTAATTCATCTCACAGAGTTACATCTTTCCCTTCAAGAAGCCTTTCGCTGAGTCTGTTCTTGTGGAATTGGCAAAGGGATATTTGGAAGCCCATAGAGGGCTACGGTGAAAAAGGAAATATCTTCCGTTCAAAACTGGAAAGAAGCCTTCTGAGAAACTGCTCTGTGTTCTGTTAATTCATCTCCCAGAGTTACATCTTTCCCTTCAAGAAGCCTTTCGCTAAGGCGGTTGTTGTGGAATTACAAAGGGATATTTGGAAGCCCATAGAGGGCTACGGTGAAAAAGGAATATCTTCCGTTCAAAACTGGAAAGAATCTTTCTGAGAAACTGCTCTGTGTTCTGTTAATTCATCTCACAGAGTTACATCTTTCCCTTCAAGAAGCCTTTCGCTAAGGCTGTTCTTGTGGAATTGGCAAAGGGATATTTGGAAGCCCGCAGAGGGCTATGGTGAAAAAGGAAATATCTTCCGTTCAAAACAGGAAAGATGCTTTCGTGAAACTCCTCTGTGTTCTGTTAACTTATCTCACAGAGTTACATGTTTCCCTTCAAGAAGCCTTTCGCTAAGGCTGTTCTTGTGGTATTCGCAAAGGGATATTTGGAAGACCATAGAGGGCTACGGTGAAAAAGGAAATATCTTCCGTTCAAAACTGGAAAGAAGCTTTCTGAGAAACTGCTCTGTGTTCTGTTAATTCATCTCACAGAGTTACATCTTTCCCTTCAAGAAGCCTTTCGCTAAGGCTGTTCTTGTGGAATTGGCAAAGGGATATTTGGAAGCCCATAGAGGGCTATGGTGAGAAAGGAAATATCTTCCGTTCAAAACTGGAAAGAAGCTTTCTGAGAAACTGCTCTGTGTTCTGTTAATTCATCTCACAGAGTTACATCTTTCCCTTCAAGAAGCCTTTCGTTGAGGCTGTTCTTGTGGAATTGGCAAAGGGATATTTGGAAGCCCATAGAGGGCTACGGTGAAAAAGGAAATATCTTCCGTTCAAAACTGGAAAGAAGCTTTCTGAGAAACTGCTCTGTGTTCTGTTAATTCATCTCACAGAGTTACATCTTTCCCTTCAAGAAACCTTTCGGTGAGTCTGTTCTTGTGGAATTGGCAAAGTGATATTTGGAAGCCCATAGAGGGCTATGGTGAAAAAGGAAATATCTTCCGTTCAAACCTGGAAAGAAGCTTTCTGAGAAACTTCTCTGGGTTCTGTTAATTCATCACACAGAGTTACATCTTTCCCTTCCAAAAGCCTTTCGCTAAGGCTGTTCTTGTGGAATTGGCAAAGGGATATTTGGAAGCCCATAGAGGGCTATGGTGTAAAAGGAAATATCTTCCGTTCAAAACCGGAAAGAAGCTTTCTGAGAAACTGCTCTGTGTTCTGTTAATTCGTCTCACAGAGATACATCTTTCCCTTCAAGAAGCCTTTCGCTAAGCCTGTTCTTGTGGAATTGGCAAAGGGATATTTGGAAGCCCATAGAGGGCTATGGTGAAAAAGGAAATATCTTGCGTTCAAAACTGGAAAGAAGCTTTCTGAGAAACTGCTATGTGTTCTGTTAATTCATCTCACAGAGTTACATCTTTCCCTTCAAGAAGCCTTTCGCTAAGGCTGTTCTTGTGGAATTGGCAAAGGGATATTTGGAAGCCCATAGAGGGCTATGGTGAAAAAGGAAATATCTTCCGTTCAAAACTGGAAAGAAGCTTTCTGAGAAACTGCTCTGTGTTCTGTTAATTCATCTCACAGAGTTACATCTTTCCCTTCAAGAAGCCTTTCGGTGAGTCTGTTCTTGTGGAATTGGCAAAGGGATATTTTGAAGCCCATAGAGGGCTACGGTGAAAAAGGAAATATCTTCCGTTCAAAACTGGAAAGAAGCTTTCTGAGAAACTGCTCTGTGTTCTGTTAATTCATCTCACAGAGTTACATCTTTCCCTTCAAGAAGCCTTTCGCTAAGGCTGTTCTTGTGGAATTGGCAAAGGGATATTTGGAAGCCCGTAGAGGGCTGTGGTGATAAACGAAATATCTTCCGTTCAAAACTGGAAAGAACCTTTCTGAGAAACTTCTCTGTGTTCTGTTAACTCATCTCACAGAGTTATATCTTTCCCTTCAAGAAGCCTTTCGCTAAGGCTGTTCTTGTGGAATTGGCAAAGGGATATTTGGAAGCCCATAGAGGGCTATGGTGAAAAAGGAAATATCTTCCGTTCAAAACTGGAAAGAAGCTTTCTGAGAAACTGCTCTGTGTTCTGTTAATTCATCTCACAGAGTTACATCTTTCCCTTCAAGAAGCCTTTCGCTGAGGCTGTTCTTGTGGAATTGGCAAAGGGATATTTGGAAGCCCATAGAGGGCTATGGTGAAAAAGGAAATATCTTCCGTTCAAAACTGGAAAGAAGCTTTCTGAGAAACTGCTCTGTGTTCTGTTAATTCATCTCACAGAGTTACATCTTTCCCTTCAAGAAACCTTTCGGTGAGTCTGTTCTTGTGGAATTGGCAAAGTGATATTTGGAAGCCCATAGAGGGCTATGGTGAAAAAGGAAATATCTTCCGTTCAAAACTGGAAAGAAGCTTTCTGAGAAAATGCTCTGTGTTCTGTTAATTCATCTCACAGAGTTACATCTTTCCCTTCAAGAAGCCTTTCGCTGAGGCTGTTCTTGTGGAATTGGCAAAGTGATATTTGGAAGCCCATAGAGGGCTATGGTGAAAAAGGAAATATCTTCAGTACAAAACTGGAAAGAAGCTTTCTGAGAAACTGCTCTGTGTTCTGTTAACTCATCTCACAGAGTTACATCTTTCCCTTCAAGAAGACTTTCGCTAAGGCTGTTCTTGTGGAATTGGCAAAGGGATATTTGGAAGCCCTTAAAGGCCTAGGTTGAAAAAGGAAATATCTTCCGTTCCAAACTGGAAAGAAGCTTTCTGAGAAACTGCTCTGTGTTCTGTTAATTCATCTCACAGAGTTACATCTTTCCCTTCTAGAAGCTTTTCGCTGAGTCTGTTCTTGTGGAATTGGCAAAGTGATATTTGGAAGCCCATAGAGGGCTATGGTGAAAAAGGAAATATCTTCCGTTCAAACCTGGAAAGAAGCTTTCTGAGAAACTTCTCTGGGTTCTGTTAATTCATCTCACAGAGTTACATCTTTCCCTTCCAAAAGCCTTTCGCTAAGGCTGTTCTTGTGGAATTGGCAAAGGGATATTTGGAAGCCCATAGAGGGCTATGGTGTAAAAGGAAATATCTTCCGTTCAAAACCGGAAAGAAGCTTTCTGAGAAACTGCTCTGTGTTCTGTTAATTCGTCTCACGGAGATACATCTTTCCCTTCAAGAAGCCTTTCGCTAAGCCTGTTCTTGTGGAATTGGCAAAGGGATATTTGGAAGCCCATAGAGGGCTATGGTGAAAAAGGAAATATCTTGCGTTCAAAACTGGTAAGAAGCTTTCTGAGAAACTGCTCTGTGTTCTGTTAATTCATCTCACAGAGTTACATCTTTCCCTTCAAGAAACCTTTCGGTGAGTCTGTTCTTGTGGAATTGGCAAAGTGATATTTGGAAGCCCATAGAGGGCTATGGTGAAAAAGGAAATATCTTCCGTTCAAAACTGGAAAGAAGCTTTCTGAGAAAATGCTCTGTGTTCTGTTAATTCATCTCACAGAGTTACATCTTTCCCTTCAAGAAGCCGTTCGCTGAGGATGTTCTTGTGGAATTGGCAAAGTGATATTTGGAAGCCCATAGAGGGCTATGGTGAAAAAGGAAATATCTTCAGTACAAAACTGGAAAGAAGCTTTCTAAGAAACTGCTCTGTGTTCTGTTAACTCATCTCACAGAGTTACATCTTTCCCTTCAAGAAGACTTTCGCTAAGGCTGTTCTTGTGGAATTGGCAAAGGGATATTTGGAAGCCCTTAAAGGGCTATGGTGAAAAAGGAAATATCTTCCGTTCCAAACTGGAAAGAAGCTTTCTGTGAAACTGCTCTGTGTTCTGTTAATTCATCTCACAGAGTTACATCTTTCTCTTCTAGAAGCTTTTCGCTGAGTCTGTTCTTGTGGAATTGGCAAAGTGATATTTGGAAGCCCATAGAGGGCTATGGTGAAAAAGGAAATATCTTCCGTTCAAACCTGGAAAGAAGCTTTCTGAGAAACTTCTCTGGGTTCTGTTAATTCATATCACAGAGTTACATCTTTCCCTTCCAAAAGCCTTTCGCTAAGGCTGTTCTTGTGGAATTGGCAAAGGGATATTTGGAAGCCCATAGAGGGCTATGGTGTAAAAGGAAATATCTTCCGTTCAAAACCGGAAAGAAGCTTTCTGAGAAACTGCTCTGTGTTCTGTTAATTCGTCTCACACAGTTACATCTTTCCCTTCTAGAACCTTTTCGCTGAGTCTGTTCTTGTGGAATTGGCAAAGTGATATTTGGAAGCCCATAGAGGGCTATGGTGAAAAAGGAAATATCTTCCGTTCAAACCTGGAAAGAACCTTTCTGAGAAACTTCTCTGTGTTCTGTTAATTCATCTCACAGAGTTACATCTTTCCCTTCAAGAAGCCTTTCGGTGAGTCTCTTCTTGTGGAATTGGCAAAGGGATATTTTGAAGCCCATAGAGGGCTACGGTGAAAAAGGAAATATCTTCCGTTCAAAACTGGAAAGAAGATTTCTGAGAAACTGCTCTGTGTTCTGTTAATTCATCTCACAGAGTTACATCTTTCCCTTCAAGAAGCCTTTCGCTAAGGCTGTTCTTGTAGAATTGGCAAAGGGATATTTGGAAGCCCATAGAGGGCTATGGTGATAAAGGAAATATCTTCCGTTCAAAACTGGAAAGAAGTTTTCTGAGAAACTTCTCTGTGTTCTGTTAACTCATCTCACAGAGTTGTATCTTTCCCTTCAAGAAGCCTTTCGCTAAGGCTGTTCTTGTGCAATTGGCAAAGGGATATTTGGAAGCCCATAGAGGGCTATGGTGAAAAAGGAAATATCTTCCGTTCAAAACTGTAAAGAAGCTTTCTGAGAAACTGCTCTGTGTTCTGTTAATTCATCTCACAGAGTTACATCTTTCCCTTCAAGAAGCCTTTCGCTGAGGCTGTTCTTGTGGAATTGGCAAAGGGATATTTGGAAGCCCATAGAGGGCTATGGTGAAAAAGGAAATATCTTCCGTTCAAAACTGGAAAGAAGCTTTCTGAGAAACTGCTCTGTGTTCTGTTAATTCATCTCACAGAGTTACATCTTTCCCTTCAAGAAACCTTTCGGTGAGTCTGTTCTTGTGGAATTGGCAAAGTGATATTTGGAAGCCCATAGAGGGCTATGGTGAAAAAGGAAATATCTTCCGTTCAAAACTGGAAAGAAGCTTTCTGAGAAACTGCTCTGTGTTCTGTTAATTCATCTCACAGAGTTACATCTTTCCCTTCAAGAAGCCTTTCGCTAAGGCTGTTCTTGTGGAATTGGCAAAGGGATATTTGGAAGCCCATAGAGGGCTATGGTGAAAAAGGAAATATCTTCCGTTCAAAACTGGAAAGAAGCTTTCTGAGAAACTGCTCTGTGTTCTGTTAATTCATCTCACAGAGTTACATCTTTCCCTTCAAGAAGCCTTTCGTTGAGGCTGTTCTTGTGGAAATGGCAAAGGGATATTTGGAAGCCCATAGAGGGCTATGGTGAAAAAGGAAATATCTTCCGTTCAAAACTGGAAAGAAGCTTTCTGAGAAACTGCTCTGTGTTCTGTTAATTCATCTCACAGAGTTACATCTTTCCCTTCAAGAAACCTTTCGGTGAGTCTGTTCTTGTGGAATTGGCAAAGTGATATTTGGAAGCCCATAGAGGGCTATGGTGAAAAAGGAAATATCTTCCGTTCAAAACTGGAAAGAAGCTTTCTGAGAAAATGCTCTGTGTTCTGTTAATTCATCTCACAGAGTTACATCTTTCCCTTCAAGAAGCCGTTCGCTGAGGATGTTCTTGTGGAATTGGCAAAGTGATATTTGGAAGCCCATAGAGGGCTATGGTGAAAAAGGAAATATCTTCAGTACAAAACTGGAAAGAAGCTTTCTAAGAAGCTGCTCTGTGTTCTGTTAACTCATCTCACAGAGTTACATCTTTCCCTTCAAGAAGACTTTCGCTAAGGCTGTTCTTGTGGAATTGGCAAAGGGATATTTGGAAGCCCTTAAAGGGCTATGGTGAAAAAGGAAATATCTTCCGTTCCAAACTGGAAAGAAGCTTTCTGAGAAACTGCTCTGTGTTCTGTTAATTCATCTCACAGAGTTACATCTTTCCCTTCAAGAAGCCTTTCGCTAGGGCTGTTCTTGTGGAATTGGCAAACGGATATTTGGAAGCCCATAGAGGGCTATGGTGAAAAAGGAAATATCTTCCGTTCAAAACTGGAAAGAAGCTTTCTGAGAAACTGCTCTGTGTTCTGTTAATTCATCTCACAGAGTTACATCTTTCCCTTCAAGAAACCTTTCGGTGAGTCTGTTCTTGTGGAATTGGCAAAGTGATATTTGGAAGCCCATAGAGGGCTATGGTGAAAAAGGAAATATCTTCCGTTCAAAACTGGAAAGAAGCTTTCTGAGAAAATGCTCTGTGTTCTGTTAATTCATCTCACAGAGTTACATCTTTCCCTTCAAGAAGCCTTTCGGTGAGTCTGTTCTTGTGGAATTGGCAAAGGGATATTTTGAAGCCCATAGAGGGCTACGGTGAAAAAGGAAATATCTTCCGTTCAAAACTGGAAAGAAGCTTTCTGAGAAACTGCTCTGTGTTCTGTTAATTCATCTCACAGAGTTACATCTTTCCCTTCAAGAAGCCTTTCGCTAAGGCTGTTCTTGTGGAATTGGCAAAGGGATATTTGGAAGCCCGTAGAGGGCTATGGTGATAAACGAAATATCTTCCGTTCAAAACTGGAAAGAACCTTTCTGAGAAACTTCTCTGTGTTCTGTTAACTCATCTCACAGAGTTATATCTTTCCCTTCAAGAAGCTTTTCGCTAAGGCTGTTCTTGTGGAATTGGCAAAGGGATATTTGGAAGCCCATAGAGGGCTATGCTGAAAAAGGAAATATCTTCCGTTCAAAACTGGAAAGAAGCTTTCTGAGAAACTGCTCTGTGTTCTGTTAATTCATCTCACAGAGTTACATCTTTCCCTTCAAGAAGCCTTTCGCTGAGGCTGTTCTTGTGGAATTGGCAAAGGGATATTTGGAAGCCCACAGAGGGCTATGGTGAAAAAGGAAATATCTTCCGTTCAAAACTGGAAAGAAGCTTTCTGAGAAACTGCTCTGTGTTCTGTTAATTCATCTCACGGAGTTACATCTTTCCCTTCAAGAAACCTTTCGGTGAGTCTGTTCTTGTGGAATTGGCAAAGTGATATTTGGAAGCCCATAGAGGGCTATGGTGAAAAACGAAATATCTTCCGTTCAAAACTGGAAAGAAGCTTTCTGAGAAAATGCTCTGTGTTCTGTTAATTCATCTCACAGAGTTACATCTTTCCCTTCAGGAAGCCTTTCGCTGAGGCTGTTCTTGTGGAATTGGCAAAGTGATATTTGGAAGCCCATAGAGGGCTATGGTGAAAAAGGAAATATCTTCAGTACAAAACTGGAAAGAAGCTTTCTGAGAAACTGCTCTGTGTTCTGTTAACTCATCTCACAGAGTTACATCTTTCCCTTCAAGAAGACTTTCGCTAAGGCTGTTCTTGTGGAATTGGCAAAGGGATATTTGGAAGCCCTTAAAGGGCTATGGTGAAAAAGGAAATATCTTCCGTTCCAAACTGGAAAGAAGCTTTCTGAGAAACTGCTCTGTGTTCTGTTAATTCATCTCACAGAGATACATCTTTCCCTTCTAGAAGCTTTTCGCTGAGTCTGTTCTTGTGGAATTGGCAAAGTGATATTTGGAAGCCCATAGAGGGCTATGGTGAAAAACGAAATATCTTCCGTTCAAACCTGGAAAGAAGCTTTCTGAGAAACTTCTCTGGGTTCTGTTAATTCATCTCACAGAGTTACATCTTTCCCTTCCAAAAGCCTTTCGCTAAGGCTGTTCTTGTGGAATTGGCAAAGGGATATTTGGAAGCCCATAGAGGGCTATGGTGTAAAAGGAAATATCTTCCGTTCAAAACCGGAAAGAAGCTTTCTGAGAAACTGCTCTGTGTTCTGTTAATTCGTCTCACAGAGATACATCTTTCCCTTCAAGAAGCCTTTCGCTAAGCCTGTTCTTGTGGAATAGGCAAAGGAATATTTGGAAGCCCATAGAGGGCTATGGTGAAAAAGGAAATATCTTGCGTTCAAAACTGGTAAGAAGCTTTCTGAGAAACTGCTATGTGTTCTGTTAATTCATCTCACAGAGTTACATCTTTCCCTTCAAGAAGCCTTTCGCTAAGGCTGTTCTTGTGGAATTGGCAAAGGGATATTTGGAAGCCCATAGAGGGCTATGGTGAAAAAGGAAATATCTTCCGTTCAAAACTGGAAAGAAGCTTTCTGAGAAACTGCTCTGTGTTCTGTTAATTCATCTCACAGAGTTACATCTTTACCTTCAAGAAGCCTTTCGCTAAGGCTGTTCTTGTGGAATTGGCAAAGGGATATTTTGAAGCCCATAGAGGGCTACGGTGAAAAAGGAAATATCTTCCGTTCAAACCTGGAAAGAAGCTTTCTGAGAAACTTCTCTGGGTTCTGTTAATTCATCTCACAGAGTTACATCTTTCCCTTCCAAAAGCCTTTCGCTAAGGCTGTTCTTGTGGAATTGGCAAAGGGATATTTGGAAGCCCATAGAGGGCTATGGTGTAAAAGGAAATATCTTCCGTTCAAAACTGGAAAGAAGCTTTCTGAGAAACTGCTCTGTGTTCTGTTAATTCATCTCACAGAGTTACATCTTTCCCTTCAAGAAGCCTTTCGTTGAGGCTGTTCTTGTGGAATTGGCAAAGGGATATTTGGAAGCCCATAGAGGGCTATGGTGAAAAAGGAAATATCTTCCGTTCAAAACTGGAAAGAAGCTTTCTGAGAAACTGCTCTGTGTTCTGTTAATTCATCTCACAGAGTTACATCTTTCCCTTCAAGAAACCTTTCGGTGAGTCTGTTCTTGTGGAATTGGCAAAGTGATATTTGGAAGCCCATAGAGGGCTATGGTGAAAAAGGAAATATCTTCCGTTCAAAACTGGAAAGAAGCTTTCTGAGAAAATGCTCTGTGTTCTGTTAATTCATCTCACAGAGTTACATCTTTCCCTTCAAGAAGCCGTTCGCTGAGGATGTTCTTGTGGAATTGGCAAAGTGATATTTGGAAGCCCATAGAGGGCTATGGTGAAAAAGGAAATATCTTCAGTACAAAACTGGAAAGAAGCTTTCTAAGAAACTGCTCTGTGTTCTGTTAACTCATCTCACAGAGTTACATCTTTCCCTTCAAGAAGACTTTCGCTAAGGCTGTTCTTGTGGAATTGGCAAAGGGATATTTGGAAGCCCTTAAAGGGCTATGGTGAAAAAGGAAATATCTTCCGTTCCAAACTGGAAAGAAGCTTTCTGAGAAACTGCTGTGTGTTCTGTTAATTCATCTCACAGAGTTACATCTTTCCCTTCTAGAAGCTTTTCGCTGAGTCTGTTCTTGTGGAATTGGCAAAGTGATATTTGGAAGCCCATAGAGGGCTATGGTGAAAAAGGAAATATCTTCCGTTCAAAACTGGAAAGAAGCTTTCTGAGAAACTTCTCTGGGTTCTGTTAATTCATATCACAGAGTTACATCTTTCCCTTCCAAAAGCCTTTCGCTAAGGCTGTTCTTGTGGAATTGGCAAAGGGATATTTGGAAGCCCATAGAGGGCTATGGTGTAAAAGGAAATATCTTCCGTTCAAAACCGGAAAGAAGCTTTCTGAGAAACTGCTCTGTGTTCTGTTAATTCGTCTCACAGAGTTACATCTTTCCCTTCTAGAACCTTTTCGCTGAGTCTGTTCTTGTGGAATTGGCAAAGTGATATTTGGAAGCCCATAGAGGGCTATGGTGAAAAAGGAAATATCTTCCGTTCAAACCTGGAAAGAAGCTTTCTGAGAAACTTCTCTGTGTTCTGTTAATTCATCTCACAGAGTTACATCTTTCCCTTCAAGAAGCCTTTCGGTGAGTCTCTTCTTGTGGAATTGGCAAAGGGATATTTTGAAGCCCATAGAGGGCTACGGTGAAAAAGGAAATATCTTCCGTTCAAAACTGGAAAGAAGATTTCTGAGAAACTGCTCTGTGTTCTGTTAATTCATCTCACAGAGTTACATCTTTCCCTTCAAGAAGCCTTTCGCTAAGGCTGTTCTTGTGCAATTGGCAAAGGGATATTTGGAAGCCCATAGAGGGCTATGGTGAAAAAGGAAATATCTTCCGTTCAAAACTGGAAAGAAGCTTTCTGAGAAACTGCTCTGTGTTCTGTTAATTCATCTCACAGAGTTACATCTTTCCCTTCAAGAAGCCTTTCGCTGAGGCTGTTCTTGTGGAATTGGCAAAGGGATATTTGGAAGCCCATAGAGGGCTATGGTGAAAAAGGAAATATCTTCCGTTCAAAACTGGAAAGAAGCTTTCTGAGAAACTGCTCTGTGTTCTGTTAATTCATCTCACAGAGTTACATCTTTCCCTTCAAGAAACCTTTCGGTGAGTCTGTTCTTGTGGAATTGGCAAAGTGATATTTGGAAGCCCATAGAGGGCTATGGTGAAAAAGGAAATATCTTCCGTTCAAAACTGGAAAGAAGCTTTCTGAGAAAATGCTCTGTGTTCTGTTAATTCATCTCACAGAGTTACATCTTTCCCTTCAAGAAGCCTTTCGCTGAGGCTGTTCTTGTGGAATTGGCAAAGTGATATTTGGAAGCCCATAGAGGGCTATGGTGAAAAAGGAAATATCTTCAGTACAAAACTGGAAAGAAGCTTTCTGAGAAACTGCTCTGTGTTCTGTTAACTCATTTCACAGAGTTACATCTTTCCCTTCAAGAAGACTTTCGCTAAGGCTGTTCTTGTGGAATTGGCAAAGGGATATTTGGAAGCCCTTAAAGGGCTATGGTGAAAAAGGAAATATCTTCCGTTCCAAACTGGAAAGAAGCTTTCTGAGAAACTGCTCTGTGTTCTGTTAATTCATCTCACAGAGTTACATCTTTCCCTTCTAGAAGCTTTTCGCTGAGTCTGTTCTTGTGGAATTGGCAAAGTGATATTTGGAAGCCCATAGAGGGCTATGGTGAAAAAGGAAATATCTTCCGTTCAAAACTGGAAAGAAGCTTTCTGAGAAACTTCTCTGGGTTCTGTTAATTCATCTCACAGAGTTACATCTTTCCCTTCCAAAAGCCTTTCGCTAAGGCTGTTCTTGTGGAATTGGCAAAGGGATATTTGGAAGCCCATAGAGGGCTATGGTGTAAAAGGAAATATCTTCCGTTCAAAACCGGAAAGAAGCTTTCTGAGAAACTGCTCTGTGTTCTGTTAATTCGTCTCACAGAGATACATCTTTCCCTTCAAGAAGCCTTTCGCTAAGCCTGTTCTTGTGGAATTGGCAAAGGGATATTTGGAAGCCCATAGGGGGCTATGGTGAAAAAGGAAATATCTTGCGTTCAAAACTGGTAAGAAGCTTTCTGAGAAACTGCTATGTGTTCTGTTAATTCATCTCACAGAGTTACATCTTTCCCTTCAAGAAGCCTTTCGCTAAGGCTGTTCTTGTGGAATTGGCAAAGGGATATTTGGAAGCCCATAGAGGGCTATGGTGAAAAAGGAAATATCTTCCGTTCAAAACTGGAAAGAAGCTTTCTGAGAAACTGCTCTGTGTTCTGTTAATTCATCTCACAGAGTTACATCTTTACCTTCAAGAAGCCTTTCGCTAAGGCTGTTCTTGTGGAATTGGCAAAGGGATATTTTGAAGCCCATAGGGGGCTACGGTGAAAAAGGAAATATCTTCCGTTCAAAACAGGAAAGAAGCTTTCTGAGAAACTGCTATGTGTTCTGTTAATTCATCTCACAGAGTTACATCTTTCCCTTCAAGAAGCCTTTCGCTAAGGCTGTTCTTGTGGAATTGGCAAAGGGATATTTGGAAGCCCGTAGAGGGCTATGGTGATAAAGGAAATATCTTCCGTTCAAAATTGGAAAGAAGCTTTCTGAGAAACTGCTCTGTGTTCTGTTAATTCATCTCACAGAGTTACATCTTTCCCTTCAAGAAGCCTTTCGCTGAGTCTGTTTTTGTGGAATTGGCAAAGGGATATTTGGAAGCCCATAGAGGGCTACGGTGAAAAAGGAAATATCTTCCGTTCAAAACTGGAAAGAAGCCTTCTGAGAAACTGCTCTGTGTTCTGTTAATTCATCTCACAGAGTTACATCTTTCCCTTCAAGAAGCCTTTCGCTAAGGCGGTTGTTGTGGAATTACAAAGGGATATTTGGAAGCCCATAGAGGGCTATGGTGAAAAAGGAAATATCTTCCGTTCAAAACTGGAAAGAAGCTTTCTGAGAAACTGCTCTGTGTTCTGTTAATTCATCTCACAGAGTTACATCTTTCCCTTCAAGAAGCCTTTCGCTAAGGCTGTTCTTGTGGAATTGGCAAAGGGATATTTGGAAGCCCATAGATAGCTACGGTGAAAAAGGAAATATCTTCCGTTCAAAACTGGAAAGAAGCTTTCTGAGAAACTGCTCTGTGTTCTGTTAATTCATCTCACAGAGTTACATCTTTCCCTTCAAGAAGCCTTTCGCTAAGGCTGTTCTTGTGGAATTGGCAAAGGGATATTTGGAAGCCCATAGAGGGCTATGGTGAGAAAGGAAATATCTTCCGTTCAAAACTGGAAAGAAGCTTTCTGAGAAACTGCTCTGTGTTCTGTTAATTCATCTCACAGAGTTACATCTTTCCCTTCAAGAAGCCTTTCGCTAAGGCAGTTCTTGTGGAATTGGCAAAGGGATATTTGGAAGCCCATAGAGGGCTACGGTGTTAAAGGAAATATCTTCCGTTCAAAACTGGAAAGAAGCTTTCTGAGAAACTGCTCTGTGTTCTGTTAATTCATCTCACAGAGTTACATCTTTCCCTTCAAGAAGCCTTTCGCTAAGGCTGTTCTTGTGGAATTGGCAAAGGGATATTTGGAAGCCCTTTGAGGGCTATGGTGAAAAAGGAAATATCTTCCGTTCAAAACTGGAAAGAAGCTTTCTGAGAAACTGCTCTGTGTTCTGTTAATTCATCTCACAGAGTTACATCTTTCCCATCAAAAGCCTTTCGCTAAGACTGTTGTTGTGAAATTGCAAAGGGATATTTGGAAGCCCATAGAGGGCTACGGTGAAAAAGGAAATATCTTCCGTTCAAAACTGGAAAGAAGCTTTCTGAGAAACTGCTCTGTGTTCTGTTAATTCATCTCACAGAGTTACATCTTTCCCTTCAAGAAACCTTTCGGTGAGTCTGTTCTTGTGGAATTGGCAAAGTGATATTTGGATGCCCATAGAGGGCTATGGTGAAAAAGGAAATATCTTCCGTTCAAAACTGGAAAGAAGCTTTCTGAGAAAATGCTCTGTGTTCTGTTAATTCATCTCACAGAGTTACATCTTTCCCTTCAAGAAGCCGTTCGCTGAGGATGTTCTTGTGGAATTGGCAAAGTGATATTTGGAAGCCCATAGAGGGCTATGGTGAAAAAGGAAATATCTTCAGTACAAAACTGGAAAGAAGCTTTCTGAGAAACTGCTCTGTGTTCTGTTAACTCATCTCACAGAGTTACATCTTTCCCTTCAAGAAGACTTTCGCTAAGGCTGTTCTTGTGGAATTGGTAAAGGGATATTTGGAAGCCCTTAAAGGGCTATGGTGAAAAAGGAAATATCTTCCGTTCCAAACTGGAAAGAAGCTTTCTGAGAAACTGCTCTGTGTTCTGTTAATTCATCTCACAGAGTTACATCTTTCCCTTCTAGAACCTTTTCGCTGAGTCTGTTCTTGTGGAATTGGCAAAGTGATATTTGGAAGCCCATAGAGGGCTATGGTGAAAAAGGAAATATCTTCCGTTCAAACCTGGAAAGAAGCTTTCTGAGAAACTTCTCTGGGTTCTGTTAATTCATCTCACAGAGTTACATCTTTCCCTTCCAAAAGCCTTTCGCTAAGGCTGTTCTTGTGGAATTGGCAAAGGGATATTTGGAAGCCCATAGAGGGCTATGGTGTAAAAGGAAATATCTTCCGTTCAAAACCGGAAAGAAGCTTTCTGAGAAACTGCTCTGTGTTCTGTTAATTCGTCTCACAGAGATACATCTTTCCCTTCAAGAAGCCTTTCGCTAAGCCTGTTCTTGTGGAATTGGCAAAGGGATATTTGGAAGCCCATAGAGGGCTATGGTGAAAAAGGAAATATCTTGCGTTCAAAACTGGAAAGAAGCTTTCTGCGAAACTGCTATGTGTTCTGTTAATTCATCTCACAGAGTTACATCTTTCCCTTCAAGAAGCCTTTCGCTAAGGCTGTTCTTGTGGAATTGGCAAAGGGATATTTGGAAGCCCATAGAGGGCTATCGTGAAAAAGGAAATATCTTCCGTTCCAAACTGGAAAGAAGCTTTCTGAGAAACTGCTCTGTGTTCTGTTAATTCATCTCACAGAGTTACATCTTTCCCTTCAAGAAGCCTTTCGGTGAGTCTGTTCTTGTGGAATTGGCAAAGGGATATTTTGAAGCCCATAGAGGTCTACGGTGAAAAAGGAAATATCTTCCGTTCAAAACAGGAAAGAAGCTTTCTGAGAAACTGCTCTGTGTTCTGTTAATTCATCTCACAGAGTTACATCTTTCCCTTCAAGAAGCCTTTCGCTAAGGCTGTTCTTGTGGAATTGGCAAAGGGATATTTGGAAGCCCATAGAGGGCTATGGTGATAAAGGAAATATCTTCCGTTCAAAACTGGAAAGAACCTTTCTGAGAAACTTCTCTGTGTTCTGTTAACTCATCTCACTGAGTTATATCTTTCCCTTCAAGAAGCCTTTCGCTAAGGCTGTTCTTGTGGAATTGGCAAAGGGATATTTGGAAGCCCATAGAGGGCTATGTTGAAAAAGGAAATATCTTCCGTTCAAATCTGGAAAGAAGCTTTCTGAGAAACTGCTCTGTGTTCTGTTAATTCATCTCACAGAGTTACATCTTTCCCTTCAAGAAGCCTTTCGCTGAGGCTGTTCTTGTGGAATTGGCAAAGGGATATTTGGAAGCCCATAGAGGGCTATGGTGAAAAAGGAAATATCTTCCGTTCAAAACTGGAAAGAAGCTTTCTGAGAAACTGCTCTGTGTTCTGTTAATTCATCTCACAGAGTTACATCTTTCCCTTCAAGAAACCTTTCGGTGAGTCTGTTCTTGTGGAATTGGCAAAGTGATATTTGGAAGCCCATAGAGGGCTATGGTGAAAAAGGAAATATCTTCCGTTCAAAACAGGAAAGAAGCTTTCTGAGAAAATGCTCTGTGTTCTGTTAATTCATCTCACAGAGTTACATCTTTCCCTTCAAGAAGCCTTTCGCTGAAGCTGTTCTTGTGGAATTGGCAAAGTGATATTTGGAAGCCCATAGAGGGCTATGGTGAAAAAGGAAATATCTTCAGTACAAAACTGGAAAGAAGCTTTCTGAGAAACTGCTCTGTGTTCTGTTAACTCATCTCACAGAGTTACATCTTTCCCTTCAAGAAGACTTTCGCTAAGGCTGTTCTTGTGGAATTGGCAAAGGGATATTTGGAAGCCCTTAAAGGGCTATGGTGAAAAAGGAAATATCTTCCGTTCAAACCTGGAAAGAAGCTTTCTGAGAAACTTCTCTGGGTTCTGTTAATTCATCTCACAGAGTTACATCTTTCCCTTCCAAAAGCCTTTCGCTAAGGCTGTTCTTGTGGAATTGGCAAAGGGATATTTGGAAGCCCATAGAGGGCTATGGTGAAAAAGGAAATATCTTCCGTTAAAAACTGGAAAGAAGCTCTCTGAGAAACTGCTCTGTGTTCTGTTAATTCATCTCACAGAGTTACATCTTTCCCTTCAAGAAGCCTTTCGCTAAGGCGGGTGTTGTGGAATTACAAAGGGATATTTGGAAGCCCATAGAGGGCTACGGTGAAAAAGGAAATATCTTCCGTTCAAAACTGGAAAGAAGCTTTCTGAGAAACTGCTCTGTGTTCTGTTAATTCATCTCACAGAGTTACATCTTTCCTTTCAGGAAGCCTTTCGCTAAGGCTGTTGTTGTGGAATTGCAAAGGGATATTTGGAAGCCCATAGAGGGCTACGGTGAAAAAGGAATATCTTCCGTTCAAAACTGGAAAGAAGCTTTCTGAGAAACTGCTCTCTGTTCTGTTAATTCATCTCACAGAGTTACATCTTTCCCTTCAAGAAGCCTTTCGCTAAGGCTGTTGTTGTGGAATTGGCAAAGGGATATTTGGAAGCCCGTAGAGGGCTATGGTGAAAAAGGAAATATCTTCCGTTCAAAACAGGAAAGATGCTTTCGAGAAACTCCTCTGTGTTCTGTTAACTTATCTCACAGAGTTACATCTTTCCCTTCAATAAGCCTTTCGCTAAGGCTGTTCTTGTGGTATTCGAAAAGGGATATTTGGAAGCCCATAGAGGGCTACGGTGAAAAAGGAAATATCTTCCTTTCAAAACTGGAAAGAAGATTTCTGAGAAACTGCTCTGTGTTCTGTTAATTCATCTCACAGAGTTACATCTTTCCCTTCAAGAAGCCTTTCGCTAAGGCTGTTCTTGTGGTATTCGAAAAGGGATATTTGGAAGCCCATAGAGGGCTACGGTGAAAAAGGAAATATCTTCCTTTCAAAACTGGAAAGAAGATTTCTGAGAAACTGCTCTGTGTTCTGTTAATTCATCTCACAGAGTTACATCTTTCCCTTCAAGAAGCCTTTCGCTAAGGCTGTTCTTGTGGAATTGGCAAAGGGATATTTGGAAGCCCATAGAGGGCTACGGTGAAAAAGGAAATATCTTCTGTTCAAAACTGGAAAGAACCTTTCTGAGAAACTGCTCTGTGTTCTGTTAATTCATCTCACAGAGTTACATCTTTCCCTTCAAGAAGCCTTTCGCTAAGGCTGTTCTTGTGGAATTGGCAAAGGGATATTTGGAAGCCCATAGAGGGCTATGGTGAGAAAGGAAATTTCTTCCGTTCAAAACTGGAAAGAAGCTTTCTGAGAAACTGCTATGTGTTCTGTTAATTCATCTCACAGTGTTAAATCTTTCCCTTCAAGAAGCCTTTCGCTAAGGCTGTTCTTGTGGAATTGGCAAAGGGATATTTGGAAGCCCATAGAGGGCTATGGTGAAAAAGGAAATATCTTCCGTTCAAAACTGGAAAGAAGCTTTCTGAGAAACTGCTCTGTGTTCTGTTAATTCATCTCACAGAGTTACATCTTTCCCTTCAAGAAGCCTTTCGCTGAGGCTGTTCTTGTGGAATTGGCAAAGGGATATTTGGAAGCCCATAGAGGGCTATGGTGAAAAAGGAAATATCTTCCGTTCAAAACTGGAAAGAAGCTTTCTGAGAAACTGCTCTGTGTTCTGTTAATTCATCTCACAGAGTTACATCTTTCCCTTCAAGAAACCTTTCGGTGAGTCTGTTCTTGTGGAATTGGCAAAGTGATATTTGGATGCCCATAGAGGGCTATGGTGAAAAAGGAAATATCTTCCGTTCAAAACTGGAAAGAAGCTTTCTGAGAAAATGCTCTGTGTTCTGTTAATTCATCTCACAGAGTTACATCTTTCCCTTCAAGAAGCCTTTCGCTGAGGCTGTTCTTGTGGAATTGGCAAAGTGATATTTGGAAGCCCATAGAAGGCTATGGTGAAAAAGGAAATATCTTCAGTACAAAACTGGAAAGAAGCTTTCTGAGAAACTGCTCTGTGTTCTGTTAACTCATCTCACAGAGTTACATCTTTCCCTTCAAGAAGACTTTCGCTAAGGCTGTTCTTGTGGAATTGGCAAAGGGATATTTGGAAGCCCTTAAAGGGCTATGGTGAAAAAGGAAATATCTTCCGTTCAAAACTGGAAAGAAGCTTTCTGAGAAACTGCTCTGTGTTCTGTTAATTCATCTCACAGAGTTACATCTTTCCCTTCAAGAAGCGTTTCGCTGAGTCTGTTCTTGTGGAATTGGCAAAGGGATATTTGGAAGCCCATAGAGGGCGACGGTGAAAAAGGAAATATCTTCCGTTCAAAACTGGAAAGAAGCTTTCTGAGAAACTGCTCTGTTTTCTGTTAATTCATCTCACAGAGTTACATCTTTCCCTTCAAGAAGCCTTTCGCTAAGGCGGTTGTTGTGGAATTACAAAGGGATATTTGGAAGCCCATAGAGGGCTACGGTGAAAAAGGAAATATCTTCTGTTGAAAACTGGAAAGAAGCTTTCTGAGAAACTGCTCTGTGTTGTGTTAATTCATCTCACAGAGTTACATCTTTCCTTTCAGGAAGCCTTTCGCTAAGGCTGTTGTTGTGGAATTGCAAAGGGATATTTGGAAGCCCATAGAGGGCTACGGTGAAAAAGGAATATCTTCCGTTCAAAACTGGAAAGAAGCTTTCTGAGAAACTGCTCTGTGTTCTGTTAATTCATCTCACAGAGTTACATCTTTCCCTTCAAGAAGCCTTTCGCTAAGGCTGTTCTTGTGGAATTGGCAAAGGGATATTTGGAAGCCCGTAGAGGGCTATGGTGAAAAAGGAAATATCTTCCGTTCAAAACAGGAAAGATGCTTTCGTGAAACTCCTCTGTGTTCTGTTAACTTATCTCACAGAGTTACATGTTTCCCTTCAAGAAGCCTTTCGCTAAGGCTGTTCTTGTGGTATTCGCAAAGGGATATTTGGAAGACCATAGAGGGCTACGGTGAAAAAGGAAATATCTTCCGTTCAAAACTGGAAAGAAGCTTTCTGAGAAACTGCTCTGTGTTCTGTTAATTCATCTCACAGAGTTACATCTTTCCCTTCAAGAAGCCTTTCGCTAAGGCTGTTCTTGTGGAATTGTAAAGGGATATTTGGAAGCCCATAGAGGGCTATGGTGAGAAAGGAAATTTCTTCCGTTCAAAACTGGAAAGAAGCTTTCTGAGAAACTGCTCTGTGTTCTGTTAATTCATCTCACAGAGTTACATCTTTCCCTTCAAGAAGCCTTTCGCTAAGGCTGTTCTTGTGGAATTGGCAAAGGGATATTTGGAAGCCCATAGAGGGCTATGGTGAAAAAGGAAATATCTTCTGTTCAAAACTGGAAAGAAGCTTTCTGAGAAACTGCTCTGTGTTCTGTTAATTCATCTCACAGAGTTACATCTTTCCCTTCAAGAAGCCTTTCGTTGAGGCTGTTCTTGTGGAATTGGCAAAGGGATATTTGGAAGCCCATAGAGGGCTATGGTGAAAAAGGAAATATCTTCCGTTCAAAACTGGAAAGAAGCTTTCTGAGAAACTGCTCTGTGTTCTGTTAATTCATCTCACAGAGTTACATCTTTCCCTTGAAGAAACCTTTCGGTGAGTCTGTTCTTGTGGAATTGGCAAAGTGATATTTGGAAGCCCATAGAGGGCTATGGTGAAAAAGGAAATATCTTCCGTTCAAAACTGGAAAGAAGCTTTCTGAGAAAATGCTCTGTGTTCTGTTAATTCATCTCACAGAGTTACATCTTTCCCTTCAAGAAGCCGTTCGCTGAGGATGTTCTTGTGGAATTGGCAAAGTGATATTTGGAAGCCCAAAGAGGGCTATGGTGAAAAAGGAAATATCTTCAGTACAAAACTGGAAAGAAGCTTTCTGAGAAACTGCTCTGTGTTCTGTTAACTCATCTCACAGAGAAACATCTTTCCCTTCAAGAAGACTTTCGCTAAGGCTGTTCTTGTGGAATTGGCAAAGGGATATTTGGAAGCCCTTAAAGGGCTATGGTGAAAAAGGAAATATCTTCCGTTCCAAACTGGAAAGAAGCTTTCTGAGAAACTGCTCTGTGTTCTGTTAATTCATCTCACAGAGTTACATCTTTCCCTTCTAGAAGCTTTTCGCTGAGTCTGTTCTTGTGGAATTGGCAAAGTGATATTTGGAAGCCCCTAGAGGGCTATGGTGAAAAAGGAAATATCTTCCGTTCAAACCTGGAAAGAAGCTTTCTGAGAAACTTCTCTGGGTTCTGTTAACTCATCTCACAGAGTTACATCTTTCCCTTCCAAAAGCCTTTCGCTAAGGCTGTTCTTGTGGAATTGGCAAAGGGATATTTGGAAGCCCATAGAGGGCTATGGTGATAAAGGAAATATCTTCTGTTCAAAACTGGAAAGAACCTTTCTGAGAAACTGCTCTGTGTTCTGTTAACTCATCTCACAGAGTTTTATCTTTCCCTTCAAGAAGCCTTTCTCTAAGGCTGTTCTTGTGGAATTGGCAAAGGGATATTTGGAAGCCCATAGAGGGCTACGGTGAAAAAGGAAATATCTTCCGTTCAAAACTGGAAAGAACCTTTCTGAGAAACTGCTCTGTGTTCTGTTAATTCATCTCACAGAGTTACATCTTTCCCTTCAAGAAGCCTTTCGCTAAGGCTGTTCTTGTGGAATTGGCAAAGGGATATTTGGAAGCCCATAGAGGGCTATGGTGAGAAAGGAAATTTCTTCCGTTCAAAACTGGAAAGAAGCTTTCTGAGAAACTGCTATGTGTTCTGTTAATTCATCTCACAGAGTTAAATCTTTCCCTTCAAGAAGCCTTTCGCTAAGGCTGTTCTTGTGGAATTGGCAAAGGGATATTTGGAAGCCCATAGAGGGCTATGGTGAAAAAGGAAATATCTTCCGTTCAAAACTGGAAAGAAGCTTTCTGAGAAACTGCTCTGTGTTCTGTTAATTCATCTCACAGAGTTACATCTTTCCCTTCAAGAAGCCTTTCGCTGAGGCTGTTCTTGTGGAATTGGCAAAGGGATATTTGGAAGCCCATAGAGGGCTATGGTGAAAAAGGAAATATCTTCCGTTCAAAACTGGAAAGAAGCTTTCTGAGAAACTGCTCTGTGTTCTGTTAATTCATCTCACAGAGTTACATCTTTCCCTTCAAGAAACCTTTCGGTGAGTCTGTTCTTGTGGAATTGGCAAAGTGATATTTGGATGCCCATAGAGGGCTATGGTGAAAAAGGAAATATCTTCCGTTCAAAACTGGAAAGAAGCTTTCTGAGAAAATGCTCTGTGTTCTGTTAATTCATCTCACAGAGTTACATCTTTCCCTTCAAGAAGCCTTTCGCTGAGGCTGTTCTTGTGGAATTGGCAAAGTGATATTTGGAAGCCCATAGAAGGCTATGGTGAAAAAGGAAATATCTTCAGTACAAAACTGGAAAGAAGCTTTCTGAGAAACTGCTCTGTGTTCTGTTAACTCATCTCACAGAGTTACATCTTTCCCTTCAAGAAGACTTTCGCTAAGGCTGTTCTTGTGGAATTGGCAAAGGGATATTTGGAAGCCCTTAAAGGGCTATGGTGAAAAAGGAAATATCTTCCGTTCAAAACTGGAAAGAAGCTTTCTGAGAAACTGCTCTGTGTTCTGTTAATTCATCTCACAGAGTTACATCTTTCCCTTCAAGAAGCCTTTCGCTGAGTCTGTTCTTGTGGAATTGGCAAAGGGATATTTGGAAGCCCATAGAGGGCGACGGTGAAAAAGGAAATATCTTCCGTTCAAAACTGGAAAGAAGCTTTCTGAGAAACTGCTCTGTTTTCTGTTAATTCATCTCACAGAGTTACATCTTTCCCTTCAAGAAGCCTTTCGCTAAGGCGGTTGTTGTGGAATTACAAAGGGATATTTGGAAGCCCATAGAGGGCTACGGTGAAAAAGGAAATATCTTCTGTTCAAAACTGGAAAGAAGCTTTCTGAGAAACTGCTCTGTGTTGTGTTAATTCATCTCACAGAGTTACATCTTTCCTTTCAGGAAGCCTTTCGCTAAGGCTGTTGTTGTGGAATTGCAAAGGGATATTTGGAAGCCCATAGAGGGCTACGGTGAAAAAGGAATATCTTCCGTTCAAAACTGGAAAGAAGCTTTCTGAGAAACTGCTCTGTGTTCTGTTAATTCATCTCACAGAGTTACATCTTTCCCTTCAAGAAGCCTTTCGGTGAGTCTCTTCTTGTGGAATTGGCAAAGGGATATTTTGAAGCCCATAGAGGGCTACGGTGAAAAAGGAAATATCTTCCGTTCAAAACTGGAAAGAAGATTTCTGAGAAACTGCTCTGTGTTCTGTTAATTCATCTCACAGAGTTACATCTTTCCCTTCAAGAAGCCTTTCGCTAAGGCTGTTCTTGTAGAATTGGCAAAGGGATATTTGGAAGCCCATAGAGGGCTATGGTGATAAAGGAAATATCTTCCGTTCAAAACTGGAAAGAAGTTTTCTGAGAAACTTCTCTGTGTTCTGTTAACTCATCTCACAGAGTTGTATCTTTCCCTTCAAGAAGCCTTTCGCTAAGGCTGTTCTTGTGCAATTGGCAAAGGGATATTTGGAAGCCCATAGAGGGCTATGGTGAAAAAGGAAATATCTTCCGTTCAAAACTGTAAAGAAGCTTTCTGAGAAACTGCTCTGTGTTCTGTTAATTCATCTCACAGAGTTACATCTTTCCCTTCAAGAAGCCTTTCGCTGAGGCTGTTCTTGTGGAATTGGCAAAGGGATATTTGGAAGCCCATAGAGGGCTATGGTGAAAAAGGAAATATCTTCCGTTCAAAACTGGAAAGAAGCTTTCTGAGAAACTGCTCTGTGTTCTGTTAATTCATCTCACAGAGTTACATCTTTCCCTTCAAGAAACCTTTCGGTGAGTCTGTTCTTGTGGAATTGGCAAAGTGATATTTGGAAGCCCATAGAGGGCTATGGTGAAAAAGGAAATATCTTCCGTTCAAAACTGGAAAGAAGCTTTCTGAGAAACTGCTCTGTGTTCTGTTAATTCATCTCACAGAGTTACATCTTTCCCTTCAAGAAGCCTTTCGCTAAGGCTGTTCTTGTGGAATTGGCAAAGGGATATTTGGAAGCCCATAGAGGGCTATGGTGAAAAAGGAAATATCTTCCGTTCAAAACTGGAAAGAAGCTTTCTGAGAAACTGCTCTGTGTTCTGTTAATTCATCTCACAGAGTTACATCTTTCCCTTCAAGAAGCCTTTCGTTGAGGCTGTTCTTGTGGAAATGGCAAAGGGATATTTGGAAGCCCATAGAGGGCTATGGTGAAAAAGGAAATATCTTCCGTTCAAAACTGGAAAGAAGCTTTCTGAGAAACTGCTCTGTGTTCTGTTAATTCATCTCACAGAGTTACATCTTTCCCTTCAAGAAACCTTTCGGTGAGTCTGTTCTTGTGGAATTGGCAAAGTGATATTTGGAAGCCCATAGAGGGCTATGGTGAAAAAGGAAATATCTTCCGTTCAAAACTGGAAAGAAGCTTTCTGAGAAAATGCTCTGTGTTCTGTTAATTCATCTCACAGAGTTACATCTTTCCCTTCAAGAAGCCGTTCGCTGAGGATGTTCTTGTGGAATTGGCAAAGTGATATTTGGAAGCCCATAGAGGGCTATGGTGAAAAAGGAAATATCTTCAGTACAAAACTGGAAAGAAGCTTTCTAAGAAGCTGCTCTGTGTTCTGTTAACTCATCTCACAGAGTTACATCTTTCCCTTCAAGAAGACTTTCGCTAAGGCTGTTCTTGTGGAATTGGCAAAGGGATATTTGGAAGCCCTTAAAGGGCTATGGTGAAAAAGGAAATATCTTCCGTTCCAAACTGGAAAGAAGCTTTCTGAGAAACTGCTCTGTGTTCTGTTAATTCATCTCACAGAGTTACATCTTTCCCTTCTAGAAGCTTTTCGCTGAGTCTGTTCTTGTGGAATTGGCAAAGTGATATTTGGAAGCCCATAGAGGGCTATGGTGAAAAAGGAAATATCTTCCGTTCAAACCTGGAAAGAAGCTTTCTGAGAAACTTCTCTGGGTTCTGTTAATTCATCACACAGAGTTACATCTTTCCCTTCCAAAAGCCTTTCGCTAAGGCTGTTCTTGTGGAATTGGCAAAGGGATATTTGGAAGCCCATAGAGGGCTATGGTGAAAAAGGAAATATCTTGCGTTCAAAACTGGAAAGAAGCTTTCTGAGAAACTGCTCTGTGTTCTGTTAATTCATCTCACAGAGTTACATCTTTCCCTTCAAGAAGCCTTTCGGTGAGTCTGTTCTTGTGGAATTGGCAAAGGGATATTTTGAAGCCCATAGAGGGCTACGGTGAAAAAGGAAATATCTTCCGTTCAAAACTGGAAAGAAGCTTTCTGAGAAACTGCTCTGTGTTCTGTTAATTCATCTCACAGAGTTACATCTTTCCCTTCAAGAAGCCTTTCGCTAAGGCTGTTCTTGTGGAATTGGCAAAGGGATATTTGGAAGCCCGTAGAGGGCTATGGTGATAAACGAAATATCTTCCGTTCAAAACTGGAAAGAACCTTTCTGAGAAACTTCTCTGTGTTCTGTTAACTCATCTCACAGAGTTATATCTTTCCCTTCAAGAAGCTTTTCGCTAAGGCTGTTCTTGTGGAATTGGCAAAGGGATATTTGGAAGCCCATAGAGGGCTATGCTGAAAAAGGAAATATCTTCCGTTCAAAACTGGAAAGAAGCTTTCTGAGAAACTGCTCTGTGTTCTGTTAATTCATCTCACAGAGTTACATCTTTCCCTTCAAGAAGCCTTTCGCTGAGGCTGTTCTTGTGGAATTGGCAAAGGGATATTTGGAAGCCCACAGAGGGCTATGGTGAAAAAGGAAATATCTTCCGTTCAAAACTGGAAAGAAGCTTTCTGAGAAACTGCTCTGTGTTCTGTTAATTCATCTCACGGAGTTACATCTTTCCCTTCAAGAAACCTTTCGGTGAGTCTGTTCTTGTGGAATTGGCAAAGTGATATTTGGAAGCCCATAGAGGGCTATGGTGAAAAACGAAATATCTTCCGTTCAAAACTGGAAAGAAGCTTTCTGAGAAAATGCTCTGTGTTCTGTTAATTCATCTCACAGAGTTACATCTTTCCCTTCAGGAAGCCTTTCGCTGAGGCTGTTCTTGTGGAATTGGCAAAGTGATATTTGGAAGCCCATAGAGGGCTATGGTGAAAAAGGAAATATCTTCAGTACAAAACTGGAAAGAAGCTTTCTGAGAAACTGCTCTGTGTTCTGTTAACTCATCTCACAGAGTTACATCTTTCCCTTCAAGAAGACTTTCGCTAAGGCTGTTCTTGTGGAATTGGCAAAGGGATATTTGGAAGCCCTTAAAGGGCTATGGTGAAAAAGGAAATATCTTCCGTTCCAAACTGGAAAGAAGCTTTCTGAGAAACTGCTCTGTGTTCTGTTAATTCATCTCACAGAGATACATCTTTCCCTTCTAGAAGCTTTTCGCTGAGTCTGTTCTTGTGGAATTGGCAAAGTGATATTTGGAAGCCCATAGAGGGCTATGGTGAAAAACGAAATATCTTCCGTTCAAACCTGGAAAGAAGCTTTCTGAGAAACTTCTCTGGGTTCTGTTAATTCATCTCACAGAGTTACATCTTTCCCTTCCAAAAGCCTTTCGCTAAGGCTGTTCTTGTGGAATTGGCAAAGGGATATTTGGAAGCCCATAGAGGGCTATGGTGTAAAAGGAAATATCTTCCGTTCAAAACCGGAAAGAAGCTTTCTGAGAAACTGCTCTGTGTTCTGTTAATTCGTCTCACAGAGATACATCTTTCCCTTCAAGAAGCCTTTCGCTAAGCCTGTTCTTGTGGAATAGGCAAAGGAATATTTGGAAGCCCATAGAGGGCTATGGTGAAAAAGGAAATATCTTGCGTTCAAAACTGGTAAGAAGCTTTCTGAGAAACTGCTATGTGTTCTGTTAATTCATCTCACAGAGTTACATCTTTCCCTTCAAGAAGCCTTTCGCTAAGGCTGTTCTTGTGGAATTGGCAAAGGGATATTTGGAAGCCCATAGAGGGCTATGGTGAAAAAGGAAATATCTTCCGTTCAAAACTGGAAAGAAGCTTTCTGAGAAACTGCTCTGTGTTCTGTTAATTCATCTCACAGAGTTACATCTTTACCTTCAAGAAGCCTTTCGCTAAGGCTGTTCTTGTGGAATTGGCAAAGGGATATTTTGAAGCCCATAGAGGGCTACGGTGAAAAAGGAAATATCTTCCGTTCAAACCTGGAAAGAAGCTTTCTGAGAAACTTCTCTGGGTTCTGTTAATTCATCTCACAGAGTTACATCTTTCCCTTCCAAAAGCCTTTCGCTAAGGCTGTTCTTGTGGAATTGGCAAAGGGATATTTGGAAGCCCATAGAGGGCTATGGTGTAAAAGGAAATATCTTCCGTTCAAAACTGGAAAGAAGCTTTCTGAGAAACTGCTCTGTGTTCTGTTAATTCATCTCACAGAGTTACATCTTTCCCTTCAAGAAGCCTTTCGTTGAGGCTGTTCTTGTGGAATTGGCAAAGGGATATTTGGAAGCCCATAGAGGGCTATGGTGAAAAAGGAAATATCTTCCGTTCAAAACTGGAAAGAAGCTTTCTGAGAAACTGCTCTGTGTTCTGTTAATTCATCTCACAGAGTTACATCTTTCCCTTCAAGAAACCTTTCGGTGAGTCTGTTCTTGTGGAATTGGCAAAGTGATATTTGGAAGCCCATAGAGGGCTATGGTGAAAAAGGAAATATCTTCCGTTCAAAACTGGAAAGAAGCTTTCTGAGAAAATGCTCTGTGTTCTGTTAATTCATCTCACAGAGTTACATCTTTCCCTTCAAGAAGCCGTTCGCTGAGGATGTTCTTGTGGAATTGGCAAAGTGATATTTGGAAGCCCATAGAGGGCTATGGTGAAAAAGGAAATATCTTCAGTACAAAACTGGAAAGAAGCTTTCTAAGAAACTGCTCTGTGTTCTGTTAACTCATCTCACAGAGTTACATCTTTCCCTTCAAGAAGACTTTCGCTAAGGCTGTTCTTGTGGAATTGGCAAAGGGATATTTGGAAGCCCTTAAAGGGCTATGGTGAAAAAGGAAATATCTTCCGTTCCAAACTGGAAAGAAGCTTTCTGAGAAACTGCTGTGTGTTCTGTTAATTCATCTCACAGAGTTACATCTTTCCCTTCTAGAAGCTTTTCGCTGAGTCTGTTCTTGTGGAATTGGCAAAGTGATATTTGGAAGCCCATAGAGGGCTATGGTGAAAAAGGAAATATCTTCCGTTCAAAACTGGAAAGAAGCTTTCTGAGAAACTTCTCTGGGTTCTGTTAATTCATATCACAGAGTTACATCTTTCCCTTCCAAAAGCCTTTCGCTAAGGCTGTTCTTGTGGAATTGGCAAAGGGATATTTGGAAGCCCATAGAGGGCTATGGTGTAAAAGGAAATATCTTCCGTTCAAAACCGGAAAGAAGCTTTCTGAGAAACTGCTCTGTGTTCTGTTAATTCGTCTCACAGAGTTACATCTTTCCCTTCTAGAACCTTTTCGCTGAGTCTGTTCTTGTGGAATTGGCAAAGTGATATTTGGAAGCCCATAGAGGGCTATGGTGAAAAAGGAAATATCTTCCGTTCAAACCTGGAAAGAAGCTTTCTGAGAAACTTCTCTGTGTTCTGTTAATTCATCTCACAGAGTTACATCTTTCCCTTCAAGAAGCCTTTCGGTGAGTCTCTTCTTGTGGAATTGGCAAAGGGATATTTTGAAGCCCATAGAGGGCTACGGTGAAAAAGGAAATATCTTCCGTTCAAAACTGGAAAGAAGATTTCTGAGAAACTGCTCTGTGTTCTGTTAATTCATCTCACAGAGTTACATCTTTCCCTTCAAGAAGCCTTTCGCTAAGGCTGTTCTTGTGCAATTGGCAAAGGGATATTTGGAAGCCCATAGAGGGCTATGGTGAAAAAGGAAATATCTTCCGTTCAAAACTGGAAAGAAGCTTTCTGAGAAACTGCTCTGTGTTCTGTTAATTCATCTCACAGAGTTACATCTTTCCCTTCAAGAAGCCTTTCGCTGAGGCTGTTCTTGTGGAATTGGCAAAGGGATATTTGGAAGCCCATAGAGGGCTATGGTGAAAAAGGAAATATCTTCCGTTCAAAACTGGAAAGAAGCTTTCTGAGAAACTGCTCTGTGTTCTGTTAATTCATCTCACAGAGTTACATCTTTCCCTTCAAGAAACCTTTCGGTGAGTCTGTTCTTGTGGAATTGGCAAAGTGATATTTGGAAGCCCATAGAGGGCTATGGTGAAAAAGGAAATATCTTCCGTTCAAAACTGGAAAGAAGCTTTCTGAGAAAATGCTCTGTGTTCTGTTAATTCATCTCACAGAGTTACATCTTTCCCTTCAAGAAGCCTTTCGCTGAGGCTGTTCTTGTGGAATTGGCAAAGTGATATTTGGAAGCCCATAGAGGGCTATGGTGAAAAAGGAAATATCTTCAGTACAAAACTGGAAAGAAGCTTTCTGAGAAACTGCTCTGTGTTCTGTTAACTCATTTCACAGAGTTACATCTTTCCCTTCAAGAAGACTTTCGCTAAGGCTGTTCTTGTGGAATTGGCAAAGGGATATTTGGAAGCCCTTAAAGGGCTATGGTGAAAAAGGAAATATCTTCCGTTCCAAACTGGAAAGAAGCTTTCTGAGAAACTGCTCTGTGTTCTGTTAATTCATCTCACAGAGTTACATCTTTCCCTTCTAGAAGCTTTTCGCTGAGTCTGTTCTTGTGGAATTGGCAAAGTGATATTTGGAAGCCCATAGAGGGCTATGGTGAAAAAGGAAATATCTTCCGTTCAAAACTGGAAAGAAGCTTTCTGAGAAACTTCTCTGGGTTCTGTTAATTCATCTCACAGAGTTACATCTTTCCCTTCCAAAAGCCTTTCGCTAAGGCTGTTCTTGTGGAATTGGCAAAGGGATATTTGGAAGCCCATAGAGGGCTATGGTGTAAAAGGAAATATCTTCCGTTCAAAACCGGAAAGAAGCTTTCTGAGAAACTGCTCTGTGTTCTGTTAATTCGTCTCACAGAGATACATCTTTCCCTTCAAGAAGCCTTTCGCTAAGCCTGTTCTTGTGGAATTGGCAAAGGGATATTTGGAAGCCCATAGGGGGCTATGGTGAAAAAGGAAATATCTTGCGTTCAAAACTGGTAAGAAGCTTTCTGAGAAACTGCTATGTGTTCTGTTAATTCATCTCACAGAGTTACATCTTTCCCTTCAAGAAGCCTTTCGCTAAGGCTGTTCTTGTGGAATTGGCAAAGGGATATTTGGAAGCCCATAGAGGGCTATGGTGAAAAAGGAAATATCTTCCGTTCAAAACTGGAAAGAAGCTTTCTGAGAAACTGCTCTGTGTTCTGTTAATTCATCTCACAGAGTTACATCTTTACCTTCAAGAAGCCTTTCGCTAAGGCTGTTCTTGTGGAATTGGCAAAGGGATATTTTGAAGCCCATAGGGGGCTACGGTGAAAAAGGAAATATCTTCCGTTCAAAACAGGAAAGAAGCTTTCTGAGAAACTGCTATGTGTTCTGTTAATTCATCTCACAGAGTTACATCTTTCCCTTCAAGAAGCCTTTCGCTAAGGCTGTTCTTGTGGAATTGGCAAAGGGATATTTGGAAGCCCGTAGAGGGCTATGGTGATAAAGGAAATATCTTCCGTTCAAAATTGGAAAGAAGCTTTCTGAGAAACTGCTCTGTGTTCTGTTAATTCATCTCACAGAGTTACATCTTTCCCTTCAAGAAGCCTTTCGCTGAGTCTGTTTTTGTGGAATTGGCAAAGGGATATTTGGAAGCCCATAGAGGGCTACGGTGAAAAAGGAAATATCTTCCGTTCAAAACTGGAAAGAAGCCTTCTGAGAAACTGCTCTGTGTTCTGTTAATTCATCTCACAGAGTTACATCTTTCCCTTCAAGAAGCCTTTCGCTAAGGCGGTTGTTGTGGAATTACAAAGGGATATTTGGAAGCCCATAGAGGGCTATGGTGAAAAAGGAAATATCTTCCGTTCAAAACTGGAAAGAAGCTTTCTGAGAAACTGCTCTGTGTTCTGTTAATTCATCTCACAGAGTTACATCTTTCCCTTCAAGAAGCCTTTCGCTAAGGCTGTTCTTGTGGAATTGGCAAAGGGATATTTGGAAGCCCATAGATAGCTACGGTGAAAAAGGAAATATCTTCCGTTCAAAACTGGAAAGAAGCTTTCTGAGAAACTGCTCTGTGTTCTGTTAATTCATCTCACAGAGTTACATCTTTCCCTTCAAGAAGCCTTTCGCTAAGGCTGTTCTTGTGGAATTGGCAAAGGGATATTTGGAAGCCCATAGAGGGCTATGGTGAGAAAGGAAATATCTTCCGTTCAAAACTGGAAAGAAGCTTTCTGAGAAACTGCTCTGTGTTCTGTTAATTCATCTCACAGAGTTACATCTTTCCCTTCAAGAAGCCTTTCGCTAAGGCAGTTCTTGTGGAATTGGCAAAGGGATATTTGGAAGCCCATAGAGGGCTACGGTGTTAAAGGAAATATCTTCCGTTCAAAACTGGAAAGAAGCTTTCTGAGAAACTGCTCTGTGTTCTGTTAATTCATCTCACAGAGTTACATCTTTCCCTTCAAGAAGCCTTTCGCTAAGGCTGTTCTTGTGGAATTGGCAAAGGGATATTTGGAAGCCCTTTGAGGGCTATGGTGAAAAAGGAAATATCTTCCGTTCAAAACTGGAAAGAAGCTTTCTGAGAAACTGCTCTGTGTTCTGTTAATTCATCTCACAGAGTTACATCTTTCCCATCAAAAGCCTTTCGCTAAGACTGTTGTTGTGAAATTGCAAAGGGATATTTGGAAGCCCATAGAGGGCTACGGTGAAAAAGGAAATATCTTCCGTTCAAAACTGGAAAGAAGCTTTCTGAGAAACTGCTCTGTGTTCTGTTAATTCATCTCACAGAGTTACATCTTTCCCTTCAAGAAACCTTTCGGTGAGTCTGTTCTTGTGGAATTGGCAAAGTGATATTTGGATGCCCATAGAGGGCTATGGTGAAAAAGGAAATATCTTCCGTTCAAAACTGGAAAGAAGCTTTCTGAGAAAATGCTCTGTGTTCTGTTAATTCATCTCACAGAGTTACATCTTTCCCTTCAAGAAGCCGTTCGCTGAGGATGTTCTTGTGGAATTGGCAAAGTGATATTTGGAAGCCCATAGAGGGCTATGGTGAAAAAGGAAATATCTTCAGTACAAAACTGGAAAGAAGCTTTCTGAGAAACTGCTCTGTGTTCTGTTAACTCATCTCACAGAGTTACATCTTTCCCTTCAAGAAGACTTTCGCTAAGGCTGTTCTTGTGGAATTGGTAAAGGGATATTTGGAAGCCCTTAAAGGGCTATGGTGAAAAAGGAAATATCTTCCGTTCCAAACTGGAAAGAAGCTTTCTGAGAAACTGCTCTGTGTTCTGTTAATTCATCTCACAGAGTTACATCTTTCCCTTCTAGAACCTTTTCGCTGAGTCTGTTCTTGTGGAATTGGCAAAGTGATATTTGGAAGCCCATAGAGGGCTATGGTGAAAAAGGAAATATCTTCCGTTCAAACCTGGAAAGAAGCTTTCTGAGAAACTTCTCTGGGTTCTGTTAATTCATCTCACAGAGTTACATCTTTCCCTTCCAAAAGCCTTTCGCTAAGGCTGTTCTTGTGGAATTGGCAAAGGGATATTTGGAAGCCCATAGAGGGCTATGGTGTAAAAGGAAATATCTTCCGTTCAAAACCGGAAAGAAGCTTTCTGAGAAACTGCTCTGTGTTCTGTTAATTCGTCTCACAGAGATACATCTTTCCCTTCAAGAAGCCTTTCGCTAAGCCTGTTCTTGTGGAATTGGCAAAGGGATATTTGGAAGCCCATAGAGGGCTATGGTGAAAAAGGAAATATCTTGCGTTCAAAACTGGAAAGAAGCTTTCTGCGAAACTGCTATGTGTTCTGTTAATTCATCTCACAGAGTTACATCTTTCCCTTCAAGAAGCCTTTCGCTAAGGCTGTTCTTGTGGAATTGGCAAAGGGATATTTGGAAGCCCATAGAGGGCTATCGTGAAAAAGGAAATATCTTCCGTTCCAAACTGGAAAGAAGCTTTCTGAGAAACTGCTCTGTGTTCTGTTAATTCATCTCACAGAGTTACATCTTTCCCTTCAAGAAGCCTTTCGGTGAGTCTGTTCTTGTGGAATTGGCAAAGGGATATTTTGAAGCCCATAGAGGTCTACGGTGAAAAAGGAAATATCTTCCGTTCAAAACAGGAAAGAAGCTTTCTGAGAAACTGCTCTGTGTTCTGTTAATTCATCTCACAGAGTTACATCTTTCCCTTCAAGAAGCCTTTCGCTAAGGCTGTTCTTGTGGAATTGGCAAAGGGATATTTGGAAGCCCATAGAGGGCTATGGTGATAAAGGAAATATCTTCCGTTCAAAACTGGAAAGAACCTTTCTGAGAAACTTCTCTGTGTTCTGTTAACTCATCTCACTGAGTTATATCTTTCCCTTCAAGAAGCCTTTCGCTAAGGCTGTTCTTGTGGAATTGGCAAAGGGATATTTGGAAGCCCATAGAGGGCTATGTTGAAAAAGGAAATATCTTCCGTTCAAATCTGGAAAGAAGCTTTCTGAGAAACTGCTCTGTGTTCTGTTAATTCATCTCACAGAGTTACATCTTTCCCTTCAAGAAGCCTTTCGCTGAGGCTGTTCTTGTGGAATTGGCAAAGGGATATTTGGAAGCCCATAGAGGGCTATGGTGAAAAAGGAAATATCTTCCGTTCAAAACTGGAAAGAAGCTTTCTGAGAAACTGCTCTGTGTTCTGTTAATTCATCTCACAGAGTTACATCTTTCCCTTCAAGAAACCTTTCGGTGAGTCTGTTCTTGTGGAATTGGCAAAGTGATATTTGGAAGCCCATAGAGGGCTATGGTGAAAAAGGAAATATCTTCCGTTCAAAACAGGAAAGAAGCTTTCTGAGAAAATGCTCTGTGTTCTGTTAATTCATCTCACAGAGTTACATCTTTCCCTTCAAGAAGCCTTTCGCTGAAGCTGTTCTTGTGGAATTGGCAAAGTGATATTTGGAAGCCCATAGAGGGCTATGGTGAAAAAGGAAATATCTTCAGTACAAAACTGGAAAGAAGCTTTCTGAGAAACTGCTCTGTGTTCTGTTAACTCATCTCACAGAGTTACATCTTTCCCTTCAAGAAGACTTTCGCTAAGGCTGTTCTTGTGGAATTGGCAAAGGGATATTTGGAAGCCCTTAAAGGGCTATGGTGAAAAAGGAAATATCTTCCGTTCAAACCTGGAAAGAAGCTTTCTGAGAAACTTCTCTGGGTTCTGTTAATTCATCTCACAGAGTTACATCTTTCCCTTCCAAAAGCCTTTCGCTAAGGCTGTTCTTGTGGAATTGGCAAAGGGATATTTGGAAGCCCATAGAGGGCTATGGTGAAAAAGGAAATATCTTCCGTTAAAAACTGGAAAGAAGCTCTCTGAGAAACTGCTCTGTGTTCTGTTAATTCATCTCACAGAGTTACATCTTTCCCTTCAAGAAGCCTTTCGCTAAGGCGGGTGTTGTGGAATTACAAAGGGATATTTGGAAGCCCATAGAGGGCTACGGTGAAAAAGGAAATATCTTCCGTTCAAAACTGGAAAGAAGCTTTCTGAGAAACTGCTCTGTGTTCTGTTAATTCATCTCACAGAGTTACATCTTTCCTTTCAGGAAGCCTTTCGCTAAGGCTGTTGTTGTGGAATTGCAAAGGGATATTTGGAAGCCCATAGAGGGCTACGGTGAAAAAGGAATATCTTCCGTTCAAAACTGGAAAGAAGCTTTCTGAGAAACTGCTCTCTGTTCTGTTAATTCATCTCACAGAGTTACATCTTTCCCTTCAAGAAGCCTTTCGCTAAGGCTGTTGTTGTGGAATTGGCAAAGGGATATTTGGAAGCCCGTAGAGGGCTATGGTGAAAAAGGAAATATCTTCCGTTCAAAACAGGAAAGATGCTTTCGAGAAACTCCTCTGTGTTCTGTTAACTTATCTCACAGAGTTACATCTTTCCCTTCAATAAGCCTTTCGCTAAGGCTGTTCTTGTGGTATTCGAAAAGGGATATTTGGAAGCCCATAGAGGGCTACGGTGAAAAAGGAAATATCTTCCTTTCAAAACTGGAAAGAAGATTTCTGAGAAACTGCTCTGTGTTCTGTTAATTCATCTCACAGAGTTACATCTTTCCCTTCAAGAAGCCTTTCGCTAAGGCTGTTCTTGTGGTATTCGAAAAGGGATATTTGGAAGCCCATAGAGGGCTACGGTGAAAAAGGAAATATCTTCCTTTCAAAACTGGAAAGAAGATTTCTGAGAAACTGCTCTGTGTTCTGTTAATTCATCTCACAGAGTTACATCTTTCCCTTCAAGAAGCCTTTCGCTAAGGCTGTTCTTGTGGAATTGGCAAAGGGATATTTGGAAGCCCATAGAGGGCTACGGTGAAAAAGGAAATATCTTCTGTTCAAAACTGGAAAGAACCTTTCTGAGAAACTGCTCTGTGTTCTGTTAATTCATCTCACAGAGTTACATCTTTCCCTTCAAGAAGCCTTTCGCTAAGGCTGTTCTTGTGGAATTGGCAAAGGGATATTTGGAAGCCCATAGAGGGCTATGGTGAGAAAGGAAATTTCTTCCGTTCAAAACTGGAAAGAAGCTTTCTGAGAAACTGCTATGTGTTCTGTTAATTCATCTCACAGTGTTAAATCTTTCCCTTCAAGAAGCCTTTCGCTAAGGCTGTTCTTGTGGAATTGGCAAAGGGATATTTGGAAGCCCATAGAGGGCTATGGTGAAAAAGGAAATATCTTCCGTTCAAAACTGGAAAGAAGCTTTCTGAGAAACTGCTCTGTGTTCTGTTAATTCATCTCACAGAGTTACATCTTTCCCTTCAAGAAGCCTTTCGCTGAGGCTGTTCTTGTGGAATTGGCAAAGGGATATTTGGAAGCCCATAGAGGGCTATGGTGAAAAAGGAAATATCTTCCGTTCAAAACTGGAAAGAAGCTTTCTGAGAAACTGCTCTGTGTTCTGTTAATTCATCTCACAGAGTTACATCTTTCCCTTCAAGAAACCTTTCGGTGAGTCTGTTCTTGTGGAATTGGCAAAGTGATATTTGGATGCCCATAGAGGGCTATGGTGAAAAAGGAAATATCTTCCGTTCAAAACTGGAAAGAAGCTTTCTGAGAAAATGCTCTGTGTTCTGTTAATTCATCTCACAGAGTTACATCTTTCCCTTCAAGAAGCCTTTCGCTGAGGCTGTTCTTGTGGAATTGGCAAAGTGATATTTGGAAGCCCATAGAAGGCTATGGTGAAAAAGGAAATATCTTCAGTACAAAACTGGAAAGAAGCTTTCTGAGAAACTGCTCTGTGTTCTGTTAACTCATCTCACAGAGTTACATCTTTCCCTTCAAGAAGACTTTCGCTAAGGCTGTTCTTGTGGAATTGGCAAAGGGATATTTGGAAGCCCTTAAAGGGCTATGGTGAAAAAGGAAATATCTTCCGTTCAAAACTGGAAAGAAGCTTTCTGAGAAACTGCTCTGTGTTCTGTTAATTCATCTCACAGAGTTACATCTTTCCCTTCAAGAAGCGTTTCGCTGAGTCTGTTCTTGTGGAATTGGCAAAGGGATATTTGGAAGCCCATAGAGGGCGACGGTGAAAAAGGAAATATCTTCCGTTCAAAACTGGAAAGAAGCTTTCTGAGAAACTGCTCTGTTTTCTGTTAATTCATCTCACAGAGTTACATCTTTCCCTTCAAGAAGCCTTTCGCTAAGGCGGTTGTTGTGGAATTACAAAGGGATATTTGGAAGCCCATAGAGGGCTACGGTGAAAAAGGAAATATCTTCTGTTGAAAACTGGAAAGAAGCTTTCTGAGAAACTGCTCTGTGTTGTGTTAATTCATCTCACAGAGTTACATCTTTCCTTTCAGGAAGCCTTTCGCTAAGGCTGTTGTTGTGGAATTGCAAAGGGATATTTGGAAGCCCATAGAGGGCTACGGTGAAAAAGGAATATCTTCCGTTCAAAACTGGAAAGAAGCTTTCTGAGAAACTGCTCTGTGTTCTGTTAATTCATCTCACAGAGTTACATCTTTCCCTTCAAGAAGCCTTTCGCTAAGGCTGTTCTTGTGGAATTGGCAAAGGGATATTTGGAAGCCCGTAGAGGGCTATGGTGAAAAAGGAAATATCTTCCGTTCAAAACAGGAAAGATGCTTTCGTGAAACTCCTCTGTGTTCTGTTAACTTATCTCACAGAGTTACATGTTTCCCTTCAAGAAGCCTTTCGCTAAGGCTGTTCTTGTGGTATTCGCAAAGGGATATTTGGAAGACCATAGAGGGCTACGGTGAAAAAGGAAATATCTTCCGTTCAAAACTGGAAAGAAGCTTTCTGAGAAACTGCTCTGTGTTCTGTTAATTCATCTCACAGAGTTACATCTTTCCCTTCAAGAAGCCTTTCGCTAAGGCTGTTCTTGTGGAATTGTAAAGGGATATTTGGAAGCCCATAGAGGGCTATGGTGAGAAAGGAAATTTCTTCCGTTCAAAACTGGAAAGAAGCTTTCTGAGAAACTGCTCTGTGTTCTGTTAATTCATCTCACAGAGTTACATCTTTCCCTTCAAGAAGCCTTTCGCTAAGGCTGTTCTTGTGGAATTGGCAAAGGGATATTTGGAAGCCCATAGAGGGCTATGGTGAAAAAGGAAATATCTTCTGTTCAAAACTGGAAAGAAGCTTTCTGAGAAACTGCTCTGTGTTCTGTTAATTCATCTCACAGAGTTACATCTTTCCCTTCAAGAAGCCTTTCGTTGAGGCTGTTCTTGTGGAATTGGCAAAGGGATATTTGGAAGCCCATAGAGGGCTATGGTGAAAAAGGAAATATCTTCCGTTCAAAACTGGAAAGAAGCTTTCTGAGAAACTGCTCTGTGTTCTGTTAATTCATCTCACAGAGTTACATCTTTCCCTTGAAGAAACCTTTCGGTGAGTCTGTTCTTGTGGAATTGGCAAAGTGATATTTGGAAGCCCATAGAGGGCTATGGTGAAAAAGGAAATATCTTCCGTTCAAAACTGGAAAGAAGCTTTCTGAGAAAATGCTCTGTGTTCTGTTAATTCATCTCACAGAGTTACATCTTTCCCTTCAAGAAGCCGTTCGCTGAGGATGTTCTTGTGGAATTGGCAAAGTGATATTTGGAAGCCCAAAGAGGGCTATGGTGAAAAAGGAAATATCTTCAGTACAAAACTGGAAAGAAGCTTTCTGAGAAACTGCTCTGTGTTCTGTTAACTCATCTCACAGAGAAACATCTTTCCCTTCAAGAAGACTTTCGCTAAGGCTGTTCTTGTGGAATTGGCAAAGGGATATTTGGAAGCCCTTAAAGGGCTATGGTGAAAAAGGAAATATCTTCCGTTCCAAACTGGAAAGAAGCTTTCTGAGAAACTGCTCTGTGTTCTGTTAATTCATCTCACAGAGTTACATCTTTCCCTTCTAGAAGCTTTTCGCTGAGTCTGTTCTTGTGGAATTGGCAAAGTGATATTTGGAAGCCCCTAGAGGGCTATGGTGAAAAAGGAAATATCTTCCGTTCAAACCTGGAAAGAAGCTTTCTGAGAAACTTCTCTGGGTTCTGTTAACTCATCTCACAGAGTTACATCTTTCCCTTCCAAAAGCCTTTCGCTAAGGCTGTTCTTGTGGAATTGGCAAAGGGATATTTGGAAGCCCATAGAGGGCTATGGTGATAAAGGAAATATCTTCTGTTCAAAACTGGAAAGAACCTTTCTGAGAAACTGCTCTGTGTTCTGTTAACTCATCTCACAGAGTTTTATCTTTCCCTTCAAGAAGCCTTTCTCTAAGGCTGTTCTTGTGGAATTGGCAAAGGGATATTTGGAAGCCCATAGAGGGCTACGGTGAAAAAGGAAATATCTTCCGTTCAAAACTGGAAAGAACCTTTCTGAGAAACTGCTCTGTGTTCTGTTAATTCATCTCACAGAGTTACATCTTTCCCTTCAAGAAGCCTTTCGCTAAGGCTGTTCTTGTGGAATTGGCAAAGGGATATTTGGAAGCCCATAGAGGGCTATGGTGAGAAAGGAAATTTCTTCCGTTCAAAACTGGAAAGAAGCTTTCTGAGAAACTGCTATGTGTTCTGTTAATTCATCTCACAGAGTTAAATCTTTCCCTTCAAGAAGCCTTTCGCTAAGGCTGTTCTTGTGGAATTGGCAAAGGGATATTTGGAAGCCCATAGAGGGCTATGGTGAAAAAGGAAATATCTTCCGTTCAAAACTGGAAAGAAGCTTTCTGAGAAACTGCTCTGTGTTCTGTTAATTCATCTCACAGAGTTACATCTTTCCCTTCAAGAAGCCTTTCGCTGAGGCTGTTCTTGTGGAATTGGCAAAGGGATATTTGGAAGCCCATAGAGGGCTATGGTGAAAAAGGAAATATCTTCCGTTCAAAACTGGAAAGAAGCTTTCTGAGAAACTGCTCTGTGTTCTGTTAATTCATCTCACAGAGTTACATCTTTCCCTTCAAGAAACCTTTCGGTGAGTCTGTTCTTGTGGAATTGGCAAAGTGATATTTGGATGCCCATAGAGGGCTATGGTGAAAAAGGAAATATCTTCCGTTCAAAACTGGAAAGAAGCTTTCTGAGAAAATGCTCTGTGTTCTGTTAATTCATCTCACAGAGTTACATCTTTCCCTTCAAGAAGCCTTTCGCTGAGGCTGTTCTTGTGGAATTGGCAAAGTGATATTTGGAAGCCCATAGAAGGCTATGGTGAAAAAGGAAATATCTTCAGTACAAAACTGGAAAGAAGCTTTCTGAGAAACTGCTCTGTGTTCTGTTAACTCATCTCACAGAGTTACATCTTTCCCTTCAAGAAGACTTTCGCTAAGGCTGTTCTTGTGGAATTGGCAAAGGGATATTTGGAAGCCCTTAAAGGGCTATGGTGAAAAAGGAAATATCTTCCGTTCAAAACTGGAAAGAAGCTTTCTGAGAAACTGCTCTGTGTTCTGTTAATTCATCTCACAGAGTTACATCTTTCCCTTCAAGAAGCCTTTCGCTGAGTCTGTTCTTGTGGAATTGGCAAAGGGATATTTGGAAGCCCATAGAGGGCGACGGTGAAAAAGGAAATATCTTCCGTTCAAAACTGGAAAGAAGCTTTCTGAGAAACTGCTCTGTTTTCTGTTAATTCATCTCACAGAGTTACATCTTTCCCTTCAAGAAGCCTTTCGCTAAGGCGGTTGTTGTGGAATTACAAAGGGATATTTGGAAGCCCATAGAGGGCTACGGTGAAAAAGGAAATATCTTCTGTTCAAAACTGGAAAGAAGCTTTCTGAGAAACTGCTCTGTGTTGTGTTAATTCATCTCACAGAGTTACATCTTTCCTTTCAGGAAGCCTTTCGCTAAGGCTGTTGTTGTGGAATTGCAAAGGGATATTTGGAAGCCCATAGAGGGCTACGGTGAAAAAGGAATATCTTCCGTTCAAAACTGGAAAGAAGCTTTCTGAGAAACTGCTCTGTGTTCTGTTAATTCATCTCACAGAGTTACATCTTTCCCTTCAAGAAGCCTTTCGCTAAGGCTGTTCTTGTGGAATTGGCAAAGGGATATTTGGAAGCCCGTAGAGGGCTATGGTGAAAAAGGAAATATCTTCCGTTCAAAACAGGAAAGATGCTTTCGTGAAACTCCTCTGTGTTCTGTTAACTTATCTCACAGAGTTACATGTTTCCCTTCAAGAAGCCTTTCGCTAAGGCTGTTCTTGTGGTATTCGCAAAGGGATATTTGGAAGACCATAGAGGGCTACGGTGAAAAAGGAAATATCTTCCGTTCAAAACTGGAAAGAAGCTTTCTGAGAAACTGCTCTGTGTTCTGTTAATTCATCTCACAGAGTTACATCTTTCCCTTCAAGAAGCCTTTCGCTAAGGCTGTTCTTGTGGAATTGTAAAGGGATATTTGGAAGCCCATAGAGGGCTATGGTGAGAAAGGAAATTTCTTCCGTTCAAAACTGGAAAGAAGCTTTCTGAGAAACTGCTCTGTGTTCTGTTAATTCATCTCACAGAGTTACATCTTTCCCTTCAAGAAGCCTTTCGCTAAGGCTGTTCTTGTGGAATTGGCAAAGGGATATTTGGAAGCCCATAGAGGGCTATGGTGAAAAAGGAAATATCTTCCGTTCAAAACTGGAAAGAAGCTTTCTGAGAAACTGCTCTGTGTTCTGTTAATTCATCTCACAGAGTTACATCTTTCCCTTCAAGAAGCCTTTCGTTGAGGCTGTTCTTGTGGAATTGGCAAAGGGATATTTGGAAGCCCATAGAGGGCTATGGTGAAAAAGGAAATATCTTCCGTTCAAAACTGGAAAGAAGCTTTCTGAGAAACTGCTCTGTGTTCTGTTAATTCATCTCACAGAGTTACATCTTTCCCTTGAAGAAACCTTTCGGTGAGTCTGTTCTTGTGGAATTGGCAAAGTGATATTTGGAAGCCCATAGAGGGCTAGGGTGAAAAAGGAAATATCTTCCGTTCAAAACTGGAAAGAAGCTTTCTGAGAAAATGCTCTGTGTTCTGTTAATTCATCTCACAGAGTTACATCTTTCCCTTCAAGAAGCCGTTCGCTGAGGATGTTCTTGTGGAATTGGCAAAGTGATATTTGGAAGCCCAAAGAGGGCTATGGTGAAAAAGGAAATATCTTCAGTACAAAACTGGAAAGAAGCTTTCTGAGAAACTGCTCTGTGTTCTGTTAACTCATCTCACAGAGAAACATCTTTCCCTTCAAGAAGACTTTCGCTAAGGCTGTTCTTGTGGAATTGGCAAAGGGATATTTGGAAGCCCTTAAAGGGCTATGGTGAAAAAGGAAATATCTTCCGTTCAAAACTGGAAAGAAGCTTTCTGAGAAACTGCTCTGTGTTCTGTTAATTCATCTCACAGAGTTACATCTTTCCCTTCTAGAAGCTTTTCGCTGAGTCTGTTCTTGTGGAATTGGCAAAGTGATATTTGGAAGCCCCTAGAGGGCTATGGTGAAAAAGGAAATATCTTCCGTTCAAACCTGGAAAGAAGCTTTCTGAGAAACTTCTCTGGGTTCTGTTAATTCATCTCACAGAGTTACATCTTTCCCTTCCAAAAGCCTTTCGCTAAGGCTGTTCTTGTGGAATTGGCAAAGGGATATTTGGAAGCCCATAGAGGGCTATGGTGTAAAAGGAAATATCTTCCGTTCAAAACCGGAAAGAAGCTTTCTGAGCAACTGCTCTGTGTTCTGTTAATTCGTCTCACAGAGATACATCTTTCCCTTCAAGAAGCCTTTCGCTAAGCCTGTTCTTGTGGAATTGGCAAAGGGATATTTGGAAGCCCATAGAGGGCTATGGTGAAAAAGGAAATATCTTGCGTTCAAAACTGGAAAGAAGCTTTCTGAGAAACTGCTATGTGTTCTGTTAATTCATCTCACAGAGTTACATCTTTCCCTTCAAGAAGCCTTTCGCTAAGGCTGTTCTTGTGGAATTGGCAAAGGGATATTTGGAAGCCCATAGAGGGCTATGGTGAAAAAGGAAATATCTTCCGTTCAAAACTGGAAAGAAGCTTTCTGAGAAACTGCTCTGTGTTCTGTTAATTCATCTCACAGAGTTACATCTTTCCCTTCAAGTAGCCTTTCGGTGAGTCTGTTCTTGTGGAATTGGCAAAGGGATATTTTGAAGCCCATAGAGGGCTACGGTGAAAAAGGAAATATCTTCCGTTCAAAACAGGAAAGAAGCTTTCTGAGAAACTGCTCTGTGTTCTGTTAATTCATCTCACAGAGTTACATCTTTCCCTTCAAGAAGCCTTTCGCTAAGGCTGTTCTTGTGGAATTGGCAAAGGGATATTTGGAAGCCCGTAGAGGGCTATGGTGATAAAGGAAATATCTTCCGTTCAAAACTGGCAAGAACCTTTCTGAGAAACTTCTCTGTGTTCTGTTAACTCATCTCACAGAGTTACATCTTTCCCTTCAAGAAGTCTTTCGCTAAGGCTGTTCTTGTGGAATTGGCAAAGGGATATTTGGAAGCCCATAGAGGGCTATGGTGAAAAAGGAAATATCTTCCGTTCAAAACTGGAAAGAAGCTTTCTGAGAAACTGCTCTGTGTTCTGTTAATTCATCTCACAGAGTTACATCTTTCCCTTCAAGAAGCCTTTCGCTGAGGCTGTTCTTGTGGAATTGGCAAAGGGATATTTGGAAGCCCATAGAGGGCTATGGTGAAAAAGGAAATATCTTCCGTTCAAAACTGGAAAGAAGGTTTCTGAGAAACTGCTCTGTGTTCTGTTAATTCATCTCACAGAGTTACATCTTTCCCTTCAAGAAACCTTTCGGTGAGTCTGTTCTTGTGGAATTGGCAAAGTGATATTTGGAAGCCCATAGAGGGCTATGGTGAAAAAGGAAATATCTTCCGTTCAAAACTGGAAAGAAGCTTTCTGAGAAAATGCTCTGTGTTCTGTTAATTCATCTCACAGAGTTACATCTTTCCCTTCAAGAAGCCTTTCGCTGAGGCTGTTCTTGTGGAATTGGCAAAGTGATATTTGGAAGCCCATAGAGGGCTATGGTGAAAAAGGAAATATCTTCAGTACAAAACTGGAAAGAAGCTTTCTGAGAAACTGCTCTGTGTTCTGTTAACTCATCTCACAGAGTTACATCTTTCCCTTCAAGAAGACTTTCGCTAAGGCTGTTCTTGTGGAATTGGCAAAGGGATATTTGGAAGCCCTTAAAGGGCTATGGTGAAAAAGGAAATATCTTCAGTTCCAAACTGGAAAGAAGCTTTCTGAGAAACTGCTCTGTGTTCTGTTAATTCATCTCACAGAGTTACATCTTTCCCTTCTAGAAGCTTTTCGCTGAGTCTGTTCTTGTGGAATTGGCAAAGTGATATTTGGAAGCCCATAGAGGGCTATGGTGAAAAAGGAAATATCTTCCGTTCAAACCTGGAAAGAAGCTTTCTGAGAAACTTCTCTGGGTTCTGTTAATTCATCTCACAGAGTTACATCTTTCCCTTCCAAAAGCCTTTCGCTAAGGCTGTTCTTGTGGAATTGGCAAAGGGATATTTGGAAGCCCATAGAGGGCTATGGTGTAAAAGGAAATATCTTCCGTTCAAAACCGGAAAGAAGCTTTCTGAGAAACTTCTCTGGGTTCTGTTAATTCATCTCACAGAGTTACATCTTTATCTTCAAGAAACCTTTCGCTAAGGCTGTTCTTGTGGAATTGGCAAAGGGATATTTTGAAGCCCATAGAGGGGTTTGGTGAGAAAGGAAAATTCTTCCGTTCAAAACTGGAAAGAAGCTTTCTGAGAAACTGCTCTGTGTTCTGTTAATTCATCTCACAGAGTTACATCTTTCCCTTCAAGAAGCCTTTCGCTAAGGCTGTTCTTGTGGAATTGGCAAAGGGATATTTGGAAGCCCATAGAGGGCTATGATGATAAAGGAAATATCTTCCGTTCAAAACTGGAAAGAAGATTTCTGAGAAACTGCTCTGTGTTCTGTTAATTCATCTCACAGAGTTACATCTTTCCCTTCAAGAAGCCTTTCGCTGAGGCTGTTCTTGTGGAATTGGCAAAGGGATATTTGGAAGCCCATAGAGGGCTATGGTGAAAAAGGAAATATCTTGCGTTCAAAACTGGAAAGAAGCTTTCTGAGAAACTACTATGTGTTCTGTTAATTCATCTCACAGAGTTACATCTTTCCCTTCAAGAAGCCTTTCGCTAAGCCTGTTCTTGTGGAATTGGCAAAGGGATATTTGGAAGCCCATAGAGGGCTATGGTGAAAAAGGAAATATCTTCCGTTCAAAACTGGAAAGAAGCTTTCTGAGAAACTGCTCTGTGTTCTGTTAATTCATCTCACAGAGTTACATCTTTCCCTTCAAGAAGCCTTTCGCTAAGGCTGTTCTTGTGGAATTGGCAAAGGGTTATTTGGAAGCCCATAGAGGGCTATGGTGAGAAAGGAAATTTCTTCCGTTCAAAACTGGAAAGAAGCTTTCTGAGAAACTGCTCTGTTTTCTGTTAATTCATCTCACAGAGTTAAATCTTTCCCTTCAAGAAGCCTTTCGCTAAGGCTTTTCTTGTGGAATTGGCAAAGGGATATTTGGAAGCCCATAGAGGGCTATGGTGAAAAAGGAAATATCTTCCGTTCAAAACTGGAAAGAAGCTTTCTGAGAAACTGCTCTGTGTTCTGTTAATTCATATCACAGAGTTACATCTTTCCCTTCAAGAAACCTTTCGGTGAGTCTGTTCTTGTGGAATTGGCAAAGGGATATTTGGAAGCCCATAGAGGGCTATGGTGAAAAAGGAAATATCTTCCGTTCAAAACTGGAAAGAAGCTTTCTGAGAAAATGCTCTGTGTTCTGTTAATTCATCTCACAGAGTTACATCTTTCCCTTCAAGAAGCCTTTCGCTAAGGCTGTTCTTGTGGAATTGGCAAAGGGATATTTGGAAGCCCATAGAGGGCTATGGTGAAAAAGGAAATATCTTCCGTTCAAAACTGGGAAGAAGCTTTCTGAGAAACTGCTCTGTGTTCTGTTAATTCATATCACAGAGTTACATCTTTCCCTTCAAGAAGCCTTTCGCTAAGGCTGTTCTTCTGGAATTGGAAAGGCATATTTGGAAGCCCATAGAGGGCAACGGTGAAAAAGGAAATATCTTGCGTTCAAATCTGGAAAGAAGCTTTCTGAGAAACTGCTCTGTGTTCTGTTAATTCATCTCACAGAGTTACATCTTTCCCTTCTAGAAGCTTTTCGCTGAGTCTGTTCTTGTGGAATTGGCAAAGTGATATTTGGAAGCCCATAGAGGGCTATGGTGAAAAAGGAAATATCTTCCGTTCAAAACTGGAAAGAAGCTTTCTGAGAAACTTCTCTGGGTTCTGTTAATTCATCTCACAGAGTTACATCTTTCCCTTCCAAAAGCCTTTCGCTAAGGCTGTTCTTGTGGAATTGGCAAAGGGATATTTGGAAGCCCATAGAGGGCTATGGTGTAAAAGGGAATATCTTCCGTTCAAAACCGGAAAGAAGCTTTCTGAGAAACTGCTCTGTGTTCTGTTAATTCGTCTCACAGAGATACATCTTTCCCTTCAAGAAGCCTTTCGCTAAGCCTGTTCTTGTGGAATTGGCAAAGGGATATTTGGAAGCCCATAGGGGGCTATGGTGAAAAAGGAAATATCTTGCGTTCAAAACTGGTAAGAAGCTTTCTGAGAAACTGCTATGTGTTCTGTTAATTCATCTCACAGAGTTACATCTTTCCCTTCAAGAAGCCTTTCGCTAAGGCTGTTCTTGTGGAATTGGCAAAGGGATATTTGGAAGCCCCTAGAGGGCTATGGTGAAAAAGGAAATATCTTCCGTTCAAAACTGGAAAGAAGCTTTCTGAGAAACTGCTCTGTGTTCTGTTAATTCATCTCACAGAGTTACATCTTTACCTTCAAGAAGCCTTTCGCTAAGGCTGTTCTTGTGGAATTGGCAAAGGGATATTTTGAAGCCCATAGGGGGCTACGGTGAAAAAGGAAATATCTTCCGTTCAAAACAGGAAAGAAGCTTTCTGAGAAACTGCTATGTGTTCTGTTAATTCATCTCACAGAGTTACATCTTTCCCTTCAAGAAGCCTTTCGCTAAGGCTGTTCTTGTGGAATTGGCAAAGGGATATTTGGAAGCCCGTAGAGGGCTATGGTGATAAAGGAAATATCTTCCGTTCAAAATTGGAAAGAAGCTTTCTGAGAAACTGCTCTGTGTTCTGTTAATTCATCTCACAGAGTTACATCTTTCCCTTCAAGAAGCCTTTCGCTGAGTCTGTTCTTGTGGAATTGGCAAAGGGATATTTGGAAGCCCATAGAGGGCTACGGTGAAAAAGGAAATATCTTCCGTTCAAAACTGGAAAGAAGCCTTCTGAGAAACTGCTCTGTGTTCTGTTAATTCATCTCACAGAGTTACATCTTTCCCTTCAAGAAGCCTTTCGCTAAGGCGGTTGTTGTGGAATTACAAAGGGATATTTGGAAGCCCATAGAGGGCTATGGTGAAAAAGGAAATATCTTCCGTTCAAAACTGGAAAGAAGCTTTCTGAGAAACTGCTCTGTGTTCTGTTAATTCATCTCACAGAGTTACATCTTTCCCTTCAAGAAGCCTTTCGCTAAGGCTGTTCTTGTGGAATTGGCAAAGGGATATTTGGAAGCCCATAGATAGCTACGGTGAAAAAGGAAATATCTTCCGTTCAAAACTGGAAAGAAGCTTTCTGAGAAACTGCTCTGTGTTCTGTTAATTCATCTCACAGAGTTACATCTTTCCCTTCAAGAAGCCTTTCGCTAAGGCTGTTCTTGTGGAATTGGCAAAGGGATATTTGGAAGCCCATAGAGGGCTATGGTGAGAAAGGAAATATCTTCCGTTCAAAACTGGAAAGAAGCTTTCTGAGAAACTGCTCTGTGTTCTGTTAATTCATCTCACAGAGTTACATCTTTCCCTTCAAGAAGCCTTTCGCTAAGGCAGTTCTTGTGGAATTGGCAAAGGGATATTTGGAAGCCCATAGAGGGCTACGGTGTTAAAGGAAATATCTTCCGTTCAAAACTGGAAAGAAGCTTTCTGAGAAACTGCTCTGTGTTCTGTTAATTCATCTCACAGACTTACATCTTTCCCTTCAAGAAGCCTTTCGCTAAGGCTGTTCTTGTGGAATTGGCAAAGGGATATTTGGAAGCCCTTTGAGGGCTATGGTGAAAAAGGAAATATCTTCCGTTCAAAACTGGAAAGAAGCTTTCTGAGAAACTGCTCTGTGTTCTGTTAATTCATCTCACAGAGTTACATCTTTCCCATCAAAAGCCTTTCGCTAAGACTGTTGTTGTGAAATTGCAAAGGGATATTTGGAAGCCCATAGAGGGCTACGGTGAAAAAGGAAATATCTTCCGTTCAAAACTGGAAAGAAGCTTTCTGAGAAACTGCTCTGTGTTCTGTTAATTCATCTCACAGAGTTACATCTTTCCCTTCAAGAAACCTTTCGGTGAGTCTGTTCTTGTGGAATTGGCAAAGTGATATTTGGATGCCCATAGAGGGCTATGGTGAAAAAGGAAATATCTTCCGTTCAAAACTGGAAAGAAGCTTTCTGAGAAAATGCTCTGTGTTCTGTTAATTCATCTCACAGAGTTACATCTTTCCCTTCAAGAAGCCGTTCGCTGAGGATGTTCTTGTGGAATTGGCAAAGTGATATTTGGAAGCCCATAGAGGGCTATGGTGAAAAAGGAAATATCTTCAGTACAAAACTGGAAAGAAGCTTTCTGAGAAACTGCTCTGTGTTCTGTTAACTCATCTCACAGAGTTACATCTTTCCCTTCAAGAAGACTTTCGCTAAGGCTGTTCTTGTGGAATTGGCAAAGGGATATTTGGAAGCCCTTAAAGGGCTATGGTGAAAAAGGAAATATCTTCCGTTCCAAACTGGAAAGAAGCTTTCTGAGAAACTGCTCTGTGTTCTGTTAATTCATCTCACAGAGTTACATCTTTCCCTTCTAGAACCTTTTCGCTGAGTCTGTTCTTGTGGAATTGGCAAAGTGATATTTGGAAGCCCATAGAGGGCTATGGTGAAAAAGGAAATATCTTCCGTTCAAACCTGGAAAGAAGCTTTCTGAGAAACTTCTCTGGGTTCTGTTAATTCATCTCACAGAGTTACATCTTTCCCTTCCAAAAGCCTTTCGCTAAGGCTGTTCTTGTGGAATTGGCAAAGGGATATTTGGAAGCCCATAGAGGGCTATGGTGTAAAAGGAAATATCTTCCGTTCAAAACCGGAAAGAAGCTTTCTGAGAAACTGCTCTGTGTTCTGTTAATTCGTCTCACAGAGATACATCTTTCCCTTCAAGAAGCCTTTCGCTAAGCCTGTTCTTGTGGAATTGGCAAAGGGATATTTGGAAGCCCATAGAGGGCTATGGTGAAAAAGGAAATATCTTGCGTTCAAAACTGGAAAGAAGCTTTCTGCGAAACTGCTATGTGTTCTGTTAATTCATCTCACAGAGTTACATCTTTCCCTTCAAGAAGCCTTTCGCTAAGGCTGTTCTTGTGGAATTGGCAAAGGGATATTTGGAAGCCCATAGAGGGCTATCGTGAAAAAGGAAATATCTTCCGTTCCAAACTGGAAAGAAGCTTTCTGAGAAACTGCTCTGTGTTCTGTTAATTCATCTCACAGAGTTACATCTTTCCCTTCAAGAAGCCTTTCGGTGAGTCTGTTCTTGTGGAATTGGCAAAGGGATATTTTGAAGCCCATAGAGGTCTACGGTGAAAAAGGAAATATCTTCCGTTCAAAACAGGAAAGAAGCTTTCTGAGAAACTGCTCTGTGTTCTGTTAATTCATCTCACAGAGTTACATCTTTCCCTTCAAGAAGCCTTTCGCTAAGGCTGTTCTTGTGGAATTGGCAAAGGGATATTTGGAAGCCCATAGAGGGCTATGGTGATAAAGGAAATATCTTCCGTTCAAAACTGGAAAGAACCTTTCTGAGAAACTTCTCTGTGTTCTGTTAACTCATCTCACTGAGTTATATCTTTCCCTTCAAGAAGCCTTTCGCTAAGGCTGTTCTTGTGGAATTGGCAAAGGGATATTTGGAAGCCCATAGAGGGCTATGTTGAAAAAGGAAATATCTTCCGTTCAAATCTGGAAAGAAGCTTTCTGAGAAACTGCTCTGTGTTCTGTTAATTCATCTCACAGAGTTACATCTTTCCCTTCAAGAAGCCTTTCGCTGAGGCTGTTCTTGTGGAATTGGCAAAGGGATATTTGGAAGCCCATAGAGGGCTATGGTGAAAAAGGAAATATCTTCCGTTCAAAACTGGAAAGAAGCTTTCTGAGAAACTGCTCTGTGTTCTGTTAATTCATCTCACAGAGTTACATCTTTCCCTTCAAGAAACCTTTCGGTGAGTCTGTTCTTGTGGAATTGGCAAAGTGATATTTGGAAGCCCATAGAGGGCTATGGTGAAAAAGGAAATATCTTCCGTTCAAAACAGGAAAGAAGCTTTCTGAGAAAATGCTCTGTGTTCTGTTAATTCATCTCACAGAGTTACATCTTTCCCTTCAAGAAGCCTTTCGCTGAAGCTGTTCTTGTGGAATTGGCAAAGTGATATTTGGAAGCCCATAGAGGGCTATGGTGAAAAAGGAAATATCTTCAGTACAAAACTGGAAAGAAGCTTTCTGAGAAACTGCTCTGTATTCTGTTAACTCATCTCACAGAGTTACATCTTTCCCTTCAAGAAGACTTTCGCTAAGGCTGTTCTTGTGGAATTGGCAAAGGGATATTTGGAAGCCCTTAAAGGGCTATGGTGAAAAAGGAAATATCTTCCGTTCAAACCTGGAAAGAAGCTTTCTGAGAAACTTCTCTGGGTTCTGTTAATTCATCTCACAGAGTTACATCTTTCCCTTCCAAAAGCCTTTCGCTAAGGCTGTTCTTGTGGAATTGGCAAAGGGATATTTGGAAGCCCATAGAGGGCTATGGTGAAAAAGGAAATATCTTCCGTTAAAAACTGGAAAGAAGCTCTCTGAGAAACTGCTCTGTGTTCTGTTAATTCATCTCACAGAGTTACATCTTTCCCTTCAAGAAGCCTTTCGCTAAGGCGGGTGTTGTGGAATTACAAAGGGATATTTGGAAGCCCATAGAGGGCTACGGTGAAAAAGGAAATATCTTCCGTTCAAAACTGGAAAGAAGCTTTCTGAGAAACTGCTCTGTGTTCTGTTAATTCATCTCACAGAGTTACATCTTTCCTTTCAGGAAGCCTTTCGCTAAGGCTGTTGTTGTGGAATTGCAAAGGGATATTTGGAAGCCCATAGAGGGCTACGGTGAAAAAGGAATATCTTCCGTTCAAAACTGGAAAGAAGCTTTCTGAGAAACTGCTCTCTGTTCTGTTAATTCATCTCACAGAGTTACATCTTTCCCTTCAAGAAGCCTTTCGCTAAGGCTGTTGTTGTGGAATTGGCAAAGGGATATTTGGAAGCCCGTAGAGGGCTATGGTGAAAAAGGAAATATCTTCCGTTCAAAACAGGAAAGATGCTTTCGAGAAACTCCTCTGTGTTCTGTTAACTTATCTCACAGAGTTACATCTTTCCCTTCAATAAGCCTTTCGCTAAGGCTGTTCTTGTGGTATTCGAAAAGGGATATTTGGAAGCCCATAGAGGGCTACGGTGAAAAAGGAAATATCTTCCTTTCAAAACTGGAAAGAAGATTTCTGAGAAACTGCTCTGTGTTCTGTTAATTCATCTCACAGAGTTACATCTTTCCCTTCAAGAAGCCTTTCGCTAAGGCTGTTCTTGTGGAATTGGCAAAGGGATATTTGGAAGCCCATAGAGGGCTACGGTGAAAAAGGAAATATCTTCCGTTCAAAACTGGAAAGAACCTTTCTGAGAAACTGCTCTGTGTTCTGTTAATTCATCTCACAGAGTTACATCTTTCCCTTCAAGAAGCCTTTCGCTAAGGCTGTTCTTGTGGAATTGGCAAAGGGATATTTGGAAGCCCATAGAGGGCTATGGTGAGAAAGGAAATTTCTTCCGTTCAAAACTGGAAAGAAGCTTTCTGAGAAACTGCTATGTGTTCTGTTAATTCATCTCACAGTGTTAAATCTTTCCCTTCAAGAAGCCTTTCGCTAAGGCTGTTCTTGTGGAATTGGCAAAGGGATATTTGGAAGCCCATAGAGGGCTATGGTGAAAAAGGAAATATCTTCCGTTCAAAACTGGAAAGAAGCTTTCTGAGAAACTGCTCTGTGTTCTGTTAATTCATCTCACAGAGTTACATCTTTCCCTTCAAGAAGCCTTTCGCTGAGGCTGTTCTTGTGGAATTGGCAAAGGGATATTTGGAAGCCCATAGAGGGCTATGGTGAAAAAGGAAATATCTTCCGTTCAAAACTGGAAAGAAGCTTTCTGAGAAACTGCTCTGTGTTCTGTTAATTCATCTCACAGAGTTACATCTTTCCCTTCAAGAAACCTTTCGGTGAGTCTGTTCTTGTGGAATTGGCAAAGTGATATTTGGATGCCCATAGAGGGCTATGGTGAAAAAGGAAATATCTTCCGTTCAAAACTGGAAAGAAGCTTTCTGAGAAAATGCTCTGTGTTCTGTTAATTCATCTCACAGAGTTACATCTTTCCCTTCAAGAAGCCTTTCGCTGAGGCTGTTCTTGTGGAATTGGCAAAGTGATATTTGGAAGCCCATAGAAGGCTATGGTGAAAAAGGAAATATCTTCAGTACAAAACTGGAAAGAAGCTTTCTGAGAAACTGCTCTGTGTTCTGTTAACTCATCTCACAGAGTTACATCTTTCCCTTCAAGAAGACTTTCGCTAAGGCTGTTCTTGTGGAATTGGCAAAGGGATATTTGGAAGCCCTTAAAGGGCTATGGTGAAAAAGGAAATATCTTCCGTTCAAAACTGGAAAGAAGCTTTCTGAGAAACTGCTCTGTGTTCTGTTAATTCATCTCACAGAGTTACATCTTTCCCTTCAAGAAGCGTTTCGCTGAGTCTGTTCTTGTGGAATTGGCAAAGGGATATTTGGAAGCCCATAGAGGGCGACGGTGAAAAAGGAAATATCTTCCGTTCAAAACTGGAAAGAAGCTTTCTGAGAAACTGCTCTGTTTTCTGTTAATTCATCTCACAGAGTTACATCTTTCCCTTCAAGAAGCCTTTCGCTAAGGCGGTTGTTGTGGAATTACAAAGGGATATTTGGAAGCCCATAGAGGGCTACGGTGAAAAAGGAAATATCTTCTGTTGAAAACTGGAAAGAAGCTTTCTGAGAAACTGCTCTGTGTTGTGTTAATTCATCTCACAGAGTTACATCTTTCCTTTCAGGAAGCCTTTCGCTAAGGCTGTTGTTGTGGAATTGCAAAGGGATATTTGGAAGCCCATAGAGGGCTACGGTGAAAAAGGAATATCTTCCGTTCAAAACTGGAAAGAAGCTTTCTGAGAAACTGCTCTGTGTTCTGTTAATTCATCTCACAGAGTTACATCTTTCCCTTCAAGAAGCCTTTCGCTAAGGCTGTTCTTGTGGAATTGGCAAAGGGATATTTGGAAGCCCGTAGAGGGCTATGGTGAAAAAGGAAATATCTTCCGTTCAAAACAGGAAAGATGCTTTCGTGAAACTCCTCTGTGTTCTGTTAACTTATCTCACAGAGTTACATGTTTCCCTTCAAGAAGCCTTTCGCTAAGGCTGTTCTTGTGGTATTCGCAAAGGGATATTTGGAAGACCATAGAGGGCTACGGTGAAAAAGGAAATATCTTCCGTTCAAAACTGGAAAGAAGCTTTCTGAGAAACTGCTCTGTGTTCTGTTAATTCATCTCACAGAGTTACATCTTTCCCTTCAAGAAGCCTTTCGCTAAGGCTGTTCTTGTGGAATTGTAAAGGGATATTTGGAAGCCCATAGAGGGCTATGGTGAGAAAGGAAATTTCTTCCGTTCAAAACTGGAAAGAAGCTTTCTGAGAAACTGCTCTGTGTTCTGTTAATTCATCTCACAGAGTTACATCTTTCCCTTCAAGAAGCCTTTCGCTAAGGCTGTTCTTGTGGAATTGGCAAAGGGATATTTGGAAGCCCATAGAGGGCTATGGTGAAAAAGGAAATATCTTCTGTTCAAAACTGGAAAGAAGCTTTCTGAGAAACTGCTCTGTGTTCTGTTAATTCATCTCACAGAGTTACATCTTTCCCTTCAAGAAGCCTTTCGTTGAGGCTGTTCTTGTGGAATTGGCAAAGGGATATTTGGAAGCCCATAGAGGGCTATGGTGAAAAAGGAAATATCTTCCGTTCAAAACTGGAAAGAAGCTTTCTGAGAAACTGCTCTGTGTTCTGTTAATTCATCTCACAGAGTTACATCTTTCCCTTGAAGAAACCTTTCGGTGAGTCTGTTCTTGTGGAATTGGCAAAGTGATATTTGGAAGCCCATAGAGGGCTATGGTGAAAAAGGAAATATCTTCCGTTCAAAACTGGAAAGAAGCTTTCTGAGAAAATGCTCTGTGTTCTGTTAATTCATCTCACAGAGTTACATCTTTCCCTTCAAGAAGCCGTTCGCTGAGGATGTTCTTGTGGAATTGGCAAAGTGATATTTGGAAGCCCAAAGAGGGCTATGGTGAAAAAGGAAATATCTTCAGTACAAAACTGGAAAGAAGCTTTCTGAGAAACTGCTCTGTGTTCTGTTAACTCATCTCACAGAGAAACATCTTTCCCTTCAAGAAGACTTTCGCTAAGGCTGTTCTTGTGGAATTGGCAAAGGGATATTTGGAAGCCCTTAAAGGGCTATGGTGAAAAAGGAAATATCTTCCGTTCCAAACTGGAAAGAAGCTTTCTGAGAAACTGCTCTGTGTTCTGTTAATTCATCTCACAGAGTTACATCTTTCCCTTCTAGAAGCTTTTCGCTGAGTCTGTTCTTGTGGAATTGGCAAAGTGATATTTGGAAGCCCCTAGAGGGCTATGGTGAAAAAGGAAATATCTTCCGTTCAAACCTGGAAAGAAGCTTTCTGAGAAACTTCTCTGGGTTCTGTTAATTCATCTCACAGAGTTACATCTTTCCCTTCCAAAAGCCTTTCGCTAAGGCTGTTCTTGTGGAATTGGCAAAGGGATATTTGGAAGCCCATAGAGGGCTATGGTGATAAAGGAAATATCTTCTGTTCAAAACTGGAAAGAACCTTTCTGAGAAACTGCTCTGTGTTCTGTTAACTCATCTCACAGAGTTTTATCTTTCCCTTCAAGAAGCCTTTCTCTAAGGCTGTTCTTGTGGAATTGGCAAAGGGATATTTGGAAGCCCATAGAGGGCTACGGTGAAAAAGGAAATATCTTCCGTTCAAAACTGGAAAGAACCTTTCTGAGAAACTGCTCTGTGTTCTGTTAATTCATCTCACAGAGTTACATCTTTCCCTTCAAGAAGCCTTTCGCTAAGGCTGTTCTTGTGGAATTGGCAAAGGGATATTTGGAAGCCCGTAGAGGGCTATGGTGATAAAGGAAATATCTTCCGTTCAAAACTGGCAAGAACCTTTCTGAGAAACTTCTCTGTGTTCTGTTAACTCATCTCACAGAGTTACATCTTTCCCTTCAAGAAGTCTTTCGCTAAGGCTGTTCTTGTGGAATTGGCAAAGGGATATTTGGAAGCCCATAGAGGGCTATGGTGAAAAAGGAAATATCTTCCGTTCAAAACTGGAAAGAAGCTTTCTGAGAAACTGCTCTGTGTTCTGTTAATTCATCTCACAGAGTTACATCTTTCCCTTCAAGAAGCCTTTCGCTGAGGCTGTTCTTGTGGAATTGGCAAAGGGATATTTGGAAGCCCATAGAGGGCTATGGTGAAAAAGGAAATATCTTCCGTTCAAAACTGGAAAGAAGGTTTCTGAGAAACTGCTCTGTGTTCTGTTAATTCATCTCACAGAGTTACATCTTTCCCTTCAAGAAACCTTTCGGTGAGTCTGTTCTTGTGGAATTGGCAAAGTGATATTTGGAAGCCCATAGAGGGCTATGGTGAAAAAGGAAATATCTTCCGTTCAAAACTGGAAAGAAGCTTTCTGAGAAAATGCTCTGTGTTCTGTTAATTCATCTCACAGAGTTACATCTTTCCCTTCAAGAAGCCTTTCGCTGAGGCTGTTCTTGTGGAATTGGCAAAGTGATATTTGGAAGCCCATAGAGGGCTATGGTGAAAAAGGAAATATCTTCAGTACAAAACTGGAAAGAAGCTTTCTGAGAAACTGCTCTGTGTTCTGTTAACTCATCTCACAGAGTTACATCTTTCCCTTCAAGAAGACTTTCGCTAAGGCTGTTCTTGTGGAATTGGCAAAGGGATATTTGGAAGCCCTTAAAGGGCTATGGTGAAAAAGGAAATATCTTCCGTTCCAAACTGGAAAGAAGCTTTCTGAGAAACTGCTCTGTGTTCTGTTAATTCATCTCACAGAGTTACATCTTTCCCTTCTAGAAGCTTTTCGCTGAGTCTGTTCTTGTGGAATTGGCAAAGTGATATTTGGAAGCCCATAGAGGGCTATGGTGAAAAAGGAAATATCTTCCGTTCAAACCTGGAAAGAAGCTTTCTGAGAAACTTCTCTGGGTTCTGTTAATTCATCTCACAGAGTTACATCTTTCCCTTCCAAAAGCCTTTCGCTAAGGCTGTTCTTGTGGAATTGGCAAAGGGATATTTGGAAGCCCATAGAGGGCTATGGTGTAAAAGGAAATATCTTCCGTTCAAAACCGGAAAGAAGCTTTCTGAGAAACTTCTCTGGGTTCTGTTAATTCATCTCACAGAGTTACATCTTTATCTTCAAGAAACCTTTCGCTAAGGCTGTTCTTGTGGAATTGGCAAAGGGATATTTTGAAGCCCATAGAGGGCTTTGGTGAGAAAGGAAAATTCTTCCGTTCAAAACTGGAAAGAAGCTTTCTGAGAAACTGCTCTGTGTTCTGTTAATTCATCTCACAGAGTTACATCTTTCCCTTCAAGAAGCCTTTCGCTAAGGCTGTTCTTGTGGAATTGGCAAAGGGATATTTGGAAGCCCATAGAGGGCTATGATGATAAAGGAAATATCTTCCGTTCAAAACTGGAAAGAAGATTTCTGAGAAACTGCTCTGTGTTCTGTTAATTCATCTCACAGAGTTACATCTTTCCCTTCAAGAAGCCTTTCGCTGAGGCTGTTCTTGTGGAATTGGCAAAGGGATATTTGGAAGCCCATAGAGGGCTATGGTGAAAAAGGAAATATCTTGCGTTCAAAACTGGAAAGAAGCTTTCTGAGAAACTACTATGTGTTCTGTTAATTCATCTCACAGAGTTACATCTTTCCCTTCAAGAAGCCTTTCGCTAAGCCTGTTCTTGTGGAATTGGCAAAGGGATATTTGGAAGCCCATAGAGGGCTATGGTGAAAAAGGAAATATCTTCCGTTCAAAACTGGAAAGAAGCTTTCTGAGAAACTGCTCTGTGTTCTGTTAATTCATCTCACAGAGTTACATCTTTCCCTTCAAGAAGCCTTTCGCTAAGGCTGTTCTTGTGGAATTGGCAAAGGGTTATTTGGAAGCCCATAGAGGGCTATGGTGAGAAAGGAAATTTCTTCCGTTCAAAACTGGAAAGAAGCTTTCTGAGAAACTGCTCTGTTTTCTGTTAATTCATCTCACAGAGTTAAATCTTTCCCTTCAAGAAGCCTTTCGCTAAGGCTTTTCTTGTGGAATTGGCAAAGGGATATTTGGAAGCCCATAGAGGGCTATGGTGAAAAAGGAAATATCTTCCGTTCAAAACTGGAAAGAAGCTTTCTGAGAAACTGCTCTGTGTTCTGTTAATTCATATCACAGAGTTACATCTTTCCCTTCAAGAAACCTTTCGGTGAGTCTGTTCTTGTGGAATTGGCAAAGTGATATTTGGAAGCCCATAGAGGGCTATGGTGAAAAAGGAAATATCTTCCGTTCAAAACTGGAAAGAAGCTTTCTGAGAAAATGCTCTGTGTTCTGTTAATTCATCTCACAGAGTTACATCTTTCCCTTCAAGAAGCCTTTCGCTAAGGCTGTTCTTGTGGAATTGGCAAAGGGATATTTGGAAGCCCATAGAGGGCTATGGTGAAAAAGGAAATATCTTCCGTTCAAAACTGGAAAGAAGCTTTCTGAGAAACTGCTCTGTGTTCTGTTAATTCATATCACAGAGTTACATCTTTCCCTTCAAGAAGCCTTTCGCTAAGGCTGTTCTTCTGGAATTGGAAAGGCATATTTGGAAGCCCATAGAGGGCAACGGTGAAAAAGGAAATATCTTGCGTTCAAATCTGGAAAGAAGCTTTCTGAGAAACTGCTCTGTGTTCTGTTAATTCATCTCACAGAGTTACATGTTTCCCTTGAAGACGCCTTTCGCTAAGGCTGTTCTTGTGGAATTGGCAAAGGGATATTTGGAAGCCCATTGAGGGCTATGGTGAGAAAGGAAATATCTTCCGTTCAAAACTGGAAAGAAGCTTTCTGAGAAACTGCTATGTGTTCTGTTAATTCATCTCACAGAGTTACATCTTTCCATTCAAAAAGACTTTCGCTAAGGCTGTTCTTGTGGAATTGGCCAAGGGATATTTGGAAGCCCATAGAGGGCTATGGTGATAAAGGAAATATCTTCCGTTCAAAACTGTAAAGAAGCTTTCTGAGAAACTGGTCTGTGTTCTGTTAATTCATCTCACAGAGTTACATCTTTCCCTTCAAGAAGCCTTTCGCTAAGGCTGTTCTTGTGGAATTGGCAAAGGGATATTTGGAAGCCCATAAAGGGCTATGGTGAAAAAGGAAATATCTTCCGTTCAAAACTGGAAAGAAGCTTTCTAAGAAACTGCTCTGTGTTCTGTTAATTCATCTCACAGAGTTACATCTTTCCCTTCAAGAAGCCTTTCGCTAAGGCTGTTCTGGTGGAATTGGCAAAGGGATATTTGGAAGCCCTTAGAGGGCTATGGTGAAAAAGGAAATATCTTCCGTTCAAAACTGGAAAGAAGCTTTCTGAGAAACTGCTCTGTGTTCTGTTAATTCATCTCCCAGAGTTACATCTTTCCCTTCAAGAAGCCTTTCGCTAAGGCTGTTCTTGTGGAATTGGCAAAGGGATATTTGGAAGCCCACAGAGGGCTATGGTTAAAAAGGAAATATCTTCCGTTCAAAACAGGAAAGAAGCTTTCTGAGAAACTGGTCTGTGTTCTGTTAATTCATCTCACAGAGTTACATCTTTCCCTTCAAGAAGCCTTTCGCTAAGGCTGTTCTTGTGGAATTGGCAAAGGGATATTTGGAAGCCCATAGAGGGCTATGGTGATAAAGGAAATATCTTCCGTTCAAAACAGGAAAGAAGCTTTCTGAGAAACTGCTCTGTGTTCTGTTAATTCATCTCACACAGTTACATTTTTCCCTTCAAGAAGCCGTTCGCTGAGTCTGTTCTTGTGGAATTGGCAAAGGGATATTTGGAAGCCCATAGAGGGCTATGGTGAAAAAGGAAATATCTTCCGTTCAAAACTGGAAAGAAGCTTTCTGAGAAATTGCTCTGTGTTCTGTTAATTCATCTCACAGAGTTACATCTTTCCTTTCAGGAAGCCTTTCGCTAAGGCTGTTGTTGTGGAATTGCAAAGGGATATTTGGAAGCCCATAGAGGGCTACGGTGAAAAAGGAATATCTTCCGTTCAAAACTGGAAAGAAGCTTTCTGAGAAACTGCTCTGTGTTCTGTTAATTCATCTCACAGAGTTACATCTTTCCCTTCAAGAAGCCTTTCGCTAAGGCTGTTCTTGTGGAATTGGCAAAGGGATGTTTGGAAGCCCGTAGAGGGCTATTGTGAAAAAGGAAATATCTTCCATTCAAAACAGGAAAGATGCTTTCTGAGAAACTGCGCTGTGTTCTGTTAACTTATCTCACAGAGTTACATCTTTCCCTTCAAGAAGCCTTTCGCTAAGGCTGTTCTTGTGGTATTCGCAAAGGGATATTTGGAAGCCCATAGAGGGCTACGGTGAAAAAGGAAATATCTTCTTTTCAAAACTGGAAAGAAGATTTCTGAGAAACTGCTCTGTGTTCTGTTAATTCATCTCACAGAGTTACATCTTTCCCTTCAAGAAGCCTTTCGCTAAGGCTGTTCTTGTGGAATTGGCAAAGGGATATTTGGAAGCCCATAGAGGGCTATGGTGAAAAAGTAAATATCTTCCGTTCAAAACTGGGAAGAAGCTTTCTGAGAAACTGCTCTGTGTTCTGTTAATTCATATCACAGAGTTACATCTTTCCCTTCAAGAAGCCTTTCGCTAAGGCTGTTCTTCTGGAATTGGAAAGGCATATTTGGAAGCCCATAGAGGGCTACGGTGAAAAAGGAAATATCTTGCGTTCAAATCTGGAAAGAAGCTTTCTGAGAAACTGCTCTGTGTTCTGTTAATTCATCTCACAGAGTTACATGTTTCCCTTGAAGACGCCTTTCGCTAAGGCTGTTCTTGTGGAATTGGCAAAGGGATATTTGGAAGCCCATTGAGGGCTATGGTGAGAAAGGAAATATCTTCCGTTCAAAACTGGAAAGAAGCTTTCTGAGAAACTGCTATGTGTTCTGTTAATTCATCTCACAGAGTTACATCTTTCCATTCAAAAAGACTTTCGCTAAGGCTGTTCTTGTGGAATTGGCCAAGGGATATTTGGAAGCCCATAGAGGGCTATGGTGATAAAGGAAATATCTTCCGTTCAAAACTGTAAAGAAGCTTTCTGAGAAACTGCTCTGTGTTCTGTTAATTCATCTCACAGAGTTACATCTTTCCCTTCAAGAAGCCTTTCGCTAAGGCTGTTCTTGTGGAATTGGCAAAGGGATATTTGGAAGCCCATAAAGGGCTATGGTGAAAAAGGAAATATCTTCCGTTCAAAACTGGAAAGAAGCTTTCTGAGAAACTGCTCTGTGTTCTGTTAATTCATCTCACAGAGTTACATCTTTCCCTTCAAGAAGCCTTTCGCTAAGGCTGTTCTGGTGGAATTGGCAAAGGGATATTTGGAAGCCCTTAGAGGGCTATGGTGATAAAGGAAATATCTTCCGTTCAAAACAGGAAAGAAGCTTTCTGAGAAACTGCTCTGTGTTCTGTTAATTCATCTCACACAGTTACATTTTTCCCTTCAAGAAGCCGTTCGCTGAGTCTGTTCTTGTGGAATTGGCAAAGGGATATTTGGAAGCCCATAGAGGGCTATGGTGAAAAAGGAAATATCTTCCGTTCAAAACTGGAAAGAAGCTTTCTGAGAAATTGCTCTGTGTTCTGTTAATTCATCTCACAGAGTTACATCTTTCCTTTCAGGAAGCCTTTCGCTAAGGCTGTTGTTGTGGAATTGCAAAGGGATATTTGGAAGCCCATAGAGGGCTACGGTGAAAAAGGAATATCTTCCGTTCAAAACTGGAAAGAAGCTTTCTGAGAAACTGCTCTGTGTTCTGTTAATTCATCTCACAGAGTTACATCTTTCCCTTCAAGAAGCCTTTCGCTAAGGCTGTTCTTGTGGAATTGGCAAAGGGATGTTTGGAAGCCCGTAGAGGGCTATTGTGAAAAAGGAAATATCTTCCATTCAAAACAGGAAAGATGCTTTCTGAGAAACTGCGCTGTGTTCTGTTAACTTATCTCACAGAGTTACATCTTTCCCTTCAAGAAGCCTTTCGCTAAGGCTGTTCTTGTGGTATTCGCAAAGGGATATTTGGAAGCCCATAGAGGGCTACGGTGAAAAAGGAAATATCTTCTTTTCAAAACTGGAAAGAAGATTTCTGAGAAACTGCTCTGTGTTCTGTTAATTCATCTCACAGAGTTACATCTTTCCCTTCAAGAAGCCTTTCGCTAAGGCTGTTCTTGTGGAATTGGCAAAGGGATATTTGGAAGCCCATAGAGGGCTATGGTGAAAAAGGAAATATCTTCCGTTCAAAACTGGGAAGAAGCTTTCTGAGAAACTGCTCTGTGTTCTGTTAATTCATATCACAGAGTTACATCTTTCCCTTCAAGAAGCCTTTCGCTAAGGCTGTTCTTCTGGAATTGGAAAGGCATATTTGGAAGCCCATAGAGGGCTACGGTGAAAAAGGAAATATCTTGCGTTCAAATCTGGAAAGAAGCTTTCTGAGAAACTGCTCTGTGTTCTGTTAATTCATCTCACAGAGTTACATGTTTCCCTTGAAGACGCCTTTCGCTAAGGCTGTTCTTGTGGAATTGGCAAAGGGATATTTGGAAGCCCATTGAGGGCTATGGTGAGAAAGGAAATATCTTCCGTTCAAAACTGGAAAGAAGCTTTCTGAGAAACTGCTATATGTTCTGTTAATTCATCTCACAGAGTTACATCTTTCCATTCAAAAAGACTTTCGCTAAGGCTGTTCTTGTGGAATTGGCCAAGGGATATTTGGAAGCCCATAGAGGGCTATGGTGATAAAGGAAATATCTTCCGTTCAAAACTGTAAAGAAGCTTTCTGAGAAACTGGTCTGTGTTCTGTTAATTCATCTCACAGAGTTACATCTTTCCCTTCAAGAAGCCTTTCGCTAAGGCTGTTCTTGTGGAATTGGCAAAGGGATATTTGGAAGCCCATAAAGGGCTATGGTGAAAAAGGAAATATCTTCCGTTCAAAACTGGAAAGAAGCTTTCTGAGAAACTGCTCTGTGTTCTGTTAATTCATCTCACAGAGTTACATCTTTCCCTTCAAGAAGCCTTTCGCTAAGGCTGTTCTGGTGGAATTGGCAAAGGGATATTTGGAAGCCCTTAGAGGGCTATGGTGAAAAAGGAAATATCTTCCGTTCAAAACAGGAAAGAAGCTTTCTGAGAAACTGGTCTGTGTTCTGTTAATTCATCTCACAGAGTTACATCTTTCCCTTCAAGAAGCCTTTCGCTAAGGCTGTTCTTGTGGAATTGGCAAAGGGATATTTGGAAGCCCATAGAGGGCTATGGTGATAAAGGAAATATCTTCCGTTCAAAACAGGAAAGAAGCTTTCTGAGAAACTGCTCTGTGTTCTGTTAATTCATCTCACACAGTTACATTTTTCCCTTCAAGAAGCCGTTCGCTGAGTCTGTTCTTGAGGAATTGGCAAAGGGATATTTGGAAGCCCATAGAGGGCTATGGTGAAAAAGGAAATATCTTCCGTTCAAAACTGGAAAGAAGCTTTCTGAGAAATTGCTCTGTGTTCTGTTAATTCATCTCACAGAGTTACATCTTTCCTTTCAGGAAGCCTTTCGCTAAGGCTGTTGTTGTGGAATTGCAAAGGGATATTTGGAAGCCCATAGAGGGCTACGGTGAAAAAGGAATATCTTCCGTTCAAAACTGGAAAGAAGCTTTCTGAGAAACTGCTCTGTGTTCTGTTAATTCATCTCACAGAGTTACATCTTTCCCTTCAAGAAGCCTTTCGCTAAGGCTGTTCTTGTGGAATTGGCAAAGGGATGTTTGGAAGCCCGTAGAGGGCTATTGTGAAAAAGGAAATATCTTCCATTCAAAACAGGAAAGATGCTTTCTGAGAAACTGCTCTGTGTTCTGTTAACTTATCTCACAGAGTTACATCTTTCCCTTCAAGAAGCCTTTCGCTAAGGCTGTTCTTGTGGTATTCGCAAAGGGATATTTGGAAGCCCATAGAGGGCTACGGTGAAAAAGGAAATATCTTCTTTTCAAAACTGGAAAGAAGATTTCTGAGAAACTGCTCTGTGTTCTGTTAATTCATCTCACAGAGTTACATCTTTCCCTTCAAGAAGCCTTTCGCTAAGGCTGTTCTTGTGGAATTGGCAAAGGGATATTTGGAAGCCCATAGAGGGCTATGGTGAAAAAGGAAATATCTTCCGTTCAAAACTGCAAAGAAGCTTTCTGAGAAACTGCTCTGTGTTCTGTTAATTCATCTCACAGAGTTACAACTTTCCCTTCAAGAAGCCATTCGCTAAGGCTGTTCTTGTGGAATTGGCAAAGGGTTATTTGGAAGCCCATAGAGGGCTATGGTGAGAAAGGAAATTACTTCCGTTCAAAACTGGAAAGAAGCTTTCTGAGAAACTGCTCTGTTTTCTGTTAATTCATCTCACAGAGTTAAATCTTTCCCTTCAAGAACCCTTTCCCTAAGGCTGTTCTTGTGGAATTGGCAAAGGGATATTTGGAAGCCCATAGAGGGCTATGGTGAAAAAGGAAATATCTTCCGTTCAAAACTGGAAAGAAGCTTTCTGAGAAACTGCTCTGTGTTCTGTTAATTCATCTCACAGAGTTACATCTTTCCCTTCAAGAAGCCTTTCGCTGAGGCTGTTCTTGTGGAATTGGCAAAGGGATATTTGGAAGCCCATAGAGGGCTATGGTGAAAAAATAAATATCTTCCGTTCAAAACTGGAAAGAAGCTTTCTGTGAAACTGCTCTGTGTTCTGTTAATTCATCTCACAGAGTTACATCTTTCCCTTCAAGAAACCTTTCGGTGAGTCTGTTCTTGTGGAATTGGCAAAGTGATATTTGGAAGCCCATAGAGGGCAATGGTGAAAAAGGAAATATCTTCCGTTCAAAACTGGAAAGAAGCTTTCTTAGAAAATGCTCTGTGTTCTGTTAATTCATCTCAGAGAGTTACATCTTTCCCTTCAAGAAGCCTTTCGCTGAGGCTGTTCTTGTGGAATTGGCAAAGTGATATTGGGAAGCCCATAGAGGGCTATGGTGAAAAAGGAAATATCTTCAGTACAAAACTGGAAAGAAGCTTTCTGAGAAACTGCTCTGTGTTCTGTTAACTCATCTCACAGAGTTACATCTTTCCCTTCAAGAAGCCTTTCGCTAAGGCTGTTCTTGTGGAATTGGCAAAGGGATATTTGGAAGCCCTTAAAGGGCTATGGTGAAAAAGGAAATATCTTCCGTTCAAAACCGGAAAGAAGCTTTCTGAGAAACTGCTCTGTGTTCTGTTAATTCATCTCACAGAGTTACATGTTTCCCTTCTAGGAGCTTTTCGCTGAGTCTGTTCTTGTGGAATTGGCAAAGTGATATTTGGAAGCCCATAGAGTGCTATGGTTAAAAAATTAAATATCTTCCGTTCAAACCTGGAAAGAAGCTTTCTGAGAAACTTCTCTGGGTTCTATTAATTCATCTCACAGAGTTACATCTTTCCCTTCCAAAAGCCTTTCGCTAAGGCTGTTCTTGTGGAATTGGCAAAGGGATATTTGGAAGCCCATAGAGGGCTATGGTGTAAAAGCAAATATCATCCGTTCAAAACCGGAAAGAAGCTTTCTGAGAAACTGCTCTGTGTTCTGTTAATTCGTCTCACAGAGATACATCTTTCCCTTCAAGAAGCCTTTCGCTAAGCCTGTTCTTGTTGAATTGGCAAAGGGATATTTGGAAGCCCATAGAGGGCTATGGTGAAAAAGGAAATATCTTGCGTTCAAAACTGGAAAGAAGCTTTCTGAGAAACTGCCCTGTGTTCTGTTAATTCATCTCACAGAGTTACATCTTTCCCTTCAAGAAGCCTTTCGCTAAGGCTGTTCTTGTGGAATTGGCAAAGGGATATTTGGAAGCCCATAGATAGCTACGGTGAAAAAGGAAATATCTTCCGTTAAAAACTGGAAAGAAGCTTTCTGAGAATCTGCTCTGTGTTCTGTTAATTCATCTCACAGAGTTACATCTTTCCCTTCAAGAAGCCTTTCGCTAAGGCTGTTCTTGTGGAATTGGCAAAGGGATATTTCGAAGCCCGTAGAGGGCTATGGTGAGAAAGGAAATATCTTCCGTTCAAAACTGGAAAGAAGCTTTCTGAGAAACTGCTCTGTGTTCTGTTAATTCATCTCACAGAGTTACATCTTTCCCTTCAAGAAGCCTTTCGCTAAGGCTCTTCTTGTGGAATTGGCAAAGGGATATTTGGAAGCCCATAGAGGGCTACGGTGTTAAAGGAAATATCTTCCATTCAAAACTGGAAAGAAGCTTTCTGAGAAACTGCTCTGTGTTCTGTTAATTCATCTCACAGACTTACATCTTTCCCTTCAAGAAGCCTTTCGCTAAGGCTGTTCTTGTGGAATTGGCAAAGGGATATTTGGAAGCCCTTAGAGGGCTATGGTGAAAAAGGAAATATCTTCCGTTCAAAACTGGAAAGAAGCTTTCTGAGAAACTGCTCTGTGTTCTGTTAATTCATCTCACAGAGTTACACCTTTCCCATCAAAAGCCTTTCGCTAAGACTGTTGTTGTGAAATTGCAAAGGGATATTTGGAAGCCCATAGAGGACTACGGTGAAAAAGGAAATATCTTCCGTTCAAAACTGGAAAGAAGCTTTCTGAGAAACTGCTCTGTGTTCTGTTAATTCATCTCACAGAGTTACATCTTTATCTTCAAGAAGCCTTTCGCTAAGGCTGTTCTTGTGGAATTGGCAAAGGGATATTTGGAAGCCCATAGAGGGCTATGGTGAGAAAGGAAATTTCTTCCGTTCAAAACTGGAAAGAAGCTTTCTGAGAAACTGCTCTGTGTTCTGTTAATTCATCTCACAGAGTTAAATCTTTCCCTTCAAGAAGCCTTTCGCTAAGGCTGTTCTTGTGGAATTGGCAAAGGGATATTTGGAAGCCCATAGAGGGCTGCGGTGAAAAAGGAAATATCTTCCGTTCAAAACTGCAAAGAAGCTTTCTGAGAAACTGCTCTGTGTTCTGTTAATTCATCTCACAGAGTTACAACTTTCCCTTCAAGAAGCCATTCGCTAAGGCTGTTCTTGTGGAATTGGCAAAGGGTTATTTGGAAGCCCATAGAGGGCTATGGTGAGAAAGGAAATTACTTCCGTTCAAAACTGGAAAGAAGCTTTCTGAGAAACTGCTCTGTTTTCTGTTAATTCATCTCACAGAGTTAAATCTTTCCCTTCAAGAACCCTTTCCCTAAGGCTGTTCTTGTGGAATTGGCAAAGGGATATTTGGAAGCCCATAGAGGGCTATGGTGAAAAAGGAAATATCTTCCGTTCAAAACTGGAAAGAAGCTTTCTGAGAAACTGCTCTGTGTTCTGTTAATTCATCTCACAGAGTTACATCTTTCCCTTCAAGAAGCCTTTCGCTGAGGCTGTTCTTGTGGAATTGGCAAAGGGATATTTGGAAGCCCATAGAGGGCTATGGTGAAAAAATAAATATCTTCCGTTCAAAACTGGAAAGAAGCTTTCTTAGAAAATGCTCTGTGTTCTGTTAATTCATCTCAGAGAGTTACATCTTTCCCTTCAAGAAGCCTTTCGCTGAGGCTGTTCTTGTGGAATTGGCAAAGTGATATTGGGAAGCCCATAGAGGGCTATGGTGAAAAAGGAAATATCTTCAGTACAAAACTGGAAAGAAGCTTTCTGAGAAACTGCTCTGTGTTCTGTTAACTCATCTCACAGAGTTACATCTTTCCCTTCAAGAAGCCTTTCGCTAAGGCTGTTCTTGTGGAATTGGCAAAGGGATATTTGGAAGCCCTTAAAGGGCTATGGTGAAAAAGGAAATATCTTCCGTTCAAAACCGGAAAGAAGCTTTCTGAGAAACTGCTCTGTGTTCTGTTAATTCATCTCACAGAGTTACATGTTTCCCTTCTAGGAGCTTTTCGCTGAGTCTGTTCTTGTGGAATTGGCAAAGTGATATTTGGAAGCCCATAGAGTGCTATGGTGAAAAAGGAAATATCTTCCGTTCAAACCTGGAAAGAAGCTTTCTGAGAATCTTCTCTGGGTTCTATTAATTCATCTCACAGAGTTACATCTTTCCCTTCCAAAAGCCTTTCTCTAAGGCTGTTCTTGTGGAATTGGCAAAGGGATATTTGGAAGCCCATAGAGGGCTATGGTGTAAAAGCAAATATCTTCCGTTCAAAACCGGAAAGAAGCTTTCTGAGAAACTGCTCTGTGTTCTGTTAATTCGTCTCACAGAGATACATCTTTCCCTTCAAGAAGCCTTTCGCTAAGCCTGTTCTTGTTGAATTGGCAAAGGGATATTTGGAAGCCCATAGAGGGCTATGGTGAAAAAGGAAATATCTTGCGTTCAAAACTGGAAAGAAGCTTTCTGAGAAACTGCCCTGTGTTCTGTTAATTCATCTCACAGAGTTACATCTTTCCCTTCAAGAAGCCTTTCGCTAAGGCTGTTCTTGTGGAATTGGCAAAGGGATATTTGGAAGCCCATAGATAGCTACGGTGAAAAAGGAAATATCTTCCGTTAAAAACTGGAAAGAAGCTTTCTGAGAATCTGCTCTATGTTCTGTTAATTCATCTCACAGAGTTACATCTTTCCCTTCAAGAAGCCTTTCGCTAAGGCTGTTCTTGTGGAATTGGCAAAGGGATATTTCGAAGCCCGTAGAGGGCTATGGTGAGAAAGGAAATATCTTCCGTTCAAAACTGGAAAGAAGCTTTCTGAGAAACTGCTCTGTGTTCTGTTAATTCATCTCACAGAGTTACATCTTTCCGTTCAAGAAGCCTTTCGCTAAGGCTGTTCTTGTGGAATTGGCAAAGGGATATTTGGAAGCCCATAGAGGGCTACGGTGTTAAAGGAAATATCTTCCATTCAAAACTGGAAAGAAGCTTTCTGAGAAACTGCTCTGTGTTCTGTTAATTCATCTCACAGACTTACATCTTTCCCTTCAAGAAGCCTTTCGCTAAGGCTGTTCTTGTGGAATTGGCAAAGGGATATTTGGAAGCCCTTAGAGGGCTATGGTGAAAAAGGAAATATCTTCCGTTCAAAACTGGAAAGAAGCTTTCTGAGAAACTGCTCTGTGTTCTGTTAATTCATCTCACAGAGTTACACCTTTCCCATCAAAAGCCTTTCGCTAAGACTGTTGTTGTGAAATTGCAAAGGGATATTTGGAAGCCCTTAGAGGACTACGGTGAAAAAGGAAATATCTTCCGTTCAAAACTGGAAAGAAGCTTTCTGAGAAACTGCTCTGTGTTCTGTTAATTCATCTCACAGAGTTACATCTTTATCTTCAAGAAGCCTTTCGCTAAGGCTGTTCTTGTGGAATTGGCAAAGGGATATTTGGAAGCCCATAGAGGGCTATGGTGAGAAAGGAAATTTCTTCCGTTCAAAACTGGAAAGAAGCTTTCTGAGAAACTGCTCTGTGTTCTGTTAATTCATCTCACAGAGTTAAATCTTTCCCTTCAAGAAGCCTTTCGCTAAGGCTTTTCTTGTGGAATTGGCAAAGGGATATTTGGAAGCCCATAGAGGGCTATGGTGAAAAAGGAAATATCTTCCGTTCAAAACTGGAAAGAAGCTTTCAGAGAAACTGCTCTGTGTTCTGTTAATTCATCTCACAGAGTTACATCTTTCCCTTCAAGAAGCCTTTCGCTGAGGCTGTTCTTGTGGAATTGGCAAAGGGATATTTGGAAGCCCATAGAGGGCTATGGTGAAAAAGGAAATATCTTGCGTTCAAAACTGGAAAGAAGCTTTCTGAGAAACTGCTATGTGTTCTGTTAATTCATCTCACAGAGTTACATCTTTGCCTTCAAGAAGCCTTTCGCTAAGGCTGTTCTTGTGGAATTGGCAAAGGGATATTTGGAAGCCCAAAGATGGCTACGGTGAAAAAGGAAATATCTTCCGTTCAAAACTGGAAAGAAGCTCTCTGAGAAACTGCTCTGTGTTCTGTTAATTCATCTCACAGAGTTACATCTTTCCCTTCAAGAAGCCTTTCGCTAAGGCTGTTCTTGTGGAATTGGCAAAGGGATATTTGGAAGCCCTCAGAGGGCTATGGTTAAAAAGGAAATATCTTCCGTTCAAAACAGGAAAGAAGCTTTCTGAGAAACTGCTCTGTGTTCTGTTAATTCATCTCACAGAGTTACATCTTTCCCTTCAAGAAGCCTTTCGCTAACGCTGTTCTTGTGGAATTGGCAAAGGGATATTTGGAAGCCCATAGAGGGCTATGGTGAAAAAGGAAATATCTTCCGTTCAAAACTGGAAAGAAGCTTTCTGAGAAATTGCTCTGTGTTCTGTTAATTCATCTCACAGAGTTACATCTTTCCTTTCAGGAAGCCTTTCGCTAAGGCTGTTGTTGTGGAATTGCAAAGGGATATTTGGAAGCCCATAGAGGGCTACGGTGAAAAAGGAATATCTTCCGTTCAAAACTGGAAAGAAGCTTTCTGAGAAACTGCTCTGTGTTCTGTTAATTCATCTCACAGAGTTACATCTTTCCCTTCAAGAAGCCTTTCGCTAAGGCTGTTCTTGTGGAATTGGCAAAGGGATGTTTGGAAGCCCGTAGAGGGCTATTGTGAAAAAGGAAATATCTTCCATTCAAAACAGGAAAGATGCTTTCTGAGAAACTGCTCTGTGTTCTGTTAACTTATCTCACAGAGTTACATCTTTCCCTTCAAGAAGCCTTTCGCTAAGGCTGTTCTTGTGGTATTCACAAAGGGATATTTGGAAGCCCATAGAGGGCTACGGTGAAAAAGGAAATATCTTCTTTTCAAAACTGGAAAGAAGATTTCTGAGAAACTGCTCTGTGTTCTGTTAATTCATCTCACAGAGTTACATCTTTCCCTTCAAGAAGCCTTTCGCTAAGGCTGTTCTTGTGGAATTGGCAAAGGGATATTTGGAAGCCCATAGAGGGCTACGGTGAAAAAGGAAATATCTTCCGTTCAAAACTGCAAAGAAGCTTTCTCAGAAACTGCTCTGTGTTCTGTTAATTCATCTCACAGAGTTACAACTTTCCCTTCAAGAAGCCATTCGCTAAGGCTGTTCTTGTGGAATTGGCAAAGGGTTATTTGGAAGCCCATAGAGGGCTATGGTGAGAAAGGAAATTACTTCCGTTCAAAACTGGAAAGAAGCTTTCTGAGAAACTGCTCTGTTTTCTGTTAATTCATCTCACAGAGTTAAATCTTTCCCTTCAAGAAGCCTTTCCCTAAGGCTGTTCTTGTGGAATTGGCAAAGGGATATTTGGAAGCCCATAGAGGGCTATGGTGAAAAAGGAAATATCTTCCGTTCAAAACTGGAAAGAAGCTTTCTGAGAAACTGCTCTGTGTTCTGTTAATTCATCTCACAGAGTTACATCTTTCCCTTCAAGAAGCCTTTCGCTGAGGCTGTTCTTGTGGAATTGGCAAAGGGATATTTGGAAGCCCATAGAGGGCTATGGTGAAAAAATAAATATCTTCCGTTCAAAACTGGAAAGAAGCTTTCTGTGAAACTGCTCTGTGTTCTGTTAATTCATCTCACAGAGTTACATCTTTCCCTTCAAGAAACCTTTCGGTGAGTCTGTTCTTGTGGAATTGGCAAAGTGATATTTGGAAGCCCATAGAGGGCAATGGTGAAAAAGGAAATATCTTCCGTTCAAAACTGGAAAGAAGCTTTCTTAGAAAATGCTCTGTGTTCTGTTAATTCATCTCAGAGAGTTACATCTTTCCCTTCAAGAAGCCTTTCGCTGAGGCTGTTCTTGTGGAATTGGCAAAGTGATATTGGGAAGCCCATAGAGGGCTATGGTGAAAAAGGAAATATCTTCAGTACAAAACTGGAAAGAAGCTTTCTGAGAAACTGCTCTGTGTTCTGTTAACTCATCTCACAGAGTTACATCTTTCCCTTCAAGAAGCCTTTCGCTAAGGCTGTTCTTGTGGAATTGGCAAAGGGATATTTGGAAGCCCTTAAAGGGCTATGGTGAAAAAGGAAATATCTTCCGTTCAAAACCGGAAAGAAGCTTTCTGAGAAACTGCTCTGTGTTCTGTTAATTCATCTCACAGAGTTACATGTTTCCCTTCTAGGAGCTTTTCGCTGAGTCTGTTCTTGTGGAATTGGCAAAGTGATATTTGGAAGCCCATAGAGTGCTATGGTGAAAAAGGAAATATCTTCCGTTCAAACCTGGAAAGAAGCTTTCTGAGAAACTTCTCTGGGTTCTATTAATTCATCTCACAGAGTTACATCTTTCCCTTCCAAAAGCCTTTCGCTAAGGCTGTTCTTGTGGAATTGGCAAAGGGATATTTGGAAGCCCATAGAGGGCTATGGTGTAAAAGCAAATATCTTCCGTTCAAAACCGGAAAGAAGCTTTCTGAGAAACTGCTCTGTGTTCTGTTAATTCGTCTCACAGAGATACATCTTTCCCTTCAAGAAGCCTTTCGCTAAGCCTGTTCTTGTTGAATTGGCAAAGGGATATTTGGAAGCCCATAGAGGGCTATGGTGAAAAAGGAAATATCTTGCGTTCAAAACTGGAAAGAAGCTTTCTGAGAAACTGCCCTGTGTTCTGTTAATTCATCTCACAGAGTTACATCTTTCCCTTCAAGAAGCCTTTCGCTAAGGCTGTTCTTGTGGAATTGGCAAAGGGATATTTGGAAGCCCATAGATAGCTACGGTGAAAAAGGAAATATCTTCCGTTAAAAACTGGAAAGAAGCTTTCTGAGAATCTGCTCTGTGTTCTGTTAATTCATCTCACAGAGTTACATCTTTCCCTTCAAGAAGCCTTTCGCTAAGGCTGTTCTTGTGGAATTGGCAAAGGGATATTTCGAAGCCCATAGAGGGCTATGGTGAGAAAGGAAATATCTTCCGTTCAAAACTGGAAAGAAGCTTTCTGAGAAACTGCTCTGTGTTCTGTTAATTCATCTCACAGAGTTACATCTTTCCCTTCAAGAAGCCTTTCGCTAAGGCTGTTCTTGTGGAATTGGCAAAGGGATATTTGGAAGCCCATAGAGGGCTACGGTGTTAAAGGAAATATCTTCCATTCAAAACTGGAAAGAAGCTTTCTGAGAAACTGCTCTGTGTTCTGTTAATTCATCTCACAGACTTACATCTTTCCCTTCAAGAAGCCTTTCGCTAAGGCTGTTCTTGTGGAATTGGCAAAGGGATATTTGGAAGCCCTTAGAGGGCTATGGTGAAAAAGGAAATATCTTCCGTTCAAAACTGGAAAGAAGCTTTCTGAGAAACTGCTCTGTGTTCTGTTAATTCATCTCACAGAGTTACACCTTTCCCATCAAAAGCCTTTCGCTAAGACTGTTGTTGTGAAATTGCAAAGGGATATTTGGAAGCCCATAGAGGACTACGGTGAAAAAGGAAATATCTTCCGTTCAAAACTGGAAAGAAGCTTTCTGAGAAACTGCTCTGTGTTCTGTTAATTCATCTCACAGAGTTACATCTTTATCTTCAAGAAGCCTTTCGCTAAGGCTGTTCTTGTGGAATTGGCAAAGGGATATTTGGAAGCCCATAGAGGGCTATGGTGAGAAAGGAAATTTCTTCCGTTCAAAACTGGAAAGAAGCTTTCTGAGAAACTGCTCTGTGTTCTGTTAATTCATCTCACAGAGTTAAATCTTTCCCTTCAAGAAGCCTTTCGCTAAGGCTTTTCTTGTGGAATTGGCAAAGGGATATTTGGAAGCCCATAGAGGGCTATGGTGAAAAAGGAAATATCTTCCGTTCAAAACTGGAAAGAAGCTTTCAGAGAAACTGCTCTGTGTTCTGTTAATTCATCTCACAGAGTTACATCTTTCCCTTCAAGAAGCCTTTCGCTGAGGCTGTTCTTGTGGAATTGGCAAAGGGATATTTGGAAGCCCATAGAGGGCTATGGTGAAAAAGGAAATATCTTGCGTTCAAAACTGGAAAGAAGCTTTCTGAGAAACTGCTATGTGTTCTGTTAATTCATCTCACAGAGTTACATCTTTCCCTTCAAGAAGCCTTTCGCTAAGGCTGTTCTTGTGGAATTGGCAAAGGGATATTTGGAAGCCCAAAGATGGCTACGGTGAAAAAGGAAATATCTTCCGTTCAAAACTGGAAGGAAGCTCTCTGAGAAACTGCTCTGTGTTCTGTTAATTCATCTCACAGAGTTACATCTTTCCCTTCAAGAAGCCTTTCGCTAAGGCTGTTCTTGTGGAATTGGCAAAGGGATATTTGGAAGCCCTCAGAGGGCTATGGTTAAAAAGGAAATATCTTCCGTTCAAAACAGGAAAGAAGCTTTCTGAGAAACTGCTCTGTGTTCTGTTAATTCATCTCACAGAGTTACATCTTTCCCTTCAAGAAGCCTTTCGCTAACGCTGTTCTTGTGGAATTGGCAAAGGGATATTTGGAAGCCCATAGAGGGCTATGGTGAAAAAGGAAATATCTTCCGTTCAAAACTGGAAAGAAGCTTTCTGAGAAACTGCTCTGTGTTCTGTTAATTCATCTCACAGAGTTACATCTTTCCTTTCAGGAAGCCTTTCGCTAAGGCTGTTGTTGTGGAATTGCAAAGGGATATTTGGAAGCCCATAGAGGGCTACGGTGAAAAAGGAATATCTTCCGTTCAAAACTGGAAAGAAGCTTTCTGAGAAACTGCTCTGTGTTCTGTTAATTCATCTCACAGAGTTACATCTTTCCCTTCAAGAAGCCTTTCGCTAAGGCTGTTCTTGTGGAATTGGCAAAGGGATGTTTGGAAGCCCATAGAGGGCTATTGTGAAAAAGGAAATATCTTCCGTTCAAAACAGGAAAGATGCTTTCTGAGAAACTGCTCTGTGTTCTGTTAACTTATCTCACAGAGTTACATCTTTCCCTTCAAGAAGCCTTTCGCTAAGGCTGTTCTTGTGGTATTCGCAACGGGATATTTGGAAGCCCATAGAGGGCTACGGTGAAAAAGGAAATATCTTCTTTTCAAAACTGGAAAGAAGATTTCTGAGAAACTGCTCTGTGTTCTGTTAATTCATCTCACAGAGTTAAATCTTTCCCTTCAAGAAGCCTTTCGCTAAGGCTGTTCTTGTGGAATTGGCAAAGGGATATTTGGAAGCCCATAGAGGGCTATGGTGAAAAAGGAAATATCTTCCGTTCAAAACTGGAAAGAAGCTTTCTGAGAAACTGCTCTGTGTTCTGTTAATTCATCTCACAGAGTTACATCTTTCCCTTCAAGAAACCTTTTGGTGAGTCTGTTCTTGTGGAATTGGCAAAGTGATATTTGGAAGCCCATAGAGGGCTATGGTGAAAAAGGAAATATCTTCCGTTCAAAACTGGAAAGAAGCTTTCTGAGAAAATGCTCTGTGTTCTGTTAATTCATCTCACAGAGTTACATCTTTCCCTTCAAGAAGCCTTTCGCTGAAGCTGTTCTTGTGGAATTGGCAAAGTGATATTTGGAAGCCCATAGAGGGCTATGGTGAAAAAGGAAATATCTTCAGTACAAAACTGGAAAGAAGCTTTCTGAGAAACTGCTCTGTGTTCTGTTAACTCATCTCACAGTGTTACATCTTTCCCTTCAAGAAGCCTTTCGCTAAGGCTGTTCTTGTGGAATTGGCAAAGGGATATTTGGAAGCCCTTAAAGGGCTATGGTGAAAAAGGAAATATCTTCCGTTCAAAACTGGAAAGAAGCTTTCTGAGAAACTGCTCTGTGTTCTGTTAATTCATCTCACAGAGTTACATCTTTCCCTTCTAGAAGCTTTTCGCTGAGTCTGTTCTTGTGGAATTGGCAAAGTGATATTAGGAAGCCCATAGAGGGCTATGGTGAAAAAGGAAATATCTTCCGTTCAAACCTGGAAAGAAGCTTTCTGAGAAACTTCTCTGGGTTCTGTTAATTCATCTCACAGAGTTACATCTTTATCTTCAAGAAGCCTTTCGCTAAGGCTGTTCTTGTGGAATTGGCAAAGGGATATTTGGAAGCCCATAGAGGGCTATGGTGAGAAAGGAAATTTCTTCCGTTCAAAACTGGAAAGAAGCTTTCTGAGAAACTGCTCTGTGTTCTGTTAATTCATCTCACAGAGTTAAATTTTTCCCTTCAAGAAGCCTTTCGCTAAGGCTGTTCTTGTGGAATTGGCAAAGGGATATTTGGAAGCCCATAGAGGGCTATGGTGATAAAGGAAATATCTTCCGTTCAAAACTGGAAAGAAGCTTTCTGAGAAACTGCTCTGTGTTCTGTTAATTCATCTCACAGAGTTACATCTTTCCCTTCAAGAAGCCTTTCGCTAAGGCTGTTCTTGTGGAATTGCAAAGGGATATTTTGAAGCCCATAGAGGGCTATGGTGCAAAAGGAAATATCTTCCGTTCAAAACTGGAAAGAAGCTTTCTGAGAAACTGCTCTGTGTTCTGCTAATTCATCTCACAGAGTTACATCTTTCCCTTCAAGAAGCCTTTCGCTAAGGCTGTTCTTGTGGAATTGGCAAAGGTATATTTGGAAGCCCATAGAGGGCTACGGTGAAAAAGGAAATATCTTCCGTTCAAAACTGGAAAGAAGCTTTCTGAGAAACTGCTCTGTGTTCGGTTAATTCATCTCACAGAGTTACATCTTTCCCTTCAAGAAGCCTTTCGCTAAGGCTGTTCTTGTGAAATTGGCAAAGGGATATTTGGAAGCCCATAGATGGCTATGGTAAAAAAGGAAATATCTTCCGTTCAAATCTGGAAAGAAGCTTTCTGAGAAACTGCTCTGTGTTCTGTTAATCCATCTCACACAGTTACATCTTTCCCTTCAAGAAGCCTTTCGCTGAGGCTGTTCTTGTGGAATTGGCAAAGGGATATTTGGAAGCCCATAGAGTGCTATGGTGAAAAAGGAAATATCTTCCGTTCAAAACTGGAAAGAAGCTTTCTGAGAAACTGCTCTGTGTTTTGTTAATTCATATCACAGAGTTACATCTTTCCCTTCAAGAAGCCTTTCGCTAAGGCTGTTCTTGTGGAATTGGCAAAGGGATATTTGGAAGCCCATAGAGGGCTAAGGTGAAGAAGGAAATATCTTCCGTTCAAAACTGGAAAGAAGCTTTCCGAGAAACTGCTCTGTGTTCTGTTAATTCATCTCACAGAGTTATATCTTACCCTTCAAGAAGCCTTTCGCTAAGGCTTTTCTTGTGGAATAGGCAAGGGATATTTGGAACGCCATAGAGGGCTTTGGTGAAAAAGGAAATATCTTCCGTTCAAAACTGGAAAGAAGCTTTCTGAGAAACTTCTCTGAGTTCTGTTAATTCCTGGCACAGAGTTACACCTTTCCCTTCAGGAATCCTTTCGGTAAGACTGTTCTTTTGGAATTGGCAAAGGGATATTTGGAAGCCCATAGGGGGCTATAGTGAAAAAAGAAATATCTTCCGTTCAAAACCGGAAAGAAGCTTTCTGAGAAACTGCTCTGTGTTCTGTTAATTCATCTCACAGAGCTACATGTTTCCCTTCAAGAAGCCTTTCGCTAACGCTGTTCTTGTGGAATTGGCAAAGGGATATTAGGAAGCCCATAGAGGGCTATGGTGAAAAAGGAAATATCTTCCGTTCAAAACTGGAAAGAAGCTTTCTGCGAAACTGCTCTGTGTCCTGTTAATTCATCTCACAGTGTGACATCTTTCCCTTCAAGAAGCCTTTCGGTAAGGCTGTTCTTGTGGGATGGGCAAAGGGATATTTGGAAGCCCATAGAGGGCTATGGTGAAAAGGAAATATCTTCCGTTCAAAACTAGAAAGAAGCTTTCTGAGAAAGTGCTCTTTGTTCTGTTAATTCATCTCACATAGTTACATCTTTCCCTTCAAGAAGCCTTTCCCTAAGGCTGTTCTTGTGGTATTGGCAAAGGGATATTTGGAAGCCCGTAGAGGGCTATGGTGAAAAAGGAAATATCTTCCGTTCAAAACAGGAAAGAAGCTTTCTGAGAAACTGCTCTGTGTTCTATTAACTTATCTCACAGAGTTACATCATTCCCTTCAAGAAGCCTTCCGCTAAGGCTGTTCTTGTGGTATTCGCAAAGGGATATTTGGAAGCCCTTAGGGGGCTACGGTGAAAAAGGAAATATCTTCCGTTCAAAACTGGAAAGAAGATTTCTGAGAAACTGCTCTGTGTTCTGTTATTTCATCTCACAGAGTTACATCTTTCCCTTCAGGAAGTCTTTCGCTAAGGCTGTTCTTGTGGAATTGGCAAAGGGATATTTGGAAGCCCTTAGAGGGCTACGGTGAAAAAGGAAATATCTTCCGTTCAAAACTGGAAAGAAGCTTTCTGAGAAACTGCTCTGTGTTCTGTTAATTCATCTCACAGAGTTACATCTTTCCCTTCAAGAAGCCTTTCGCTAAGGCTGTTCTTGTGGAATTGGCAAAGGGATATTTGGAAGCCCATAGAGGGCTATGGTGAGAAAGGAAATATCTTCCGTTCAAAACTGGAAAGAAGCTTTCTGAGAAACTGCTCTGTGTTCTGTTAATTCATCTCACAGAGTTACATCCTTATCTTCAAGAAGCCTTTCGCTAAGGCTGTTCTTGTGGAATTGGCAAAGGGATATTTGGAAGCCGATGGAGGGCTACGGTGTTAAAGGAAATATCTTCCGTTCAAAACTGGAAAGAAGCTTTCTGAGAAACTGCTCTGTGTTCTGTTAATTCATCTCACAGACTTACATCTTTGCCTTCAAGAAGCCTTTCGCTAAGGCTGTTCTTGTGGAATTGGCAAAGGGAAATTTGGAAGCGCTTAGAGGGCTATGGTGAAAAAGGAAATATCTTCCGTTCAAAACTGGAAAGAAGCTTTCTGAGAAACTGCTCTGTGTTCTGTTAATTCATCTCACAGAGTTACATCTTTCCCATCAAAAGCCTTTCGCTAAGACTGTTGTTGTGGAATTGCAAAGGGATATTTGGATGCCCATAGAGGGCTACGTTGAAAAAGGAAATATCTTCCGTTCAAAACTGGAAAGAAGCTTTCTGAGAAACTGCTCTGTGTTCTGTTAATTCATCTCACAGAGTTACATCTTTCCCTTCAAGAAGCCTTTGGCTAAGGCTGTTCTTGTGGAATTGGCAAAGGGATATTTGGAAGCCCATAGATGGCTATGGTGAAAAAAGAAATATCTTCCGTTCAAAACTGGAAAGAAGCTTTCTGAGAAACTGCTCTGTGTTCTGTTAATTCATCTCACAGAGTTACATCTTTATCTTCAAGAAGCCTTTCGCTAAGGCTGTTCTTGTGGAATTGGCAAAGGGATATTTGGAAGCCCATAGAGGGCTACGGTGTTAAAGGAAATAACTTCCGTTCAAAACTGGAAAGCAGCTTTCTGAGAAACTGCTCTGTGTTCTGTTAATTCATCTCACAGAGTTACATCTTTCCCTTCAAGAAGCCTTTCGCTAAGGCTGTTCTTGTGGAATTGGCAAAGGGATATTTGGAAGCCCTTAGAGGGCTATGGTGAAAAAGGAAATATCTTCCGTTCAAAACTGGAAAGAAGCTTTCTGAGAAACTGCTCTGTGTTCTGTTAATTCATCTAACAGAGTTACATCTTTCCCTTCAAAAGCCTTTCGCTAAGACTGTTGTTGTGGAATTGCAAAGGTATATTTGGAAGCCCATAGAGGGCTACGGTGAAAAAGGAAATATCTTCCGTTCAAAACTGGAAAGAAGATTTCTGAGAAACTGCTCTGTGTTCTGTTAATTCATCTCACAGAGTTACATCTTCCCCTTCAAGAAGCCTTTCGCAAAGGCTGTTCTTGTGGAATTGGCAAAGGGATATTTGGAAGCCCATAGAGGGCTATGGTGAAAAAGGAAATATCTTCCGTTCAAAACTGGAAAGAAGCTTTGTGAGAAACTGCTCTGTGTTCTGTTAATTCATCTCACAGAGTTACATCTTTCCCTTCAAGAAACCTTTTGGTGAGTCTGTTCTTGTGGAATTGGCAAAGTGATATTTGGAAGCCCATAGAGGGCTATGGTGAAAAAGGAAATATCTTCCGTTCAAAACTGGAAAGAAGCTTTCTGAGAAAATGCTCTGTGTTCTGTTAATTCATCTCACAGAGTTATATCTTTCCCTTCAAGAAGCCTTTCGCTGAAGCTGTTCTTGTGGAATTGGCAAAGTGATATTTGGAAGCCCATAGAGGGCTATGGTGAAAAAGGAAATATCTTCAGTACAAAACTGGAAAGAAGCTTTCTGAGAAACTGCTCTGTGTTCTGTTAACTCATCTCACAGAGTTACATCTTTCCCTTCAAGAAGCCTTTCGCTAAGGCTGTTCTTGTGGAATTGGGAAAGGGATATTTGGAAGCCCTTAAAGGGCTATGGTGAAAAAGGAAATATCTTCCGTTCAAAACTGGAAAGAAGCTTTCTGAGAAACTGCTCTGTGTTCTGTTAATTCATCTCACAGAGTTACATCTTTCCCTTCTAGAAGCTTTTCGCTGAGTCTGTTCTTGTGGAATTGGCAAAGTGATATTTGGAAGCCCATAGAGGGCTATGGTGAAAAAGGAAATATCTTCCGTTCAAACCTGGAAAGAAGCTTTCTGAGAAACTTCTCTGGGTTCTGTTAATTCATCTCACAGAGTTACATCTTTATCTTCAAGAAGCCTTTCGCTAAGGCTGTTCTTGTGGAATTGGCAAAGGGATATTTGGAAGCCCATAGAGGGCTATGGTGAGAAAGGAAATTTCTTCCGTTCAAAACTGGAAAGAAGCTTTCTGAGAAACTGCTCTGTGTTCTGTTAATTCATCTCACAGAGTTAAATTTTTCCCTTCAAGAAGCCTTTCGCTAAGGCTGTTCTTGTGGAATTGGCAAAGGGATATTTGGAAGCCCATAGAGGGCTACGGTGATAAAGGAAATATCTTCCGTTCAAAACTGGAAAGAAGCTTTCTGAGAAACTGCTCTGTGTTCTGTTAATTCATCTCACAGAGTTACATCTTTCCCTTCAAGAAGCCTTTCGCTGAGGCTGTTCTTGTGGAATTGGCAAAGGGATATTTGGAAGCCCATAGAGGGCTATGGTGAAAAAGGAAATATCTTGCGTTCAAAACTGGAAAGAAGCTTTCTGAGAAACTACTATGTGTTCTGTTAATTCATCTCACAGAGTTACATCTTTCACTTCAAGAAGCCTTTCGCTAAGGCTGTTCTTGTGGAATTGGCAAAGGGATATTTGGAAGCCCATAGAGGGCTATGGTGAAAAAGGAAATATCTTCCGTTCAAAACTGGAAAGAAGCTTTCTGAGAAACTGCTCTGTGTTCTGTTAATTCATCTCACAGAGTTACATCTTTCCCTTCAAAAGCCTTTCGCTAAGACTGTTGTTGTGGAATTGCAAAGGGATATTTGGAAGCCCATAGAGGGCTACTGTGAAAAAGGAAATATCTTCCGTTCAAAACTGGAAAGAAGCTTTCTGAGAAACTGCTCTGTGTTCTGTTAATTCATCTCACAGAGTTACATCTTTCCCTTCAAGAAGCCTTTCGCTAAGGCTGTTTTTGTGGAATTGGCAAAGGGATATTTGGAAGCCCAAAGATGGCTACGGTGAAAAAGGAAATATCTTCCGTTCAAAACTGGAAAGAAGATTTCTGAGAAACTGCTCTGTGTTCTGTTAATTCATCTCACAGAGTTACATCTTCCCCTTCAAGAAGCCTTTCACTAAGGCTGTTCTTGTGGAATTGGCAAAGGGATATTTGGAAGCCCCTAGAGGGCTACGGTGAAAAAGGAAATATCTTCCGTTCAAAACTGGAAAGCAGCTTTCTGAGAAACTGCTCTGTGTTCTGTTAATTCATCTCACCGAGTTACATCTTTCCCTTCAAGAAGCCTTTCGCTGAGGCTGTTCTTGTGGAATTGGCAAAGGGATATTTGGAACCCCATAGAGGGCTATGGTGATAAAGGAAATATCTTCCGTTCAAAACTGTAAAGAAGCTTTCTGAGAAACTGCTCTGTGTTCTGTTAACTCATCTCACAGAGTTACATCTTTTGATTCAAGAAGCCTTTCGCTAAGGCTGTTCTTGTAGAATTGGCAAAGTTATATTTGGAAGCCCTTAGAGGGCTATGGTGAAAATGGAAATATCTTCCGTTCAAAACTTGTAAGAAGCTTTCTGAGAAACTGCTCTGTGTTCTGTTAATTCATCTCACAGAGATACATCTTTCCCTTCAAGAAGCCTTTCGCTAAGGCTGTTCTTGTGGAATTGGCAAAGGGATATTTGGAAGCCCATAGAGGGCTATGGTGAAAAAGGAAATACCTTCCGTTCAAAACTGGAAAGAAGCTTTCTGAGAATCTGCTCTGTGTTCTGTTAATTCATCTCACAGAGTTACATCTTTCCCTTCAAGAAGCCTTTCGCTGAGTCTGTTTTTGTGGAATTGGCAAAGGGATATTTGGAAGCCCATAGAGGGCTATGGTGAAAAAGGAAATATCTTCCGTTCAAAACTGGAAAGAAGCTTTCTGAGAAACTGCTCTGTGTTCTGTTAATTCATCTCACAGAGTTACATCTTTCCCTTCAAGAAGCCTTTCGCTAAGGCTGTTCTTCTGGAATTGGAAAGGCATATTTGGAAGCCCATAGAAGGCTACGGTGAAAAAGGAAATATCTTGCGTTCAAATCTGGAAAGAAGCTTTCTGAGAAACTGCTCTGTGTTCTGTTAATTCATCTCACAGAGTTACATGTTTCCCTTGAAGACGCCTTTCGCTAAGGCTGTTCTTGTGGAATTGGCAAAGGGATATTTGGAAGCCCATAGAGGGCTATGGTGAGAAAGGAAATATCTTCCGTTCAAAACTGGAAAGAAGCTTTCTGAGAAACTGCTATGTGTTCTGTTAATTCATCTCACAGAGTTACATCTTTCCATTCAAAAAGACTTTCGCTAAGGCTGTTCTTGTGGAATTGGCCAAGGGATATTTGGAAGCCCATAGAGGGCTATGGTGATAAAGGAAATATCTTCCGTTCAAAACTGTAAAGAAGCTTTCTGAGAAACTGCTCTGTGTTCTGTTAATTCATCTCACAGAGTTACATCTTTCCCTTCAAGAAACCTTTCGCTAAGGCTGTTCTTGTGGAATTGGCAAAGGGATATTTGGAAGCCCATAAAGGGCTATGGTGAAAAAGGAAATATCTTCCGTTCAAAACTGGAAAGAAGCTTTCTGAGAAACTGCTCTGTGTTCTGTTAATTCATCTCACAGAGTTACATCTTTCCCTTCAAGAAGCCTTTCGCTAAGGCTGTTCTGGTGGAATTGGCAAAGGGATATTTGGAAGCCCTTAGAGGGCTATGGTGAAAAAGGAAATATCTTCCGTTCAAAACTGGAAAGAAGCTTTCTGAGAAACTGCTCTGTGTTCTGTTAATTCATCTCACAGAGTTACATCTTTCCCTTCAAGAAGCCTTTCGCTAAGGCTGTTCTTATGGTATTCGCAATTTGATATTTGGAAGCCCATAGAGGGATAGGGTGAAAAAGGAAATATCTTCCGTTCAAAACTGGAAAGAAGATTTCTGAGAAACTGCTCTGTGTTTCGTTAATTCATCTCACAGAGTCACATCTTTCCCTTCAAGAAGCCTTTCGCTGACGCTGTTCTTGTGGAATTGGCAAAGGGATATTTAGAAGCCCATAGAGGGCTATGGTGAAATAGGAAATATCTACCGTTCAAAACTGATAAGAAGCTTTCTGAGAAACTGCTCTGTGTGCTGTTAATTCATCTCACAGAGTTATACCTTTCCCTTCAAGAAGCCTTTCGCTAAGGCTGTTCTTGTGGAATTGCAAAGGGATATTTTGAAGCCCATAGAGGGCTATGGTGAAAAAGGAAATATCTTCCGTTCAAAACTGGAAAGAAGCTTTCTGAGAAACTGCTCTGTGTTCTGCTAATTCATCTCACAGAGTTACATCTTTTCCTTCAAGAAGCCTTTCGCTAAGGCTGTTCTTGTGGAATTGGCAAAGGGATATTTGGAAGCCCATAGAGGGCTACGGTGAAAAAGGAAATATCTTCCGTTCAAAACTGGAAAGAAGCTTTCTGAGAAACTGCTCTGTGTTCGGTTAATTCATCTCACAGAGTTACATCTTTCCCTTCAAGAAGCCTTTCGCTAAGGCTGTTCTTGTGAAATTGGCAAAGGGATATTTGGAAGCCCATAGAGGGCTATGGTAAAAAAGGAAATATCTTCCGTTCAAATCTGGAAAGAAGCTTTCTGAGAAACTGCTCTGTGTTCTGTTAATCCATCTCACACAGTTACATCTTTCCCTTCAAGAAGCCTTTCGCTGAGGCTGTTCTTGTGGAATTGGCAAAGGGATATTTGGAAGCCCATAGAGTGCTATGGTGAAAAAGGAAATATCTTCCGTTCAAAACTGGAAAGAAGCTTTCTGAGAACTGCTCTGTGTTTTGTTAATTCATATCACAGAGTTACATCTTTCCCTTCAAGAAGTCTTTCGCTAAGGCTGTTCTTGTGGAATTGGCAAAGGGATATTTGGAAGCCCATAGAGGGCTAAGGTGAAGAAGGAAATATCTTCCGTTCAAAACTGGAAAGAAACTTTCCGAGAAACTGCTCTGTGTTCTGTTAATTCATCTCACAGAGTTATATCTTACCCTTCAAGAAGCCTTTCGCTAAGGCTTTTCTTGTGGAATAGGCAAGGGATATTTGGAACGCCATAGAGGGCTTTGGTGAAAAAGGAAATATCTTCCGTTCAAAACTGGATAGAAGCTTTCTGAGAAACTTCTCTGAGTTCTGTTAATTCCTGGCACAGAGTTACACCTTTCCGTTCAGGAATCCTTTCGGTAAGACTGTTCTTGTGGAATTGGCAAAGGGATATTTGGAAGCCCATAGGGGGCTATAGTGAAAAAAGAAATATCTTCCGTTCAAAACCGGAAAGAAGCTTTCTGAGAAACTGCTCTGTGTTCTGTTAATTCATCTCACAGAGCTACATGTTTCCCTTCAAGAAGCCTTTCGCTAAGGCTGTTCTTGTGGAATTGGCAAAGGGATATTAGGAAGCCCATAGAGGGCTATGGTGAAAAAGGAAATATCTTCCGTTCAAAACTGGAAAGAAGCTTTCTGCGAAACTGCTCTGTGTCCTGTTAATTCATCTCACAGTGTGACATCTTTCCCTTCAAGAAGCCTTTCGGTAAGGCTGTTCTTGTGGGATGGGCAAAGGGATATTTGGAAGCCCATAGAGGGCTATGGTGAAAAGGAAATATCTTCCGTTCAAAACTAGAAAGAAGCTTTCTGAGAAAGTGCTCTTTGTTCTGTTAATTCATCTCACATAGTTACATCTTTCCCTTCAAGAAGCCTTTCCCTAAGGCTGTTCTTGTGGTATTGGCAAAGGGATATTTGGAAGCCCGTAGAGGGCTATGGTGAAAAAGGAAATATCTTCCGTTCAAAACAGGAAAGAAGCTTTCTGAGAAACTGCTCTGTGTTCTGTTAACTTATCTCACAGAGTTACATCATTCCCTTCAAGAAGCCTTCCGCTAAGGCTGTTCTTGTGGTATTCGCAAAGGGATATTTGGAAGCCCATAGGGGGCTACGGTGAAAAAGGAAATATCTTCCGTTCAAAACTGGAAAGAAGATTTCTGAGAAACTGCTCTGTGTTCTGTTATTTCATCTCACAGAGTTACATCTTTCCCTTCAGGAAGTCTTTCGCTAAGGCTGTTCTTGTGGAATTGGCAAAGGGATATTTGGAAGCCCTTAGAGGGCTACGGTGAAAAAGGAAATATCTTCCGTTCAAAACTGGAAAGAAGCTTTCTGAGAAACTGCTCTGTGTTCTGTTAATTCATCTCACAGAGTTACATCCTTATCTTCAAGAAGCCTTTCGCTAAGGCTGTTCTTGTGGAATTGGCAAAGGGATATTTGGAAGCCGATGGAGGGCTACGGTGTTAAAGGAAATATCTTCCGTTCAAAACTGGAAAGAAGCTTTCTGAGAAACTGCTCTGTGTTCTGTTAATTCATCTAACAGAGTTACATCTTTCCCTTCAAAAGCCTTTCGCTAAGACTGTTGTTGTGGAATTGCAAAGGGATATTTGGAAGCCCATAGAGGGCTACGGTGAAAAAGGAAATATCTTCCGTTCAAAACTGGAAAGAAGATTTCTGAGAAACTGCTCTGTGTTCTGTTAATTCATCTCACAGAGTTACATCTTCCCCTTCAAGAAGCCTTTCGCAAAGGCTGTTCTTGTGGAATTGGCAAAGGGATATTTGGAAGCCCCTAGAGGGCTACGGTGAAAAAGGAAATATCTTCCGTTCAAAACTGGAAAGAAGCTTTCTGAGAAACTGCTCTGTGTTCTGCTAATTCATCTCACAGAGTTACATCTTTCCCTTCAAGAAGCCTTTCGCTAAGGCTGTTCTTGTGGAATTGGCAAAGGGATATTTGGAAGCCCATAGAGGGCTACGGTGAAAAAGGAAATACCTTCCGTTCAAAACTGGAAAGAAGCTTTCTGAGAAACTGCTCTGTGTTCTGTTAATTCATCTCACAGAGTTATATCTTACCCTTCAAGAAGCCTTTCCCTAAGGCTTTTCTTGTGGAATAGGCAAGGGATATTTGGAACACCATAGAGGGCTTTGGTGAAAAAGGAAATATCTTCCGTTCAAAACTGGAAAGAAGCTTTCTGAGAAACTTCTCTGAGTTCTGTTAATTCCTGGCACAGAGTTACACCTTTCCCTTCAGGAAGCCTTACGGTAAGACTGTTCTTGTGGAATTGGCAAAGGGATATTTGGAAGCCCATAGGGGGCTATAGTGAAAAAAGAAATATCTTCCGTTCAAAACCGGAAAGAAGCTTTCTGAGAAACTGCTCTGTGTTTTGTTAATTCATCTCACAGAGCTACATGTTTTCTTTCAAGAAGCCTTTCGCTAAGGCTGTTCTTGTGGAATTGGCAAAGGGATATTTGGAAGCCCATAGAGGGCTATGGTGAAAAAGGAAATATCTTCCGTTCAAAACTGGAAAGAAGCTTTCTGCGAAACTGCTCTGTGTTCTGTTAATTCATCTCACAGAGTTACATCTCTCCCTTCAAGAAGCCTTTCGCTAAGGCTGTTCTTGTGGAATTGTCAAAGGGATATTTGGAAGCCCATAGATGGCTACGGTGAAAAAAGAAATATCTTCCGTTCAAAACCGGAAAGAAGGTTTCGGAGAAACTGTTCTGTGTTCTGTTAATTCATCTCACAGAGCTACATGTTTCCCTTCAAGAAGCCTTTCGCTAAGGCTGTTCTTGTGGAATTGGCAAAGGGATATTAGGAAGCCCATAGAGGGCTATGGTGAAAAAGGAAATATCTTCCGTTCAATACTGGAAAGAAGCTTTCTGCGAAACTGCTCTGTGTCCTGTTAATTCATCTCACAGTGTGACATCTTTCCCTTCAAGAAGCCTTTCGGTAAAGCTGTTCTTGTGGGACTGGCAAAGGGATATTTGGAAGCCCATAGAGGGCTATGGTGAAAAAGGAAATATCTTCCGTTCAAAACAGGAAAGAAGCTTTCGGAGAAACTGCTCTGTGTTCTGTTAACTTATCTCACAGAGTTACATCATTCCCTTCAAGAAGCCTTCCGCTAAGGCTGTTCTTGTGGTATTCGCAAAGGGATATTTGGAAGCCCATAGGGGGCTACGGTGAAAAAGGAAATATCTTCCGTTCAAAACAGGAAAGAAGGTTTCTGAGAAACTGCTCTGTGTTCTGTTAATTCATCTCACAGAGTTACATCTTTCCCTTCAAGAAGCCTTTCGCTAAGGCTGTTCTTGTGGAATTGGCAAAGGGATATTTGGAAGCCCATAGAGGGCTATGGTGAGAAACGAAATATCTTCCGTTCAAAACTGGAAAGAAGCTTTCTGAGAAACTGCTCTGTGTTCTGCTAATTCATCTCAGAGAGTTACATCTTTATCTTCAAGAAGCCTTTCGCTAAGGCTGTTCTTGTGGAATTGGCAAAGGGATATTTGGAAGCCAATAGAGAGCTACGGTGTTAAAGGAAATATCTTCCGTTCAAAACTGGAAAGAAGCTTTCTGAGAAACTGCTCTGTGTTCTGTTAATTCATCTCACAGACTTACATCTTTCCCTTCAAGAAGCCTTTCGCTAAGGCTGTTCTTGTGGAATTGGCAAAGGGATATTCGGAAGCCCTTAGAGGGCTATGGTGAAAAAGGAAATATCTTCCGTTCAAAACTGGAAAGAAGCTTTCTGAGAAACTTCTCTGAGTTCTGTTAATTTATCTCACAGAGTTACAACTTTCCCGTCAAGAAGCCTTTTGCTAAGGCTGTTCTTGTAGAATTGGCAAAGGGATATTTGGAAGCCCATAGGGGGCTAGAGTGAAAAAAGAAATATCTTCCGTTCAAAACCGGAAAGAAGCTTTCTGAGAAACTGCTCTGTGTTGTGTTAATTTATCTCACAGTGTTACATCTTTCCCTTCAAGAAGCCTTTCGCTAAGGCTGTTCTTGTGGAATTGGCAAAGGGATATTTGGAAGCCCATAGAGGGCTATGGTGAAAAAGGAAATATCTTCCGTTCAAAACTGGAAAGAAGCTTTCTGAGAAACTGCTCTGTGTTCTGTTAATTCATCTCACAGAGTTATATCTTTCCCTTTAAGAAGCCTTTCGCTGACGCTGTTTTTGTGGAATTGGCAAAGGGATATTTGGAAGTCTATAGAGGGCTATGGTGAAAAAGGAAATATCTTCCGTTCAAATCTGGAAAGAAGCTTTCTGAGAAACTGCTCTGTGTTCTGTTAATTCATCTCACAGAGTTATATCTTTCCCTTTAAGAAGCCTTTCGCTGACGCTGTTTTTGTGGAATTGGCAAAGGGATATTTGGAAGTCTATAGAGGGCTATGGTGAAAAAGGAAATATCTTCCGTTCAAATCTGGAAAGAAGCTTTCTGAGAAACTGCTCTGTGTTCTGTTAATTCATCTCACAGAGTTACATCTTTCCCTTCAAGACGCTTTTCGCTAGGGCTGTTCTTGTGGAATTGGCAAACGGATATTTGGAAGCCCATAGAGGGCTATGGTGAAAAAGGAAATATCTTCCGTTCAAAACTGGAAAGAAGCTTTCTGTGAAACTGCTCTGTGTTCTGTTAATTCATCTCACAGAGTTACATCTTTCCCTTCAAGAAGCCTTTCGCTAAGGCTGTTCTTGTGGAATTGGCAAAGGGATATTTGGAAGCCCATAGAGGGCTATGGTGAAAAAGGAAATACCTTCCGTTCAAAACTGGAAAGAAGCTTTCTGAGAATCTGCTCTGTGTTCTGTTAATTCATCTCACAGAGTTACATCTTTCCCTTCAAGAAGCCTTTCGCTGAGTCTGTTTTTGTGGAATTGGCAAAGGGATATTTGGAAGCCCATAGAGGGCTATGGTGAAAAAGGAAATATCTTCCGTTCAAAACTGGAAAGAAGCTTTCTGAGAAAATGCTCTGTGTTCTGTTAATTCATCTCACAGAGTTACATCTTTCCCTTCAAGAAGCCTTTCGCTAAGGCTGTTGTTCTGGAATTGGAAAGGGATATTTGGAAGCCCATAGAGGGCTACGGTGAAAAAGGAAATATCTTCCGTTCAAATCTGGAAAGAAGCTTTCTGAGAAACTGCTATGTGTTCTGTTAATTCATCTCACAGAGTTACATGTTTCCCTTGAAGACGCCTTTCGCTCAGGCTGTTCTTGTGGAATTGGCAAAGGGATATTTGGAAGCCCATAGAGGGCTATGATGAGAAAGGAAATATCTTCCGTTCAAAACTGGAAAGAAGCTTTCTGAGAACTGCTATGTGTTCTGTTAATTCATCTCACAGAGTTACATCTTTCCCTTCAAAAAGCCTTTCGCTAAGGCTGTTCTTGTGGAATTGGCCAAGGGATATTTGGAAGCCCATAGAGGGCTATGTTGATAAAGGAAATATCTTCCGTTCAAAACTGTAAAGAAGCTTTCTGAGAAACTGCTCTGTGTTCTGTTAATTCATCTCACAGAGTTACATCTTTCCCTTCAAGAAGCCTTTCGAGAAGGCTGTTCCTGTGGAATTGGCAAAGGGATATTTGGAAGCCCATAAAGGGCTATGGTGAAAAAGGAAATATCTTCCGTTCAAAACTGGAAAGAAGCTTTCTGAGAAACTGCTCTGTGTTCTGTTAATTCATCTCACAGAGTTACATCTTTCCCTTCAAAAGCCTTTCGCTAAGACTGTTCTTGTGGAATTGACAAAGGGATATTTGGAAGCCCTTAGAAGGCTATGGTGAAAAAGGAAATATCTTCCGTTCAAAACTGGAAAGAAGCATTCTGAGAAACTGCTCTGTGTTCTGTTAATTCATCTCACAGAGTTACATCTTTCCCTTCAAGAAGCCTTTCGCTAAGGCTGTTCTTGTGGAATTGGCAAAGAGATATTTGGAAGCCCTTAGAGGGCTATGGTGAAAAACGAAATATCTTCCGTTCAAAACTGGAAAGAAGCTTTCTGAGAAACTGCTCTGTGTTCTGTTAATTCATCTCACAGAGTTACATCTTTCCCTTCAAGAAGCCTTTCGCTAAGGCTGTTCTTGTGGAATTGCAAAGGGATATTTAGAAGCCCATAGAGGGCTATATTGAGAAAGGAAAAATCTTCTGTTCTAAACTGGAAAGAAGCTTTCTGAGAAACTGCTCTGAGTTCTGTTAATTCATCTCACAGAGTTACATCTTTCCCTTCAAGAAGCCTTTTGCTAAGGCTGTTCTTGTGGTATTCACAAAGGGATATTTGGAAGCCCATAGAGGGCTATGGTGAAAAAGGAAATAACTTCCTTTCAAAACTGGAAAGAAGGTTTCTGAGAAACTGCTCTGTGTTCTGTTAATTCATCTCACAGAGTTACATCTTTCCCTTCAAGAAGCCTTTCGCTATGGCTTTTCTTGTGGAATTGGCAAAGGGATATTTGGAAGCCCATAGAGGGCTATGGTGAAAAAGGAAATATCTTCCGTTCAAAACTGGAAAGAAGCTTTCTGAGAAACTGCTCTGTGTTCTGTTAATTCATCTCACAGAGTTACATCTTTCATTCAAGAAACCTTTCGCTAAGGCTGTTCTTGTGGAATTGGCAAAGGGATATTTAGAAGCCCATAGAGGGCTATGGTGAGAAAGGAAATATCTTCTGTTCTAAACTGGAAAGAAGCTTTCTGAGAAACTGCTCTGTGTTCTGTTAATTCATCACACAGAGTTACATCTTTCCCTTTAAGAAGCCTTTCGCTAAGGCTGTTCTTGTTGAATTGGCAAAGGGATATTTGGAAGCCCATAGAGGGCTATGGTGATAAAGGAAATATCTTCCGTTCCAAACTGGAAAGAAGCTTTCTGAGAAACTTCTCTGAGTTCTGTTAATTCATGGCACAGAGTTACATCTTTCCCTTCAGGAAGCCTTTCGGTAAGACTGTTCTTGTGGAATTGGCAAAGGGATATTTGGAAGCCCCTAGAGGGCTATGGTGAAAAAGGAAATATCTTCCGTTCAAAACTGGAAAGAAGCTTTCAGAGAAACTGCTCTGTGTTCTGTTAATTTATCTCACAGAGTTACAACTTTCCCGTCAAGAAGCCTTTCGCTAAGGCTGTTCTTGTAGAATTGGCAAAGGGATATTTGGAAGCCCATAGGGGGCTAGAGTGAAAAAAGAAATATCTTCCGTTCAAAACCGGAAAGAAGCTTTCTGAGAAACTGCTCTGTGTTGTGTTAATTTATCTCACAGTGTTACATCTTTCCCTTCAAGAAGCCTTTCGCTAAGGCTGTTCTTGTGGAATTGGCAAAGGGATATTTGGAAGCCCATAGGGGGCTATAGTGAAAAAAGAAATATCTTCCGTTCAACACCGGAAAGAAGCTTTCGGAGAAACTGCTCTGTGTTCTGTTAATTCATCTCACGGATCTACATCTTTCCCTTCAAAAAGCCTTTCGCTAAGGCTGTTCTTGTGGAATTGGCAAAGGGATATTTGGAAGCCCATAGAGGGCTATGGTGAAAAAGGAAATATCTTCCGTTCAAAACTGGAAAGAAGCTTTCTGAGAAACTGCTCTGTGTTCTGTTAATTCATCTCACAGAGTTATATCTTTCCCTTCAAGAAGCCTTTCGCTGACGCTGTTTTTGTGGAATTGGCAAAGGGATATTTGGAAGTCTATAGAGGGCTATGGTGAAAAAGGAAATATCTTCCGTTCAAATCTGGAAAGAAGCTTTCTGAGAAACTGCTCTGTGTTCTGTTAATTCATCTCACAGAGTTACATCTTTCCCTTCAAGACGCTTTTCGCTAGGGCTGTTCTTGTGGAATTAGCAAAGGGATATTTGGAAGCCCATAGAGGGCTATGGTGAAAAAGGAAATATCTTCCGTTCAAAACTGGAAAGAAGCTTTCTGAGAAACTGCTCTGTGTTCTGTTAATTCATCTCACAGAGGTACATCTTTCCCTTCAAGAAGCCTTTCGCTAAGGCTGTTCTTGTGGTATTCGCAAAGGGATATTTGGAAGCCCATAGAGGGATATGGTGAAAAAGGAAATATCTTCCGTTCAAAACTGGAAAGAAGCTTTCTGAGAAACTCCTCTGTGTTCTCTTAATTCATCTCACGGAGTTACATCTTTCCCTTCAAGAAGCCTTTCGCTAAGGTTGTTCATGTGGAATTGGCAAAGGTATATTTGGAAGCCCATACATGGCTACGGTGAAAAAGGAAATATGTTCCGCTCGAAACTGGAAAGAAGCTTTCTGAGAACCTGCTCTGTGTTCTGTTAACTCATCTCACAGAGTTACATCTTTCCCTTCAAGAAGCCTTTCGCTAAGGCTGTTCTTGTGGAATTGGCAAAGGGATATTTGGAAGCCCATAGATGGCTATGGTGAAAAAAGAAATATCTTCCGTTCAAAACTGGAAAGAAGCTTTCTGAGAAACTGCTCTGTGTTCTGTTAATTCATCTCACCGAGGTACATCTTTATCTTCAAGAAGCCTTTCGCTAAGGCTGTTCTTGTGGAATTGGCAAAGGGATATTTGGAAGCCCATAGAGGGCTACGGTGTTAAAGGAAATAACTTCCGTTCAAAACTGGAAAGCAGCTTTCTGAGAAACTGCTCTGTGTTCTGTTAATTCATCTCACAGAGTTACATCTTTCCCTTCAAGAAGCCTTTCGCTAAGGCTGTTCTTGTGGAATTGGCAAAGGGATATTTGGAAGCCCTTAGAGGGCTATGGTGAAAAAGGAAATATCTTCCGTTCAAATCTGGAAAGAAGCTTTCTGAGAAACTGCTCTGTGTTCTGTTAATTCATCTCACAGAGTTACATCTTTCCCTTCAAGACGCTTTTCGCTAGGGCTGTTCTTGTGGAATTGGCAAACGGATATTTGGAAGCCCATAGAGGGCTATGGTGAAAAAGGAAATATCTTCCGTTCAAAACTGGAAAGAAGCTTTCTGTGAAACTGCTCTGTGTTCTGTTAATTCATCTCACAGAGTTACATCTTTCCCTTCAAGAAGCCTTTCGCTAAGGCTGTTCTTGTGGAATTGGCAAAGGGATATTTGGAAGCCCATAGAGGGCTATGGTGAAAAAGGAAATACCTTCCGTTCAAAACTGGAAAGAAGCTTTCTGAGAATCTGCTCTGTGTTCTGTTAATTCATCTCACAGAGTTACATCTTTCCCTTCAAGAAGCCTTTCGCTGAGTCTGTTTTTGTGGAATTGGCAAAGGGATATTTGGAAACCCATAGAGGGCTATGGTGAAAAAGGAAATATCTTCCGTTCAAAACTGGAAAGAAGCTTTCTGAGAAAATGCTCTGTGTTCTGTTAATTCATCTCACAGAGTTACATCTTTTCCTTCAAGAAGCCTTTCGCTAAGGCTGTTGTTCTGGAATTGGAAAGGGATATTTGGAAGCCCATAGAGGGCTACGGTGAAAAAGGAAATATCTTCCGTTCAAATCTGGAAAGAAGCTTTCTGAGAAACTGCTATGTGTTCTGTTAATTCATCTCACAGAGTTACATGTTTCCCTTGAAGACGCCTTTCGCTCAGGCTGTTCTTGTGGAATTGGCAAAGGGATATTTGGAAGCCCATAGAGGGCTATGATGAGAAAGGAAATATCTTCCGTTCAAAACTGGAAAGAAGCTTTCTGAGAACTGCTATGTGTTCTGTTAATTCATCTCACAGAGTTACATCTTTCCCTTCAAAAAGCCTTTCGCTAAGGCTGTTCTTGTGGAATTGGCCAAGGGATATTTGGAAGCCCATAGAGGGCTATGGTGATAAAGGAAATATCTTCCGTTCAAAACTGTAAAGAAGCTTTCTGAGAAACTGCTCTGTGTTCTGTTAATTCATCTCACAGAGTTACATCTTTCCCTTCAAGAAGCCTTTCGAGAAGGCTGTTCCTGTGGAATTGGCAAAGGGATATTTGGAAGCCCATAAAGGGCTATGGTGAAAAAGGAAATATCTTCCGTTCAAAACTGGAAAGAAGATTTCTGAGAAACTGCTCTGTGTTCTGTTAATTCATCTCACAGAGTTACATCTTTCCCTTCAAAAGCCTTTCGCTAAGACTGTTCTTGTGGAATTGACAAAGGGATATTTGGAAGCCCTTAGAAGGCTATGGTGAAAAAGGAAATATCTTCCGTTCAAAACTGGAAAGAAGCATTCTGAGAAACTGCTCTGTGTTCTGTTAATTCATCTCACAGAGTTACATCTTTCCCTTCAAGAAGCCTTTCGCTAAGGCTGTTCTTGTGGAATTGGCAAAGGGATATTTGGAAGCCCTTAGAGGGCTATGGTGAAAAACGAAATATCTTTCGTTCAAAACTGGAAAGAAGCTTTCTGAGAAACTGCTCTGTGTTCTGTTAATTCATCTCACAGAGTTACATCTTTCCCTTCAAGAAGCCTTTCGCTAAGGCTGTTCTTGTGGAATTGCAAAGGGATATTTAGAAGCCCATAGAGGGCTATATTGAGAAAGGAAAAATCTTCTGTTCTAAACTGGAAAGAAGCTTTCTGAGAAACTGCTCTGAGTTCTGTTAATTCATCTCACAGAGTTACATCTTTCCCTTCAAGAAGCCTTTTGCTAAGGCTGTTCTTGTGGTATTCACAAAGGGATATTTGGAAGCCCATAGAGGGCTATGGTGAAAAAGGAAATAACTTCCTTTCAAAACTGGAAAGAAGGTTTCTGAGAAACTGCTCTGTGTTCTGTTAATTCATCTCACAGAGTTACATCTTTCCCTTCAAGAAGCCTTTCGCTATGGCTTTTCTTGTGGAATTGGCAAAGGGATATTTGGAAGCCCATAGAGGGCTATGGTGAAAAAGGAAATATCTTCCGTTCAAAACTGGAAAGAAGCTTTCTGAGAAACTGCTCTGTGTTCTGTTAATTCATCTCACAGAGTTACATCTTTCATTCAAGAAACCTTTCGCTAAGGCTGTTCTTGTGGAATTGGCAAAGGGATATTTAGAAGCCCATAGAGGGCTATGGTGAGAAAGGAAATATCTTCTGTTCTAAACTGGAAAGAAGCTTTCTGAGAAACTGCTCTGTGTTCTGTTAATTCATCACACAGAGTTACATCTTTCCCTTTAAGAAGCCTTTCGCTAAGGCTGTTCTTGTTGAATTGGCAAAGGGATATTTGGAAGCCCATAGAGGGCTATGGTGATAAAGGAAATATCTTCCGTTCCAAACTGGAAAGAAGCTTTCTGAGAAACTTCTCTGAGTTCTGTTAATTCATGGCACAGAGTTACATCTTTCCCTTCAGGAAGCCTTTCGGTAAGACTGTTCTTGTGGAATTGGCAAAGGGATATTTGGAAGCCCATAGAGGGCTATGGTGAAAAAGGAAATATCTTCCGTTCAAAACTGGAAAGAAGCTTTCAGAGAAACTGCTCTGTGTTCTGTTAATTTATCTCACAGAGTTACAACTTTCCCGACAAGAAGCCTTTCGCTAAGGCTGTTCTTGTAGAATTGGCAAAGGGATATTTGGAAGCCCATAGGGGGCTAGAGTGAAAAAAGAAATATCTTCCGTTCAAAACCGGAAAGAAGCTTTCTGAGAAACTGCTCTGTGTTGTGTTAATTTATCTCACAGTGTTACATCTTTCCCTTCAAGAAGCCTTTCGCTAAGGCTGTTCTTGTGGAATTGGCAAAGGGATATTTGGAAGCCCATAGGGGGCTATAGTGAAAAAAGAAATATCTTCCGTTCAACACCGGAAAGAAGCTTTCGGAGAAACTGCTCTGTGTTCTGTTAATTCATCTCACGGATCTACATCTTTCCCTTCAAAAAGCCTTTCGCTAAGGCTGTTCTTGTGGAATTGGCAAAGGGATATTTGGAAGCCCATAGAGGGCTATGGTGAAAAA